>NW_026781306.1:0-300000 GCF_030144855.1 Hypanus sabinus
GGGGAGATTTGATAGAGGTTTACAATATTATGAGGGTATAGACAGGGTAAATGCGAATAGGCTCTTTCCACATAGATTAGGAGAGATAAATATGAGAAGACATGACTTCAGCGTGAAAGGGGAAAGGTTTAGGGGGAGCATTAGGAGGAAATTCTTCACTGAGAATGTGGTGAGAGTGTGGAACGAGCTGCCATCTGATGTGGAAAATATGGACTCACTCTTAAGCTTTAAGAATAAATTGGATAGATACATGGATGGGAGAGGACTGGAGGGTTATGGACTGGGAGCAGGTCAATGGAACTAGCGGAATAAGGTTTCGGTACAGACTAGAAGGACCGAATGGCTTGTTTTCTGTGCTGTAGTGTTCTATGATTTTATGATTCTATGGGGAGGAGAGTTCCCACAAGCAAAAGGGGAATGGGGATGGGGAAGAGATCCCACAGGAGGTCGGGGGATGGGGAAGGGAGATCCCACAGCCGGCATGGGAGTGTGGAAGAGAGATCCCACAGGAGGATGAGGCATGGGGAAGAGAGATCCCACAGGAGGAAGGGGGATATAGACAGAAAATAAACAGGATGAAGGGGGAAGGGGTTAAGAGATCGGCCAGGAGGAAGAGGGATGTGGAACAGAGTTCCCACAGGAGGATGTGGGATTGGGAAGAGAAATCTCACAGGAGGAAGGGGGTCGGGGAAGAGAAATTCCACAGGACAATGGGGCATGCCAAAGAGAGATCCGACAGGAAGAATTCGTTGGGGGAGAGAGATCCCACAGGAGGAAAGGGTATGGGGAAGAGAGTTCCAACAGCAGGAAGGGATAGGGAAGAGAAATCCATAGAAGGAAGGGGGATGGGGAAGAGCGATCTCACAGGAGCAAGGGGGATGGGGAAGAGATCCCTCAGGAGGAAGAGGGATCGGGAGGAGAGATCCCACAAAAGGAAGGGGGATAGGGAAGAGAGATCTCACAGGAAGGGTGGTGGGGTGTGTGGACAAGACATCCCACAGGAGGATGAGGAAAGAGTAATAGAGAGTCCACGGGAGGAATGGGGATGGGGGCGAGATTCCAAAGAATGGAAGAGAGATTGGGATGAGAAGTCCCACAGGAGGATTCCAAGGGTAAACGATAATCCTACAAGACGAGAGGACGCAGACATTTTTTGTACGTGTGTGTTGGGTCTGAACAGAGGCCCAGAGGAGATGCGCCCTCGCTCTTTGCGTATCTGGAAGTGAGCAAAGTCACACACGGGGAAGGGCAGTGGGAGGACAATCTCACAATGGTATTTCTTTCCTTCTCACTGGGACAGTCTGCTGACGGTCTCTTGTCCCTCACCGGGAAGGGGTTGTGAATCTCTGACCCACCTGTTGCAGTCAGTGTCGGTCTGGGTGTCAGTCACAGTGAGAAGGAACATTGTCAATGGACGTGTCACAGGCAGCGAGAAACACAGCCATTCCTGTGATTTACTACCATTCAACCAATGGTCATTGTTCACTGATCTGATGAAGTCTCCAACATCCCTTCACAAGGAACCACAGAACCCTCCCGTCCTTGGGGAATTACTGACCGATCCCCTGGGCATTTGTCACAATTCTTCACAATCTGATTTACTACAAATTTACCAAAATTCCTTTACATTGAAACAACACAGTGGAACAGTTTCACAGATCAGAGTGAGAGATAAATCAAGTTACCTCAACTCCTGGCACTTGTGCAACCCGGGTCCCAGCCGCTGTATTCCCTCATACTGAATGTGGCAGTTCTCCAGGTCGAGCTGTTTTATTGTATCACAGAGTCCGATGACATGAGACAGGACCGTGCAGTCAATCGGGGTCAGTGTCATTCCACTGAGTGAAAACCTTTCCACAGATCCCAGTGCGGCCTGAGTCAGTCCACGATTCTGAGACTCAAACAGGTAGTGCAATGTGTTCAGGAGGCTCCTTTTACCAGTTTCACTCTCCGTGTTTCCACTCTGGCGTTTAACCTCCTCCTTCACCCAGTCAATCACCCGGCAGGTTGTTTCATTGGGAAATGGACCCAGAAACTCCTCCAGACCCCGAGCTGTCATTGGGTTGGAGAGACCAGCAACAAAACGGAGAAATACCTCAAATCGCCCATCTGTCGTGTTGTGGGCTCCAGTGAGGAATTTCAGGATATCCCCGGGATGTGGATTCAGGAATTGTGCGACTGCAGCTACAAACTCTTGGATGGTGAGGTGTGGGAATGTGTACACCACGCTCTGGGCAGAATCCTCTCTCTCCAAAAGCTCCATCAGGAACCCGGACAGGAACTGGGAAGGCTGCAGATTGTAGTTGATCAAATCTCCACCTGTAAACACAATCTTCTTCTCGGACACTCCTCTGAAGGCCATCTGACCAACTCTGAGTAACACATCACGGGGGTTCTCAATCTCACGGCCATGGTTTTTCAGGATGTTGTAAATATAGTAGGAGTACAGTTGGGTGATGGTCTTGGGAACTCGCTGCGGGTCCCTGACTCTTTGTGTGAAGAAGGGGCCCAGTGCCAGAGCGAGGATCCAGCAGTAGGAGGGGTTGTAGCTCATGGTGTACAGGATCTCATTCTCCACCACGTGTTTGAAAACTGCTTCTGCCACCGTCTGATCTTCAAAATACCTGATGAAATATTCCTTCCGTTCCTCACCAACAAATCCCAGGATTTCAGCCCAGACACTGATCTCAGCCTTTTCCAGTAAATGTAACGCAGTGGGGCGGGTGGTCACCAGCACTGAACACCCTGGGAGCAGCTTGCCCTGGATTAAACTATACACAATATCAGACACATTGCACTTGAATTCAGGATCTGTGTCCTGTGATTCTGTGTCTCTCCGACCATCAACAAAGTTGATTTTGTCCTTGAATTCATCCAATCCGTCGAATATGAACAGCAGTCCCTCTGTCTGTTTCCAGATCTCTCCCAGGATATTCCCAAAGTAGGGATAATGATGCAGAATCAGTTCCTTCAGGTTTATTCTGCAGTTAATGGTGTTTAAATCCCGGAATTTGAAACTGAAGACAAACTGGAATTGTTGGTATATCTTCCCCGTGGCCCAGTCGTAAACAATCTTTTGTACCATTGTTGTTTTCCCGATCCCTGGGACTCCGGCCACTGCAGCGGACATCCCTGATTTGTTTCCAAAGAAATATCTTTTCAATTTTTGAACAAAGCTCTTCTTGAATAACTGATCAGTACGGATTTTTTCCAGCTTACCACGGAGATCTTTTTCTCTCCACTCCTCGTGGTCTCTGCCTCTTGCCAGCAGCTCATGTTCCACCAGTGTCCGATCTCGAACAGTAGAAATGACCGTGAGCTCAGCGTATCGATCAACCAGCTGGAAAACCTTCACCTTCTCCCTCATCAGGATCGTGTTCACTCTCAGTTTTTCAGTCTCTGTCCGCAGAGTCTCCTTGTGTTTCTGTTGAACATCTTATGACGGACAGAAACATGTTGTCAATGCCTGATCTGATGAACATGGAGCTCACAACATATACTCGTTAAAGACACTGTTTGGGTGAAATCGGGTGATCAGAGATTAGAGTGTTTGAAACTGAACGACGGCCCAGAAACAGTTCTGATCTGACTCAGATCCGCTGTTAAAGGCTCCACTCTCCCCTCTGTTGGTAGTTTGCAGATTCCCCGGTGTTCCAGCGAGCAGCAAGTGCACACGTGATTCTGGAGAGGAGAGTGTTGTGTGGAGTGGGTGGTTTCACTGCTTTCACTGCTCAGCTTCTGCTGAAATGTGCAACACCGCAGAGGGTAACAGTGGGGAGGGGGGCATTTACTTGCTCTACTGACTTTTACTTCTCTCACAATGGACCCCATGTTCTTGACACTCCTTTAGGATTAAGCTGTCTGTACTGCGCCACAGAAAAGGAACATAATTTCTGTTTCCTTTTCCAGGCTGAGCCAGTCACGGTGTAACACACCCCACACTGGTCTACAGTCTCTTATTCTCCGAGGAGCTGGTACATGAACCCAGGCAAATCCCCGGTGATGTGCGGAAGAGCAGGAAGCTGAAGAGGATGGCAGCGGTAATAGGGAACTCTGAAGTCAGGAGGGCAGGTCGGCGATTCTGTGGACACCGATGGGACTTTGCCTGTCAGGTGCCATTGTCCGAAATGTTTCTGGACACGTTCACAATATCCTGAGAAGGGAGGTTGAGCAGTCAGAAGTTGTGACAAACATTGGTAACAACAACGTAGGGAAGGGAAAAGGGAGGAGGTCTGGAAAACAGAACACAGGGGGTTAGGAAAAAAACTGAGGAGCAGGAACTCAAAAGTAGTGATCTCAGGATTGCTGCCTTTGCAACCTGACAGTGGCAATAGGAAGAGAATGAGGTGGCAGAAAAATGTGTGGCAGAGCATTTGGAGCAGGGAGCAGGAATTCAGATTTCTGGATAATTGTTACCACTTCCGGGGCAGGTAGGAGCTGTACAAAAGGCACGGGTTGCATGTGAATCCGATGAGGACCAATACTCTTATGGGCAGATTTACTGGAGCTGTTGGGAGTGTTTTACCCTAAAATGGCCGGGGGACCGGAACTAGGACAATAGAGCTGTGGATGAACCAGCAGTTTCACAAGTAGATGATGGGTTTAAGATGAATGTTAGGGTGGACAAGCCAATGAATGTTTTCAAATACAGAGAGAGCAAACTGTTAAATTGTACTGCATAGACAGCATTCAAAAAGGCGCAGATGCAGGACTGAACGCCTTGTGTTTAAATGCACGGAACATTCAGAATAAGGTGGACGAACTTTTGGCGCAATTAGAGATTGGTCATTATGATGTCGTGGGCATCACTGAGTCATGGCTGAAAGAAGACCATAGCTGGGAGCTTAACGTTTAAAGATTTACGTCTTATCGAGAGGACTGGCAGGAAGGCATAGGCGTTGGTGATGTGGCTGTGCTGGTTCAAGGTGGAATCACATCTGTAGAAAGAGGTGACATAGGGTTAGAGAATGTTGAAGCTTTGTGGGTGGAGATAGGAAACTGTAAGAGTTAAAAAAAAAGCTTTATAGGGACCCTATATTGGCCTGAAAATAGCGAATGTGTGGGGTTGAGATTGCAAAGGGAGTTGGAAAAGGCGTGTGTTAAAGCCAATGACGCAGTTGTAATGAAGGACTTCAATGTGCACGGGGAATAAGAAAATCAAACGAACGTCAGGAATCAGATCGCAAGAGAGGGAATTTATTGAATTCCCACGAGATTGCGTTTCAGAGCAGCTTGTGCTTGAGACAACTCAGTGAAAGGCTGTCTTTGATTGGGTGTTGTGTAATAACCCTGAACTTATGAGGGAGCTTAATGTAAAAGAACCATTAAGAGATAGTGATCATAATATGAGTGAATTCATAATACCATTTGAGAGGGAGAAGCATAACTTACAGTATCAGTATCGCAATGGAATAAAGCGAATTACAGAGGCACGAGAGAGAAGCTTTCCCAGGTAGATTGGAGAAGGATACTAGCGGAGATGGCTGAAGCTTCTGGGAATAGGTCTCAAGTTGCAGGATGGATACGGCCCACGGAGGAAGAAGTTCTAAAGTGGCACGTGTAGGCAACCATGGGTGACAATGGAAGTTAAGGATTGCATAAAAGCCGAGGAAAGGGCGTACAAGATAACAATAGTCATCTAAAAAAACTATAAGTAGGGAAAAGATTAAATATGAGGACAGCAAAGCCAATAATATAAAGCAGGATAATAAACACTTTCTTTCAGTTATATAAAGATTAAAAGGGAGGTGAGAGTCCATGCTGGAACACTGGAGAATGTGCACTCTGTATATTTTTTCACTGTTCTAGACGCTAGCAGTCTGCGAGTGACAGGCAGTAGGAGTGAGTGCCATTGCTATCACAAAGGAAAAGCATCTCGGCATACTGAAAGCTCTTCAGGTGCAAAGTCACCTGGGCCAGATGGACTGCATCCCAGAGATCTGAGAGAGGTTGCTGAAGAGATGACGGATGGATTGGTCATGATCTTGGAAGAATCACTTGATTCGGGCATGGTCCGGAGGACTGGAAGATTGCAACTGTCACTCTGGTCTTTAAGAAGGGAGGAAGGCAAAAGAAGGAAAATTATAGGCCAGTTAGCCAAACCTCAGCGACTGGGAAAGAGTTGGAGTCTCTTATTAAGTTTGAGGTTTCGATGGACTTGGAGACTAATGACAATATAAGTTAGCATGGTTTCTGTTGGAATTCATCCTGGAAGTAAGAAGCAGGGTGGACAAAGGAGTCAGTGGATGCCATTTACTTGGATTTTCAGAAGGCATTTGATAAGCTGCCGCACAGGAGTCTGCTTAACCAGATAAAAATCTATGGCGTCACAGGAAAGATACTGGTATGTGCAGTGGAATTGCTGACAGGCAGCCGACAGCGAGTGGGAATAAAAGGGGCCTTTTCTGGTTGGCTGCCAGTGTCCGGTGGTGTTCCGCAGGGATCAGTATTGGGACCGCTGACTTTCAGATTGTTTATCAATGATTTAGATGATTGAATGTATGTATTTGTGGTAAAGTTTGCGGATGATACAGAGATAGGTGGAGGGGTCGGTAGTGCAATTGCAACAGGACTGAGACATATTGGAAAAAATGGCTAAAAGGTGGCAGATGGAATTCATTGTTGGAAATGTATGATAATGCATTTTGGTGAAAGGAGCGGACTATTAACTAAATAGGAAGAAGTTCCAAGAATCAGAGGTGCAGAGCGACTTCAAAGGGACATCGGAGCCTCGAGCAAAACTCACAGAAGATTAGTTTAAAGGTCGAGTCTGTGGTAAAGGTGGCAAAAAAGGGAATCGAATATAAATGCTGAGCCTTTACAAGACTGTATAGTCAGGCTGCACTGCAGGTGTGTTGTCAACAGCTTTTCAGTACCTCTGAAAAGATGTGTGGTCATTAGAGAGAGTCCCGAGGAGATTCAGGAGGATGATTCCGGGAATGAAGGAGTTAATATATGAGGTGTGTTTTGGCAACTTTGGGCCTGTACTCACTGGAATTTTAAGGAATGCAAGGGAATCTCTTTTAAACCTGCAGAATGTTGAAAGGACCAGATAGGGTGGATGTGGAAAGGATGTTTCCTGTGGCAGGTGCATCCAGAACTAGGGGCCAGGGCCTCAAAATTGAGGGGCGATCCTTTACAACAGGTAAGGAGGACTCTTTGAGCCAGAGAATAATGACTGTCTGTAAGGCTCTGCCTCAGACTGCAGTGGAGGCCGAGTCCATGGATGTAATGAAGGCAGAAGTTCCTGATCGGTCAGGGCATCAAAGGATATGGCGAGAAGGCAGGTGTATGGTGTTGCGTGGAATCGGGGATCAGCCATGATGGAATGGCGGAGCAGACTGAATGGCTGAATGGCCGAATTCTGCTCCCATGTCATGTTCGTATGGAGGAATAACAACAAATCTCGGCTCCACTTTGGATCAGATGTGCGAGATTTCCCTTGCTGGAGTTGGATGTTCCAATTGGAATGGTTTGGCTTCAGTTTTGTCAAATCTCCAGATACTCGGCCCCACAGAAAAGGTGTTGTGACAAATGCAAATTGCTTCGTGTCCTCCAGCCACAGCAACAAAACCTGTCTCTCAGACTCTAACAGTCACTAAACAGGCCTCTAAAGAGATGTATTCAGACTCTCAGAGTGAAATAACAACAAAAACCTGTCTCCCAGACTCTGACAGTCTCTAAACAGGCCTCTAAAGACACGTATTCAGACTCTCAGTGTGAAATAACAACAAAACCTGTCTCCCAGACTCTGACAGTCTCTAAACAGGCCTCTACAGACACGTATTCAGACTCTCAGTGTGAAATAACAAGAAAAACCTGTCTCCCAGACTCTGACAGTCTCTAAACAGGCCTCTAAAGAGATGTATTCAGACTCTCAGTGTGAAATAACAACAAAAACTGTCTCCCAGACTCTGACAGTCTCTAAACAGGCCTCTAAAGATACGTATTCAGACTCTCAGAGTGAAATAACAACAAAAACCTGTCTCCCAGACTCTGACCGTCTCTAAACAGGCCTCTAAAGAGACGTATTCAGACTCTCAGTGTGAAATAACAACAAAAACCTGTCTCCCAGACTGACAGTCTCTAAACAGGCCTCTAAAGAGACGTATTCAGGCTCTCAGTGTGAAATAACAACAAAAACCTGTCTCCCAGACTGACAGTCTCTAAACAGGCCTCTACAGAGACGTATTCAGACTCTCAGTGTGAAATACAGACTTTCAGATTTCCGTTCCATCACTTACCTTTCAGATGTTTGGGCACTTCAGAGAAATCCCGCTCAGTGTCCATGTAGGCGAACTGGCCGTCACCTGTTCAAACAGATTTACCTGCATGAAGTCTGTTCTGTGTAATACTGTAAACTCATCAGCATTTACATCTGTAACACACAGTGTATTGTACACCGTACCTCGCTCCCGTATTTCATTCAATATTCTGCTCAGCTTCGGTAAATGGTGGTGCAGTTTCACAAAGGATTCCCACATCACCTTCCGGGCCCCGGAGCCTCTCTCCATCACCAGATCCAGGAGGAGTTTGGAAGCGCCCGCTCGGTTTCCCTTCTTCGCGAGCTCAGTCACGCTCTGTAATGAACAATGGGGAATATATTGAGGAACGGAGGGATGGGTTCAAATCTACCCTGAACATGGACAGACCCAGCACATTCTGCTCGTCGCAAATCACTGACAGCAATTGTTCGCAGCAGGAAAAAGAAATTAAAAGAAGTTAGCATGGCCAATGATGACTTTCTGAACGCCACAGATTGCGGGGTACTTATCCACTTGGCAATGTTTAAGCAAAGCAGTCATAGTGTGAGTGAGCCAGAGATAGAGTAGGTTATTGATGCTTTGTGTCAGAGAGGGTTCATTGAGGAGAGGCGGAGGCTTGGGTTGATCTTGGGTAATACTTCCCTTCTCTTTTTCACGGTTAGAACAGTGGGAAAGCCAGGCAGGATAGTGGGATGCTCTTCCTACAGGGTGCGGCAAGACAGGGAGACGTTCAGTGTCCCCGATAACTACACCTTCAGGAATTTCATCCAGCTGCAGCTCAATACAGACTGTGCTGAGGAATCGGAGCTGGGTGAACTCAGGATCATTCCGGAGGCTGAGAGATTGACTGACAGGCTATACAGGGAGGGAGCTGTACACAAGGCCCGGAACACAGGGAACTGGGTGACTGTCAGGAGAGGGAAGGGGACAGGCAGCCACTACAGGAAACTCTTTGTAACAGGGATACGGCTTTCTGTTTCGGGGTATGGCCTAGCAGAGGAAAGCCACGGTGATTATGCCTCTGGCTCTGAGTTTGGCTTTGTGACTCGGAAGGGATGAGAAGTGCTGAGATTCACTGACGGGGAATAAAATGATCAGGAGAATAGACTGGAGATTCTATTTACGAGAACAGGATTTTTGGATGGTGTGTTACCAAGGTCAGTGATATCTCGTATCGACTCTGAAACTTCCTTAAGGGCAGGATGAGCAGGTCTTGGTCCACGTTGGTACCAATGACAAGAGTAGGAAGTGTGATGAGATACTGCAAAATGATACAGATCCAAAATTTCTTGGAAGTGTTATCGAAGGTAGATGGCGTTGTAAAGCTTTTTGGACATGGGGCTTCATAAATCAAAATATTGAATACAGAAGTTGGGATATTATGTCGAAGTTGATGTTTCAGAGGCTAAATTGAAGCAATGTGTACATCTACCTCCTGAAAGGATATCAATAAGATTGAAGAAATGCAGAATAAAATACAGATTGTTACCAGGAGTTGAGGATCTGAGATATAGAGGAAGTGTGAATAGGCTAGGACATTAATCCATAGAGTGTCGGAGGACCATGAGAGATGTGAAAGAGATATACAAGTTTATAAAAGGTATACAGAGAGTTATTGCGAAAATGCATTTATTACTGAGGTTGAGTGAGACTGGAATTAGAGATCATAGGGTAATGATGACAGGTGAAAGGCAAAGTGAAGGGGAACCTGTTCACTCAGAGGTTGCTGAAGAGCGCGGAGCGTGCTGCCATCTTAATTAGTCGATGTACATTCGAGTTGATTACTTAAGATCAGTTTGGATAAGTTCATTCAATGGGGGAGTTTTGGACGTCTCCAGTCCGAGTTCAGATCAATGGGACTAAGCAGATAATACGTCGGTGTGGACTAGGTGGGCAGAAGAGCCTGTTGCTGTACTGTAAGGTTTGATGACTATGACTAGGTGAAACTATGGCCGGGCCACTGTTGAGTTTTGCCAGGGTAATCCCTGGTGAACCGCAGCAGCTTCACCCTTCACTGCCAGGCTCCATGAGGGGTCCAGTGCCAGCCAACAGCTGGAAACTGGCAGTGAGGAGCAGCCAGCAAACTCAGGACTATTGTGTATGTGTGACAGACCAAAGGCGACCGGTGGTAATGTTGAGTAAGAAGTATGGACTGAAATTGTCAGCTGCCTCACGTGGAATGTTGTGTTCAGTATGGTGTCTGGCTCTTCACTAATATTCATTCTGGGTGGTAATGGGTGAACGCACTCCAGTAGCACGTGGACCATTGGAAAGCTGTTTCCTTGTAATTCTATGTTAGCTGTAGATATTTGGAATATTTTCAGTGGCACTAATGTTGCACTTCCCGTGTTAACAGTATATGCTATGGTAATTACAAACTCAAATTGGAAGTCACAAGGAACAGAAGGTAACAGAACCATGAGGCATGTTGGGGTATTGATCAAAAAAAGGGTCAGCAGTTCAAATGAGAGATGACAGTCAGTGTTGAACTGACGATGGGGTTGAAGGTAGACCGAGAATGAGCTGAGAAATAAGTCACTATATATTTGATTTGTGGGAAACCCGTGGGTCATCAGGAGAACGCAGACTGGTGAGTGGCCATTAAGGTCGAACATTGGGAACATGATGGGATGAGTGGTGTAGAGTGGTTATCTGTCCACTTGCAATGTCCGTCAAGTGTCACATCACTAAATTCACCAGTCAATCATTGCCTGTATCCTAATCTGTCTATAAATGAATGTGATCAGAAAACTGGAGAGAAGGTTGTGTTGGTTAATAAAAGTTCAGGGTTTTTCGCAGATGAAAACTCTTTTCTTGATGTTGACCACAAGCATTAGAGGATTTTTACAGCCCAGAGGTGTCGTTACACCGGTTCTGTCGGTTTGTGATAGATTCAGTAGAATATACAGTCAGTGTATGTCCCTTCCACTTACGTGATACTCCTGCCTGGTGAAGTGATCCTCGCCCTTTAACATGGAGCCCACTCCCTCCACATCCTCCTCAATCGCCTGCTCCAGTCGCTCCATGTAGAATCTCGTCAACCGAAACAGTTGGTGATCGTCACAATTTGACAGGAAGGCGGAGATGGCGGAGTTCAGATCTGTAGTCGGTCGTAGAACATAAAATAGTAGATGTACCAAGCGTATGCGGACACGATGCCATTTTAAACCAATCCCATTTTCAGGAACACGGTCAATGTCCCCCGTTCCCGGCCTACTCATGAGTTCAAATGCCTCTCAGACGCTGCTGAGTATCTGTTTCCAGTCCCTCCCTCGGCAGCTCATTCCAGACACCAATCACTCTCTGTGGAAAACCTGCATCGTAAATCCCCTTTAAGCTTTACCATCTAAACAGACCTGTTACCTCAGGTTTTTGTGGTGAAATTCGTCTACACCCTCTACAGACCCTCCACATCATTCTCAATTTGTGCACAATACTGAAATTGTCTCTTAACCAACGCGTATCCAGTTACAGTCTAACTTTAACAAATACCTCAACTCATCGTTTGCACACTACCAATTGTGTTGCCACCTTAAGGGAGCTGTGCACACCCATCACAAGACCCGACAGTACATCAATCTTATTATCAGTCCCAACATTCTCCGTGCACATTGCTCGCGAATTTGACCTCTCAAAATGCAACTTCTCACATTTGCCTGAATTATCTGTACTTGGTGACTCTCTGTTCCTATTTCTAACTGGATTCTGAACACTTTGACAACAGTCCCAAATTTATTCAACTCCTCCAACTCTGTAAATCAACGAATAAGTCCACCCAGTATATCATATGATTAACCTATTTGATTCACGCACATGGCGAAACAGTGATCCTTGCGAACACTACTGGTCACAGACCTTCAGCCAGAACAACGCTCCTCTCGTGCTGACTCCATTTTATGTACCCAAGACGACTTTGAAATCAATTTACAGATTCTCAGCCCGAAACACTGAAGGTTATTTTTTCTCTGTAGGTGCTTCCTGACCTGCTGAGTTCCTCCAGCATTTTGTACGATGCCCTCTCCACTTATTATTTTGTTTTACTTCAATCCTATTCGCCAAGGACATTTCATTGCTTCAGTAGCACCCCCCCCCCACCCCAGATTCCCTGTGTACAATGTCTCTTGTTCACTGTCTCCTGCACCCAGCCCATCCTCCCTCAATATAACGTTCTTTAACTCGGCCACAGAAAACAAACACAGGGGACTCCCCTCACCTCCATTGTACAACAACCCGTTAATCTGGGGAGAATTCACCATTGCCCTTCCAAACAGAAAACAACTTCTGTTTCTCTCAATGGCTATCGGAGGCATTTCCCACATCAGGGCGTACCAAATGCTGACAGAAATTCTATCTGTTCCCTCGACTGTTTCATTGCCCGCTGTTGTATTCCTGTCTGAGTGTTACCCACAGCCACCGTATTCAGGGGCTCCGTCTCCTTTTACTCAGGTGAAGATTTGTGTGGTGAGGGGAGCGATTCGATCATTCCCCTCGTTAGGTCCCTGCGCTGGAGCTGGTGAATTGTTCCAATGCTCATGGACTCTTTACCAGTTGGAACAATGACTCCGTTTGATGGTACCTTCTCTCTGCCCCTTTATCTCCCAAGTTTATCCCTCTGAATTATTGACGATTTGATTACACGTGTACCATGATGACAGAGTTTTAATGAGAAAGAGCCCAGGGAACATACCCGTGTCCATTCTGACTCTGACTGACGTTGGTTGATTATCGTCTGTTTGTCTGACGTCCGGGTGGAAGCACGCCCCACCTGCTGGCAATGACCTGAATTACACAAATAAAATAGTATGATTCAGTTACTCTGTCCTTCAAATATAAAACACTTATGTAAGGTCACTGCTCACTCTCCGACATTCCAGGGAGTAAATGGAGATCGGTACAAAGACCTCCAACTGAACACAAATTTCAAGAAGATAGCAAGGAAATATAAGGAAACTTACTTAAAGAAGCGATGCACTGAAGCTGAAGATGCCAACAGAATTGGAAAAAAAAAAGACATCTGTTGCAGAAGATTAGAGAAATCAAAGGAACATTTTATGTAAAATGTCATTGGAAAAGAAAAAGAAGGGAATGACCTTACAGAAGCAAAGGGCATCAAAGGGAGTTGGCAGGAACACACAGAAGAATTGCAGAAAGATCCAACAGCGAAGACACCTGCAATGACTCCCTCATCGATCTAGAGCCAGACATTCTGGAAAGTGAAGTCGAATGGGCCATAGAAATCATTGCCAATAATAAGGCTGCAGGATGTGATAGGATTTCAGTAAAATTGTTGAAAATTCTAAAAAGGTGATGCGGTAAAAGTGTTGCATGCAATTTTCCAGCAGATCTGGAAAAATATAAACAACAATGACTTTTAGGCTGGATTAAGATCCGTTTTTATCCCCATACCCAAGTAAAGTATTGTTCAAATTACCGAAATTTTTCACGTGCTAGAAAGGTAAAGCTAAAATTGTGCAAGCAAGACCCGAGCAATATATGGAACAAGAACTGCCAGATAGAAGCTACTTTTAGAAGAGACAGAGGCACCAGAGACCAAATTGCTAACCTACGCTGGATAATGGAGAAATCGCGAGAATTTCAGAAAAGTATTTAGCTATGTTTTATTGACTACTCTAAAGCCTTCAGCAGTGTGGTCCATAATAAACTATGGCAAATCCTTAAAGAAATGGGAATACCTGGACATCTGTTCTGCCCTATGAGAAACTTGTACAAAGATCAAGAAGCAACAGTTAGAACGACACAGAACAAAAACTGGTTCAAGATTTGGAAAGGAGTATGACCAGGCTGCATATTGTCACCCTGCTTATTTAATCTATATGCTGAACATATGAGGAATGCTGGTCCAGAGGACTCAAAATGTTGCAGTCAAAATTACCAGACAGAATATTAATAAATTCAGATATGCATGTGATTCTATTCTAATGGCTGAAAGTGAGGAGGATCTGAAGAAACTTCTAATGAAAGTGAAAGAAGAAAGTTGAAAGCTGGCTTCTTGTTCAATATTAAGAAAACCAGCCATTCCTATTAACTCTGTGGTAATAAATGGAAAGGAAGTGGAAGCAGAGACGGAGTTTTTCTTCCGTTGTTCAAAGATTTCTATAGATGGTAGATGTGATAGCCTTTTCAAATTTATTGGGTAGGAGAGCTACTTTGTTGCATTGGAAGGATCTTAATCCACCTACTGCTTTTTTCTGGCTCTCCTCTATTATGTTTTGTTTAAACCTGGTGAGAATTAGAACTCGGACGTTCGATACATCTTTCAAATTTGAACAAAGCTGGCCACCTTTTATTCAATATTTTCATAAGATCTAAGTTCTTTACTTTTCTTTTTTTTTGTTGTTTTCTTTCTTTTCTTTCTCTCTCCGTGAAGTTTCAGATTTGAACAGAAGGACGTTTTTTTTCTTTTTTTGTAATCTTGTCCTCAAGTGGACTGCCTAGTCCCCCCCCCTTTTTTTTGTTTTAGGTTAGTTTAGTGTTTTTTTTCTCTCCTATACATAGAACATTTCCAGTCTTTTTTTGTATGAATTGTCAAGAGGAGTTGTGGTTCTCTGTTTATATATAATAGCCTAATATTATATTACACATGATTTTGACAGTGTATATCATTTTCTATTTTGTACATTTATTCTATTATGTATTTGATAGAACTTCACTGCTGATTTGTATCTATTCATATACATTTTTTAATCAATAAAGAAAGATTGAAAATGATGGTAAATGCAGCGTATTAAACGGCGCTTACTTCTGGGGAGGGTAGTAATTTCAAATTTAGATAAAATACTGAAGTGCAGAGACATAACATTGTCTGCGAAGGACCGTAGAGTCAAGTATATAGTATTTCCAGTTGTGGTGTAAGGCTGTGAGAGCTGGACTATTAGAAAGGCTGAATACAAAATAATCAACGCCTCTGAACTTGGATGTTGGGGGAAAGTGTTCGTTGGACAGCAAGAAAATCGAACAAGTCAATACTTGGAGAAATACGCCAGACTGTTCACTAGGAAGCTTGAAAAGCTCAATTATTTTGACCACATCATGAGGGGACAGGATTCTTTGGAGACGACTCTCATGTTCGGTAAAACAGAAGGCAAAAGAAGGAGAGGATGACAGCAGCTACAATGGATAGATAATATTATTCAGGAAATGCCTATGCCCTTGGGGTATCTTAGAGAGGCAGTTTCTAGTAAGGAGGCTTAGTGTGCAGTAACGCTGTTGTATTTGGCTGTGTTCATGTGTTTTCATGTATGTTTTGAATGACTATTAAACTTGAAAATAAATTGGACAATGATTGTATCATGAACAAAAAACAAGAATGAATATACATGTTTTCAGTCAATAACAGACTTGAAAATGTTGCATTTTGTCCCTCCTGCAGACAGGGAGCAACCATACTCCAAGCATCTGACCACACAACACCCACTGGGACAGCCTGCTGGTCCAAGGTGGGTCTATTTACTCCGTTGTTTAAACCCAGACACCTCAAACAAAAGGCAGCCACCGGTTCCCTCCAGCCCACCATGTCAGATAGTAAGATCCTGACTTGCTGTCAAAATCACTTCGTCTCCGCACTTGCAGGCAACACTTTATCGGTGTCCACTAAAAATATGCTGAAGAATTCTCCATCCTTGCTCATTCTGAGGAGATAAACCCCCTGAACTCCCACTTCAATCCGTCGCCCTTACAGCTCCGCCAACTGATTGTTAAGGAAACTCATTAATAACGAAGCCCATATCTCCATTGGTTGGTATACTAAATTGGTATTTGGTGTCACCAATGAGAGACAAGTAAATGTCACGTCACTTCACGAGAGATACCGGGCACGCGCAGCATGCTTAAATCTTCTCAACGTCAGACCGAGGGTGACGAATTTCCGCGAGAGGGCGCGCGTGGGCAGTGGGCGGGGCGGTGAGCTGTTGCGCGCGGTAGATGGGGAGACTGTCGAGTCAGTAACAGGGAGCGGGGAGCGCATCCCTCGGTCCCGTACCGTGCGGACCAGCTCACCGATTGTGTCATGGTCGATCTGCAACCTGCTGGGATACAACATTAACACACAAATCTCGATGTATGTACTTAATCAATGTAATGTTTCTTTTCACATGCATAATATAATTATTATGCAGAACTTATACTGACAGCACTTCAGTAGATCTGGAATGACTGCAACTGGCACTTCTACATTTATTCAGTCTCACTCCAGCTATTTCCTATCTTCCTTGGTACAGAAATGTAATGTCTCAAGGAGCAGTGTTTGGGTAAATGAGACTCACCAAACTTTCTCCTGACTGAATTAATGGAAACTCCGAGTCAGAAGGGTTCTGTCGTATTGATGATCTCCGTCCTCGGGCTGGTTCACTTGTTGCTGTTCCCTCGTTTTCAGTTGTGGTTTGCTTCCAGTTGTGGGCGTCTCTTCCAATAAATCTCTCACCACAGGTCTAACTTCAACGAAAGAAGTAATGAATTATGTTACTAAAACAAACGAGAACAAAGCGTTAACCTGGCATTTAAATTTTGAACGCATATGTCATGATCCGAGTGAAGAAATCTGTAACTGTCCCTCAAACTTTACAAAACCTGATATGGGATACAAAGGAACACAGACAAAATGCTGGAGGAACTCATCAGGCCAGGCAGCATCTGGATGTCAACGCTCCTCTCTTCCAGTTGCTTAGTTCCTCCAGCATTTTGTGGCTGTTGCTTGGATTTCCAGCATCTGAAGATTTTCTCTTGCTTTTGATGGAATACAAGGAAGTCATCATTCAGTCATAGTATAAGATACAAGTCATAATTTATAACAGGAGAATTATGTGATAAAGTCATTTTAGTCTGCTCCATAATCAATCATGGAGGATTACTTTCCAACACCGTATTCCTGCTTCCTGCTATAATTCTCAACCTATTTAGCAATCCAGAACATGAATATACCCAAAGATAGCCTCCACCACTGTTTGTGGTGACAAATTCCTCAGATCAAACAACCTTTGGCTGAAGTAATGTCTCTCATCTCAGTTTTAAAGTGAAGTTTCTTTATCCTGAGGCAGCACTCTCAGATCCCAGACTCTCCGTCTAATCCAGACATACTCTCCATTCCCAATGTATCCAGGCTTGTTGTTATTCAGTTGGTGTAAATAATCTCTGCCGCCCCAACTTCACCCCACCCGCAACAACCCTAGATTTTACGGGGGCGGGGGTTGATTTATTTTTCAGCTGGTCTGGCACACCATTGTGGCCGAAGGGCCTGTTCCTGTGATGTACTGTTCCATGTTCTGTTCCATCTTCAGCATCTTGAGTTTCTGTTTGGCTCCCACTGGCAGATAGACAGGTGAGAATGAGGGGGAACTTCAAAACGTGAATTGATTTCTGAAACCCCGGTCTATGTCTACTGGTGCAAATTTAATCACAGCCTCTCTCTGTGAGGGATGGAATGGGAACTCATTCTCTGCTTTGCTTCCAAAGAGACTTCAGAACCAAACATCTGAGCACAGAACAGAAATACTCGCTCAACTTCTCATAAACCCTGACAACTTGATTCCCTGATTCACTTTATCTGATTTAGACATGGGTGGTGTCCCAGGATCCAACCTCAGAGGGTCACAGCCCGCACATCTTTTCCACATCTCACTCTGAGAGATTCGCGCTAGCAATATCCAGCCACCTGAGACGTCTGCTTCATTGCGGAAGGAGGAACATTCAGCCGCATCTGAAAAAGCACCAACGTGGACCGAAGCCCAAACACTGCCAGTCCCATATTCCTGGAAACCACATCCCAAGATTGTATCTGAAGCACCAACTCTCCCAGGGCTCTTTGCTGCCGGTAATATGCGGCAGCGTCTCAGCTAATCCCAGTTCATAAAACTTACACTCCCACACCAACCCGTGACAGAACTGGAGCCTGATGATCCTTTTTCTAGACGGGGATTTGCTCTAAAACATGGGCCTTGGACCACAAAGAGGGTGCTGATACATTTTAGCTTGTTCCCACAGTTTCATTGAACACAGTTGTTCATTATTTTATTGAGTGCGGAGTAGCCCAGGTCAATTAGTAGCCATTTTCCCCGTCGGGTAACAGGAAGAAAATGTTTTAAATATGAAATTGAAAATATAGCACTGGAAACTCAGTGCAGGAGATTTCATTTTGTTCTTTTGATGCAGAAACGATTGACTGACTGCAAGATGTGTGACACCCAGAACAGAATTGCATAGATGCAATCCCTACAATCATCTTCATTCCATCCCGAACAGTAAATAGACAATGGGGCAGAAGTAGACCAATCGGTTCTTTGAGCCTACACCGCCATTTAGAGATCATGGCTGATCATTAACTATCAATACCCGGTACCTGCCTTGTCCCCATAACCCTTGATTCCCCTATCCATATGATAACTATCTAGCTCCTTCTTGAAAGCATCCAGAGAATTGGCCTCCACTACCTTCCGAGGCAGTGCATTCCAGACCCCCACAACTCTCCGGGAGAAGAAGTTTTTCCTTAGAGTTAAGGAACGAATTTCCTAAATGACCTACCCCTTATGCTCAAACCATGCCCTCTTGTACTGTACTCTCCCAGCATCTGGAACATATTTCCTGCCTCTATCTTGTCCAATCCCTTAATAATCTTATTTGTTGCAATCAGATCCCCTCTAAATCTCAGTAATTCCAGCGTATACAAGCCCAGTCTCTCTAACCTCCCTGCGTAAGACAGTCCGGACATCCCAGGAATTAACCTTGTGAATCTACATTGCCTTCCTCCAGAGCCAGGATGTCCTTCCTTAACCCTGGAGACCAAAACTGTAGACAATACTCCAGGTGTGGTCTCACCAGGGCCCTGAACAAATGCAAAAGGATTTCCTTGCTCTTGTACGCAAATCCCGTTGTAATAAAGGCCAACATTTCATTAGCCTTCTTCACTGCCTGCTGCACTTGCTCATTCACCTTCAGTGACTGATGAACATGGACTCCTAGATCTCTTTGTATATTTCTCCCTTACCTAACTTTACACACTTCAGATAATAATCTGTCTTCCTGTTCTTACTCCCAAAGTGGATAACCTCACACTTATTCACATTAAACGTCATCTGTCAAGTATATGCCCACACACCCAGTCTATCCAAGTCACCCTGAATTCTCCTAACATCCTCATCACATGTCACACTGCCACCCAGATTAGTATCATCAGCAAATGCTGAAAGCATCCTCGTATCTGAGGCCACTCTCTCTCCGCTGAGAGTCAGCAACCAGAGAGCGATAAACACGTTCAACACTCTCTGCAGCTCTGGTGAGCGGTTGCCCTGGTGACGGAGGAAGTGACTCGCAAAGATAAC
Source organism: Hypanus sabinus (assembly GCF_030144855.1). NCBI lineage: Eukaryota > Metazoa > Chordata > Chondrichthyes > Myliobatiformes > Dasyatidae > Hypanus > Hypanus sabinus. Next base: position 19,595 of record NW_026781306.1, read on the forward strand.
CGAGCGGGGAAATAACAAACTCGGTGTGACACGTTCTCAGTTTCATTGCGACAAAATTAAACTGAACATTCAGCCATTTTGTAATGGTGATACTAAAATTTCACTGGTTGTTTTTACCCCTTCGAGGTGCATTCCGTAAATTTCATGGTGGTTCCAGCTCTACAGAGCTCTCAGCAGTGCTGACGCTGGTCCAAAATAAATCGCAGTGCTGGATACGACCTATAAGTTAAATGTAATATAAGTTAAATATGGCCCTTGTGGCTAAAAGGATCAGGGAGTATGCAGGGAAAGCAGGTACAGGGTTCTGAGTTGGATGATCAGCCATGATCATACTGAATGGCGGTGCAGGCTCGAAGGGCCGAATGGCCTACTCCTGCACCTATTTTCTATGTTTTCTATGACCTGTCTACAATAAATGTCGATTATGTGTAGACGTTTCAATTGAGATTCACAGAGCCCTTACAGCACAGACACAGGGTTGTTAAAGTCCATCCAGTCAGTGCCATGTCTGGTGTGGTTCCATCCCCCTGCACCCAGACCACAGCCTCTATACCTCCCTCATCCATGTACCTCCCCAAACACCTCTGAAATACCACAATCGGACCTTCATCTCTTACATCTGCTGGGAACTTGGTCCGCATTCTCACCACCCACTGAGTGAAGTAGTTCTCCCTCAGATTACACTTAAATGTGTCACTTTTAACCTTAAATCCATGATTTTACCCAATCTGTTGGGGAAATGACTAACTGCATTCACGCTATTTATACCATCATAGATTTCTATATCCCTAGCTTGGCTTCCCGACCCAGGGTCCTGGACCCTTCCTTTAACTGTAGTGGCAAATGGCATAAAAAAAAGTTGTAATCCTGCTAGGATACCCCGTCATTCCCCTGTATTCCAGGTAATCGAGTTCTAACCTGTTCAACCTATCACTATAATTATTTCCTGAAACACTAGCAATGTCCGTGTAATTTTCCCTACACTCTTTCACGCTTATCGACATCTTTCCTCCAAGTAGCTTGCCAGAACTGCACTCAATTCTGTTTTGTTTTTTTTTTTGGATTCTCGGCGTCTTTTACAACATTAGCATTAATATCCCGGCCCCTCTTCGCAATAGCCTGTTATAATGGAAAATATGTCCTAAACTCTCTTTACAACTCTGGTGCTACCTTAAAGGAATTGTGGATCTGTAACACCCACGGCACGACAATCGGGATCAAAACAGTTATTTACACCAAGCAGTAAGCCTGATCAACACCTCTACTCACTAACCCACCCTTCACATCCCACCCACTTACAGTTTAACATTTCCTGACAGTTCTAGGCACTCCACTGTCTAAAGTGACTTTATGTACAGACAGTCAATATCATTTTCTGTAGGTCCATACTCTCCTGTGCCTAATGTCACTTTATGGACATAGAATCAATTTCAGTCTCGTATGTCTAGACACTCCTGTGTCTATCGTCACTTCATGGGCACAAAATCAATGTTAGTCTCATATGGCCAGACACTGCTGTGCCTATCGTTACTCTACGGACATAGAATCAACGTCAGTCTCACATGGCCAGACACTGCTGTGCCTATCGTTACTCTACGGACATAGAATCAACGTCAGTCTCACATGGCCAGACACTCTTGTGTCTATCGTCACTTTTTGGACACAGAATCAATGTCACAGACCAGAGAATTGTGCAATATTGCAAAGGGAGAATGGCTGACTCAAAAAATGAAATTATGTTGAAGGCCATATTAACAACAGCAAAGAAATGCACTAGAAAATTTACTGGAATTACGAAAACCTCCTCTGCATGAAGAATAGGATCAGCAGACGGATCCATCCTAACAGATCCAGATAAAGTATGTGAGAGGTGGATTCAGTATATAGAGCAGCTTTTTGAGATAATAGAGGGGAACCCCCATATATGAACCACCCTAATTCTGGCCCACCTATTACCAAAGAAGAAATGACGAAAGCAATGAAAACAGTGAAATAAGGTAAAGCCACCGGACCTGATGGAATTTCAGTGGAAATGATACAAACCCCAGAAGATCTGGGCATAGATATTCATTTTGAAGAGTTCAATGACATATATAAGTCTGGTGTATTGCCTGACGATCTCTTGAAATCAGTATTTATAACTCTGCCTAAAATTCCTGGAACTATGGACTGCGAAAATTATAGAACAATCAGTCTCCTGAGTCACCTAATAAAGATTTTGTTGAGAATTGTCTCAGTCAAGTTAAAAACAAGTTAAGGCCAGAAACTTCTAAACTGCAATATGGGCTTATGCGGGATAGAGGAACTAGGAACGCAATTTTCATGCTACAAATGTTTTCAGAAAGGGCAATTGAATATCAAAATGATATCTTTTTTATTTTTATTGATTTCACTAAAGCATTTGGCAAAGTGCAACATGAAAAATTATTTCAAGTTCTCACTTAACTAAACATTGACGGAAGGGAAAAATAAGCGCTTCAAAATTTATATTGGAATCAAATTATGGCGGTAAAAAATGATGATAATATAAGCAGTTGGACTAAAATTCAAAGGGGAGTTAGACAGAGATGCGTTGCCTCGCCGGAATTATTACACATCTATACTGAAATGATTCTCAGAGAAACAGAAGACCTAGATGGATTAAAAATTGGAGGTGCTTACATCAACAACATAAGATACACAGATGATACCACCCTAATAGCAAGTGCTGCAGAAGACCTACAAATCCTCCTAGACAAATTAGTACAAACAAGTGCAGACTTTGGTCTAACCATCAACGGTTAAAAAAAACAAATATATGGTAATATAAAAAGAGCAGCATACTCCCAACTGCCAATTTCTCATCGGTAACCAAGAGGTTGAACAAAAGACCAGTTTTAAATACCTTGGTCGCTTTATATCACAAGATGCTAGAAGTAAAGTAGAAACAAAAAGAAAAATGGCCATTGCCAAAACCAACTTCCAAAAAATGAAACCCATTTTTAACAACAGACACATTTCTATGACAACAAAGCTTAGGCTACTAAAATGCCGCATCTGGTCAATCTTGCTGTATGTTTCCGAAACATGGACTGTAACACCTGAACTCCAAAGAAACATAGAAGGAACAGAAATGTGGTTTTTTAGAAGAATGCTGAAAATATCACATAGAGACAGGGTAGCTAACGAGACAGTACCCCAACGTACCCACAACAAAAGATCTTTAATGAGAACATTAAATGAGAGGAACCTTAAATTCCTCGACCATGTCATCAGAAAGGAAGAAATAGAATGCCTTACGTTGCAAGGCTGTATGCCTGGGAAACGCGGAAGAGGGAGACAAAGAAGAACATATATGGACACTGTGAAATAACTAACAGATTTAAGTGTACGATATATTATTGCCGCTGTGTGGGGTCATCAGATGTTGAGACCCATGATCGCTCAGGTGTGTAATGCGCAAGTCGCATGCAGAAGAAGAATCAATGTCAGTCTCATCTGTCCAGACACTCCTGTGCTTAACGTCACTTCATGGACACAGAATCAATCTTTTTAAACTATCATACTTCATGTATAGTGTCTTGTTTATTATTGTGGTCTCCATCATATTGATTTTTTCCTCTGTCCTGAGTAACAATTACTTTGTTCTCCTTTACACTTGTTACTGGAATGACATTAAACAATCTTGAATATTGAAACCTGGGTAAAATACCACGACCAACCACATTATCTATATTCCCTTTTGATTTCATGATCTCCTATAATGTCACCCTCATTCTCCTCTGCAATGAAGATCCAGCTCGGCCAAAAGCTTCCTATGACTCGGCCCTCTAGTCCAGGCAAAATATTCAGCAAACTCTTCTGCAACCTCTCCAGCTTGATAATATATTTTCTACAGTAGGGTGAAAACAACGGTACATAATACTTTGTGTAGCCATGTACATTCATATACAGATCAATGGCATGAATAATAAATTACAGAGGTCTCAACACTGACTCTCACATCCCACTCGTCACAGGGCTCCATTCGCTGGAACCATCTACATTCATCCCCCTCTCCTTCTTATTCTCGAACCGGGTGTGAATCCACCTCACCAGCTCCCTGTGAATCCCACGTGACCGAACCTTCCCGATCAGCTGCCATGCGGGACCTTGTTACAGACTTTACCAAAGTTCAGATGAACATCACTTCCCAAATTCGCCTAACGCCCTAGTTCATTCTTAAATAATCTCCAAGCTACTTGACAGATATGATATCTTATTGGACAGTGTAGACTGTGATTTCCCCATAACCAATGCCCAACCCCGCGTGATTTCAGCCTCACTGCAGACAGAGAAAATTCCGATCCCAGCTGTCGAATTACCAACCTGGACCGAAGCCTGTATACTGTCAGTTCCATATCTTCAGAGTCACCGGCCCAATATCATCACTCATACAAAGACACCTTGGTGCCGGCAATTTGCTGGGGTTTTCCTGCCATTTCCGATTCACAAACTAAGGTGTAATTGGACCCTAATGACCCTCTGCCGGGGCCAGTGCTCAGGCTGGCTCCCCGGTCTGCATAGATGATGTGGATACACTTCAGCCTGTCCCCAGCAGCTAAACCGAGCACATTTGATCCCTATGTTATCGTTGTGTGGGATTTTGTCCAGCAGAGCGGGCTGCCATGTTTCCTGCAGTGTAGCCGGAACAAAATGTAAAATTATGAAGTAGATAATGCTGGAAACTCAGTACATCAGACTACATCTCTGAAAGGACAAATGGTGGAAGACCCAGTTCCAGAACTGAGACTGTCCAAGATGCTGCCGATCTGCTGAGCGTTTCCAGTGTTTTCTCATCCTTACGTTAAATTTCCTGCAACTGTAGTATTTCTCCCTCTTCATTTAAATGCACAGATAGCAACTGATTGCCACCCTGAACTGTAAATGCCACTCCACCCCAACTACTCTGTTAGATCTGAGTTCATTCAGACCCTGGTGTAACAGATCCCACACAGTCAATGCTCACAGCATCCTTTCCTCCCGCTATCACTCTGTTGCCTTTGCTCCCGAGGCCACTGTCTCTAAGCTGAGAGGCGGTGACCACAGAGCGATAAAAAGAGCAACACTTGCTGCAGCCCTGACGGGCTGTTACCCTGGAAACAGAGGAAGTGGCTCACCGAAAATAACCGACAAAGGAAATAACAAGCTTAACATCAGATGCTATGAGTTCCATTATGACAAAGATTAACACTGCAGCCATTTTGTAACGGTGAAACTAAAATTGAAATGGCTGCATTTTCCCTGCGACATGCTGTATTCAATTAAACCTCTGGTGTTTCTAGTTATCAAAAAAAAAAAGAAAACTCAATCCTGGAAAAGGGGCAAAACAAAACTTCACAATGAGGAAAAAGTTTAGAAGAACGATTGCTGAAATATATCATTGTGGCAATCGGATAGCCTGAATTGTTGAACAAGATGTTTGATATATATATAACTGAGGTAATGGGATACAGACTGGACAGAGGTTGAACAAGATGGTTGACATATATCATTGAGGTGGGGGCATACAGACTGGACAGAGATTGTACAAGTTGGGCACGGAATAAGCAGATGGAACCAGGTGGGAGAAGGAATCAAGTGCACTCTCTGATGGTGGTCCAGTAATACAGATCCTGAAATAATAGTATACACTAGTAGATAACAGCTTCCAATATAACAAAGCCAGAAAAAACAATAAGAACTTCAGTATATGTCCTTTTCCACTCTACAGGCTGTATCAATGCACCGCAGAAAGTATCCCATCTCGATGCTTCATATCTTCATACGGCTACTGCTCTTCCTTTAACTGAATGAAATAGCGGAGAACTGTGGACACAGCTGAGCACATCATAGAAACCAACCTCCCCTCCATGGACTCTGTCTACACTTCCCACTGACTCAGTAAAGCAGCCAACATTATGAAAGATCCCCACAACCCTGAACATTCTCACTTCTCACCCTCCCATCGGGGCGAAGAAAAAATAGAACAGAAACATGCCACCGGGCACAAGGACGGTGTCCATTCTGCTGTTAGAAGCGAACAGCTTGATGAGTGGACTTCTGACCTCACAGTCTAAATCGATGTGACCTTGCACCACATATCTACCTGCACTGCACTTTCTTTGTAACCAGAATGATTTGCTTTACTTCAATGTACTACTGCAATGTATTGATCTGTGTGGAGAATACCGGATACACGATTTTCACTCTACCTCTGTACATGGAAAACAAAATAAAGATTCTCCATTTCAATCGTGTGGGAATATTAGACAGCCTGGGTTGCTCCTTTGGGAATTCCGGAGCGAGTGTACACATTTCCGAGAAACCCAGATAAATGAACAAGACTTAATTCTCGCATTAATAGGGCCAGATATCGGGAAACACGGTCAGCATTTCGGCAAGTCGTAGCAATGGAAAGAAGATGGAAATAAACCGCACAGTCTCCCGAGAGGACGTGAGAGATCTGGATCTCACTGTCCTGTCTGAACAGGGAAGATGAAACTACTCATACACGTGGAGGAGTCTCCCGTGGGTGCGATTACTCTGTTTAACCCTCGAGTCTGCAAGAACACAACGGGCCGAACGGCCGCTTCCAGTGTGCTGCAAATATGTAAAGCAATTATCGACCCCAGGCGTCGATCCAGGTGAAGTTTGGATCCGGTACCGGGCCGGGTGATGGAGGTAAAGTTCACCAGGTACATCTTAATGGATGGGTTCAGTCTCGGCATCACCACCTCATCCCGCTCCCGGGACCAGAACACCAGGGGCTGAGCGGCGACTCATCTCAGGCAGTTCGGTGTGAAGGTCCCATAAACCGGACCGACCACGACACGTTGTGTCCAGGAAGCGGGACGGGGCCGCCAGTTCGACGAAGTTAACGGGACTCTCTGCCCAACGTGAGGTTCCCCGCCCCCGGGTTCGACTTCAGTACTCACCGATGGGAAATTGTCGGTTGCGTTCAACCCCAGTGACCGGCCTCAAAACTGACCGATGAGAACATCATCAATTTGTCCGGAGAGCAGCGAGATCCGTCCACCGGCTCCACGCCGACGATCAGCTTCAACTGAGAACGGAAAGAAAACCCCCGCCCATCCGGAGACTGTGAAGAGCGGGGGCGGGGCCTCGGAAACGGAAACCTGAGATGCTGCAGATCTGCGTTTGAAATGAGAGCGAGGAACCGGTGACTCTGCTCCTCGCCCCTCACACACTGTCCGACCTACCTGCCGCATTCCCCACATTATTCCATATTTACACCAGCTACATTTTTATTTTCCCTAAAATCTTCCCCGTCCCCATGGCTCCATCTCCCGGTTCTCAGAGGTAAGGGTTCGATTCCCATCCCGGTTTGACGTACAATTCCCACCTGAAAAAGAATTGTGCAGGCTATTTGAAATCAGTTCTATGTTTATAAACACTTTTTTCTATTCACATTCTTCCGGAGCGGCACTGGACAGGAACACTGATACACCAAGTGAAAAACAGCAGGAGGAGGCCATTCAGCCCCTTTAACCATCAACAAGATGGCGGCTGCTCTCCCATCTCAGCCACATGTTTCTGTCCGATCCACATTCCCTCGATCCCTTCCGTCTCCACACATCTGCCGGCCTTTGTGTTTGTTTTATGTGAAGACGATCACTAAGGTGTTGCTCCTCCACCCTAAGGGCGGTTTCATCTTGACACAAGAGGAGGCCGTTGATCGAAACGTCGGAATGGGAATCAGAATTAAAATGTCCGGCCACTCAAAGTCCCCCTTGTGGCAGATCATACAGAGATGCTCGACGAAACGGTCTCCCAATTGATGGTGGGTCTCACCAATGTAAAGGAGGCCGCATCGGGAGCACGGGACACAATAAATGTCCCCAGCAATAGATTCGAGATGAAGTGTTGCCTCACCCGGAAGGACTGCTTTGTGTCTCTGAATGGAGGTGAGGGAGGAGGGGTACGGCAGTTGTAGCACTTAGGCTTATGCAGGGATAAGTATCTGGAAGAAGATTAGTGAGGGGAGATGAATGAACAAGGGAATTGTGGAGAGAGTGATCCCTGTTGAACCCTGTTTGTGACATCCTAAACAGATTTGCATGAATGCAATCCCTACATTCATTAGTTATCCATTTACTGCAACAGAAACGTTATATATTCCATACAGTGAATGCTCAAGGCATCTGGGCACCCACACCGGTTCCTGAGGTCACTGAGGGGCGGTGACCAGAGAGCGATAAATATGTTCAACACTCTATAGCTTTGGTGGGCTGTCACCCTGGTGATGGAGGAACTGGCTCAGCAGAACTAACTGAAAATAGGAAATAAGGAATTCAACTTCACATGCTCTTTTTCATGAATTTATGAACATTTGGAGAGGCAAGGAATTATTACGAATAGACAGCTTGGCTTTGTCAAAGGCAGGTTGTGCCTTACCGGCCTGATTGAATTTTCTGAGGATGTGACTAAACACATTTACAGAGGTAGAGCAGTAGATGTAGTGTATACGGATTTCAGCAAGGCACTTGATGAGGAACCCATGCAAGGCTTATTGAAAAATTAAGGAGGCATGGGATCCAAGCGGACATTGCTTTGTGGATTCAGAAATGTATTGCTCACAGAACGCAAAATTGTTTGTAGATGGACGTCGCTGACTAGTGCTGTTCCTCAGGGATACGTTCTGGCACCACTTCTCTTCGTAAGTTTTATAAAGGACCTGGATGAGGAAGTGGAGGGATAGGTTAGTACATTTACTGATGACACAAAGGTTAGGGGTATTATGGATCGTTTGGAGGGCTGTCGAGGTTATAGCGAGACCCCGATTGGAAGCGAAACTGGGCTGAGAAGTGGAAGATGGGAGTTCGACCCAGATAAGTGTGAGGTGGTTCACTTTAGAAGGTAAATATGATGGTAGAATATAGTATGAATGATAAGACTCTTAGCAGTGAGGAGAATCAGAGGGATCTTGGGGTCTGAGTCCATAGGACACTCAAAAATGCTGCGCAGCCTGACTGTGTGGTTCAGAAGGCATACGGTGCATTGGCCTTTATCAACCTTGTGATTGAGTTCAAGTGCCAAGAGGTAATCTTACTGTTATATAGGACCCTGGTCAGACCCCACTTGGAGTTCTGTGCTTGGAGTGCAGTTCTGGTCGCCTCACTACGGGAAGGATGTGGAAGCCATAGAAAGGGTGCAGAGGATATTTACAAGGATTTCTCTGGATTGTGGAGCATGTCTTATGGGAATAGGGTGAGTGAACTCGGCCTTTTCTTCTTGGAGACCTAATAGAATGATGACTGGCATAGATCGTGTGGATAGTCAGAGGCTTTTTCTCAGGGCTGAAATGGTTTACACGAGAGGGCACAGTTTTAAGATGCTTGGGAGAAGGTACAGAGGCAATGTCAGGGGTAAGTTTTTAACTCAGAGTGGTGAGTACGTGGAATGGGCTGCCGGTGACGGTGGTGGAGGCGGATACAACAGGGCCTTTTAAGAGACTTTTGGATACGTACATGGAGATAAAAAGAAGAGGGCTGATGGATAACCCTAGGAAATTTCTAAAGTAGGTTCATGTTTGGGAGAGCACTGTTGGGCGAAGGGCCAGTGTATTATGCTGTGGGTTCTCTAAGTTTCTCTACTTCTATGTTCTCAGTTTATTCCATACAGCCAATGCTCACAGTATCCTTTCCTCCCACTATCATACTGTTGCATTTGCTCCTGAGGCCACTGTCTCTGCACTGAGAGGCGGTGAACACAGAGTGATAAAAAAATGTGCAACTCTTCTTGCAGCTCTAGTGGGCCGTTACCCTGGAAACAGAGGAAGTGGCTCACCAAAAATAACCGAAAAGGGAAATAACAAACTCAGCATCGTGAGTTTAATTATGATAAAGTTTAACACTGCAGTCATTTTGAACCGAAGAATCTAAAATTGTAAAGTCGGCTTTTAACGTGCTGTTTACAATAATACTCTGATAGTTCTGGCTAACAAAACATGACAATAGTTAGCGATAAATAATATATTAACCTCTGCCGTGAATATACCCAGTGACAGCCCCATTCACCATCTGTTGCAACAAACTCCACAGATCGATTACTCTTTGGCTGAAGAAGTTTCTCTCAGTTTTGAAGGGAAGCTTGTTTATTCCGAGGCTGTCCTCTCAGACCCCAGACTCTCCGTCTGATGGAAACATCCTCCACCTGTCCACTGTCTCCAGGCTGTTCAGCATTCTGTGGGTTTAAATAAGACTCCGTCCCCCTCTATACTTCTGAACTCAATAGAGTACAGGCCAAGAGTCATCAAATGCTTGCCATACGAGCGGTGATTGATACGTTCGTGACCCAAGGTAGATGGAGTCAATTTTTGAAAACCCAGCACATTTATTTTTCAACATAGTCCCCTCCTACATTTACACGCTTAGTCCAGCGGTCGTGGAGCAAACGCATCCCTTCTTTGCAGAATTCGACATCTTGGACCTCCAGAGTTGGCCGACAGTAAGAGTGATTGATAGGTTCATGGCCAAAGGTAGGAGACGAGTTATTCAGCTCTCGTTACATGCACGTTCAGATCAACTCTTTGATCTAACTCATCTCCCACCTCAGGCCACAGACTTGTCAATCACTCCCCCCCCCCCCCGTACAGAAACCCTCTCGTTCCTGCGATTACTCTTGTGAACCACAAGAGCCACAGTTGTACTGAACACATCTGCTTCATTTCCAACGATTGACAGACAGGAGGCAATGAGGGGCGAACACCAAACTCACGGGTCTATTTCTACTGTTGCAAACACGGTACAGCCCATTTACTCACAGCCTCTCCCTGTGAGGGACGGGGTGCTAACTCATCCTCTCCTCGGTATGGCAGTCATTTCTTCCAAAGAAACTCCCGAAACAAACATCTGAGCCCAGAACAGAAATACTGGCTCAACACCTCATAAACCCGGGCAGCTTGAACCCCGGGGCCATTGTACTTGGATCTAAAACTGTGATATCTCAGGACCTAACCTCACAGTGTCACACTGCTGAATCTGCCACTCACCGACCCCCGAATCCTCACACATCGTCCCCGCATCTCACACTGCGTGGTGTAATCAGAAAGTTCCCCATAGCCAATGCCCAGCACCCCGAGGCTTTTGATACACTCTGAAAGGAGGAACATCCAGCCCCCATCTGTGGAAGTACTGACCTGGGCCAAATCCCCGATACTGACAGGTCTAAATGCCCAGTGTTTCCCAGGTAACAGCTCAATCCGCAACTCGCCCAGGAGTCCTTGTCGCCAGTAATGTGCTGCAGTGTCCCGGCCATTCAGAGTTCAAACAGCAACACTCCGACATCAACCTGTGGCAGAACGGGAACCTGATGAACCTCTGACTGGGCCAAATCCCAGATACTGATAGGTCTGAATGACGAGTGTTTCCCAGGTAACAGCTCAATCCGCAACTCGCCCAGGAGTCCTTGTCGCCAGTAATGTGCTGCAGTGTCTCGGCCATTCAGAGTTCAAACAGCAACACTCCGACATCAACCTGTGGCAGAACGGGAACCTGACTGGGTCAGAGATACTGACAGCTATATAGGCCCAGTGTTTCCCAGGTAACAGCTCACTCAGCAACTCGCCCAGGAGTCCTTGTCGCCAGTAATGTGCTGCAGTGTCTCGGCCATTCAGAGTTCAAACAGCAACACTCCGACATCAACCTGTGGCAGAACGGGAACCTGACTGGGTCAGAGATACTGACAGCTATATAGGCCCAGTGTTTCCCAGGTAACAGCTCACTCAGCAACTCGCCCAGGAGTCCTTGTCGCCAGTAATGTGCTGCAGTGTCTCGGCCATTCAGAGTTCAAACAGCAACACTCCGACATCAACCTGTGGCAGAACGGGAACCTGACTGGGTCAGAGATACTGACAGCTACATAGGCCCAGTGTTTCCCAGGTAACAGCTCACTCAGCAACTCGCCCAGGAGTCCTTGTCGCCAGTAATGTGCTGCAGTGTCCCGGTCATTCAGAGTTCAAACAGCAACACTCCGACATCAACCTGTGTCAGGACGGGAACCTGATGATCCTCTGACTGAGCCAGAGATCGGGCTAGAAAACCTGGGCGCGGGGTAACAGCAGGCTCGGTACATCAGATTGGATCAGTGGAAAGAGAAACTGTGGAAGACCCAGTATCTGAACCGGGACTGTCCAAGACGCTGCCCGATCTGCTGAACGTTTCCACCATTTTCTCTTTTTACTTTAAATGATGCACAACTATTAACTGATTACACGATATTTGTGACGGTCAGAACAAATCAGCACAAATGTAATACCAATGTTCATTAGTTTTCTCTTCAATCCAATACAGGGATAATTCAGTCAATGCTCACAACATCCATCCCACCCCATTATCAATCTGTATTCTCTGCTTTCAACCCTCCTTCCGACAAAGATTGATACAGCAGACATTTTAACTTTGAAGATGAAATCGCAATGGCTGTCTTTAACTTACTACGTGCTGTATTCAATAAACCCTCTGGTAGTTCCAAGTACAAACACCGATTTCAGTATCAACTCTGTGAGGCAAAAATAAGACAACGGTAGAAGAGAGATTGTTGATATATAATCGTTGATGGGATACAGGCTGGACAGATGTTAACCGAGATGGTGTATATATCTTTGATATGGTGGAATACAGGCTGGAAAATGGTTGACCAAGATAGGTACACTTACATCCTTCATATACATGAGTAAAAATCTTTAAGTTTCCGTCTAAATATGCATGTGCAATTTATAGTAATTTATAATAAATAGTATGTTCAACAATAGAACATAAAATACGATTTTGTCAGCATGAATTAATCATTCTCATAGCCTGCTGGAAGAAGCTGTCCCGGATCCTGTTGGTGTCCTGTCTTTTATGTTGTGGAAACACGAGGAAATTTGCAGATGCTGGAAATTCAAACAGCACAACCAAAATGCCGGTGGAACACAGCAGGCCAGGCAACATCTATAAGGAAAAGCATTGTCGACGTTCTGGGCCGAGACCCTTCGTCAGGACTAAGTGAAAGGAAAGATAGTAGAAGATTTAAAAGTAGTGAGGGGAGGGGGAACAGCGAAATGATAGGAGAAGACCGGAGGGGTTGGGATGAAACTAAGATCTGGAAAGGTGATTGTTGAAAGTGATACCGAGCTGGAGAATGGAAAGGATCATGGTTTTGGGAGGCCGAGGGAGAAAGAAAGGAGCAGGGGGAACACCAGAGCGAGATGGAAAACAGGCAAACAACTAAATATGTCAGGGATGGGGTAGGAAGGGGAGGGGGGGCATTAACGGAAGTTAGAGAAGTCAATGCTCATGCCATCAGGTTGGAGGCTACCCAGCCGGTATATAAGGTGTTGTTCCTCCAAACTGAGTTTGGATTAATTTTGACAGTAGAGGGGCCCATGGATAGACATATCAGACTGGGAATGGGACGTGGAATTAAAATGTGTGGACACTGGGAGGTCCTGCTTTTTCTGGCGGACCGAGCGTAGGTGTTCAGCGAAACAGTCTCCCAGTCTGCGGCGGTTCTCACCAATATCTAAAAGGCCACACTGGGAGCACCGGACGCAATATACCACACCAGCCGACTCACAGGTGAAGTGTCGCTTCACCTGGAATGACTGTCTGGGGCCCTGAATGGTGGTGAGGGAGGGTGTAAGGGCAGGTGTAGCACTTGTTCCGCTTACAAGGGTAAGTGCCAGGAGGGAGATCGGTGGGAAGAGATGGTGGGGACGAGTGGACAAGGGAGTCGCGTAGCGAGCGATACCTGCGGAAAGCAGAAAGAGGGGTCTAGGGAAACAGGTGCTTGGTAGTGGGATCCTGCTGGAGGTGGCGGAAGTTACGGAAAATTATAAGTTGGACCTGGAGGCTGGTGGGGTCGTAGGTGAGGAGAAGGGGAACCCTATCCCGAGTGGAGTGGCGGGTGGATGGGGTGGGGGCAGATGTGCGGGAAATGGGAGAGATGCGTTTGAGAGCAGAGTTGATGGTGGAAGAAGGGAATCCCCTTTGTTTATAAACGGAAGACGTCTCCTTCGTCCTGGAATGAAAAGCCTCATCCTGAGAGCAGATGCGGCGGAGACAGAGGAATTGAGAGAAGGGGATAGCATTTTTGCAAGAGACAAGGTGGGAAGAGGAATAGTCCAGGTAGCTCTGAGAGTCTGTAGGCTTATAGTAGATATCAGTAGATAAGCCATCTCCAGAGATGGAGACAGAAAGATAATGAAAGGGGAGTGAGGAGTCGGAAATGGACCAGGTAAATTTGAGGGCAGGGTGAAAGTTGGAGGCAATGTTAATGAAGTCAACGAGCTCAGCATGCGTGCAGGAGGCAGAGCCAATGCAGTCGTCGATGAAGGAAAAGAGGGGGACGGATAACCGTATAGACTTGGAACATGGACTCTTCCACAAAGCCAACAAAAAGGCAGGCATAACTAGGACCCATACGGGTGCCCTGGCTACACCCTTGGTTTGGATGAAGTGGGAGGAGCCAAAGGATAAATGATTGAGAGTAAGAACTAATTCCGCTGGGCAGAGGAGAGTGGTGGTAGAGGGGAATTGGTTAGGTCTGGAATCCAAAAAGAAGCGAAGAGCTTCGAGACTGTCCGGGTGAGGGATGGAGATATTTAGGGACTGGACGCCCATGGTGGAAATAAGGCAGTGGGGGCGAGGGAACTTAAAATCATTGAAAAAATACAAAGCATGAGAAGTGTCACGACCATAGGTGGGAAGGGATTGAACAAGGGGGGATAGGACAGTGTCAAGGTATGCAGAAATGAGTTTGGTGGGGTAGGAGCAAGCTAAGACACTGAGTCTACCTGGACAGACAGGTTTGTGGATCTTGGGTAGGAGGTAGAAACGGGAAGTGCGGGGCGTATAACGTTGGTGGCAGTAGATGGGAGATCCCAAGAGCTGATAAGGTTGGTAATGGTGTGGAAGACTGCGGCCTGGTGCTCCTTAGTGGGGTCATGATCGAGGGGTAAATAACAGGATGTATCAGCGAGTTGCCGCTGTGCCTCGGCCAGGTACAGGTCAGTACGCCAGACTACTACAGCGCCCCCCTTGTCAGCGGGTTTTATAGTGAGGTTGGGATTGGTGAGGAGGGAGTGGAGAGCAGTTTGTTCGGAATGAGTGAGGTTGAAATTGGAACAAGGTGTGAAGTGGTGAAGTCGAGACGGTTGACGTTCCGTCGCCAGTTAGCAATAAAGAGATCCAGATCAGGCAGAAGACCAGAGTGGGGTGTCTATGAAGAGGAGGGGGGTTGAAGACGGGAGAAAGGGTCATCGGTGGGGATGGGAGAGACCTTGCCAAAATGTGAGCTCGGAGACAGAGCCGGCGGAAGAAGAGTTCAGCGTCATGGCGTAGGCGGAACTCGCTGAGGTGTGGGCGAAGGGGGACAAAGGCGAGGCCCTTACTGAGGACGGCTCGTTCTGCCTCAAAGAGTGGAATGTCAGAGGGGATGGCAAAGACCCGGCACGGATGAGAGCCGGGATCAGAGGAGGGAGGGGGAGGGAGGCTGATTGAGTCATTGGAGAGGGGAGGGTTGGGCTGAGAGAAAGATGGAGGCTCCGAGTTTCCAGCGGTTAACGGTGGGATCTGAGGGGCAGTGGATTGTAGAGTGCTGGTGGTGGAAGGGGAGACGAGAGTCACAATCGAAGCTTGTGTGGAGTCGTTGGAGGCTGCTCCCACCCCCAACGATGACCCCCTTCTCCTGCTTAAATTTCCAGCATTTGCGGATTTCCTCGTATTTCTGTTATCATTACACCTTTCCAAGATCTGTTTCCCTATCTGCTCCTCCATATACCTGTTACTATTGGGCGGACTATAAAAACACCCAGTAAAGTTATTGTCCCCTTGCTGTTCCTAACTTCCATCCGCAGAGACTCTGTAGACACCACCTCCATGGCCTCCACTTTTTCTGCAGCCGTGACACTATCTCTGAGCAACAGTGCCATGTCCCCACCTGTTTTGCCTCCCTCCTTGTCCTTTCTGAAATATCTAAGACCCGGCACTTGAAGTAACCGTTCCTGTGTCTGAGCCAACCAAGTCTCTGTAATGGCCATCACATCATATCTCCAAGTACTGATGCACGCTCTAAGCTCATCCGCTTTGTTCACAACACTCCTTGCAGTTAAATGGACACATCTCAAAGCGTCCGTCTGAGCACCTCACTTCTCTATCAGCTGCCTCTCGCACTATCTACAAGTTTTGTCTATTTGTGAGCCAACCTCCTCTTCCCCAGTCTCTTCAGTTCCGTTCCCACCCCCAGCAATTCTAGTTTACACTCTCCCCATCAGCCTTTGCAAACCTCCCCGCCAGGATATTGGTCCCCCTGGGATTCAAGTGCCGCCCATCCTTTTTCTACAGGTCACACCTGCCCCAAAAGAGGTCCGAATGATCCAGAAATCTGAATCCCTGCCCCCTGCTTCAGGGCCTCATTTATCCTTCACCTCATTCTATTCATATTCTCAATGTCACGTGGCACAGGCAGTAATACCGAGATTGCTACCTTTTGGGGTCCTTCTTCTCAATATGCTTCCAAACTCCCTATAGTCTTTTCTCAGGACATCTTTCCTTTTCCCACCTATGTCATTGGTGCCAATATGTACCATGACCTCTGGCTGTTCTCCCTCCCACTGCAGGATATCTTGGACGCGATCTGAAACATCCCAGACCCCGGCACCTGGGAGGCAAACTACCATCCGAGTTTCTTTCCTGTGTCCACAGAATTACCTGTTTGACCCCCTGACTATAGAGTCTCCTATCACTACTGCCTGAGTATAGGCAATGTTTCGGGGGTGGAGGGGGGGGTAGTGAAGCAAGGAGCTGGAGGTCGGTTGGCTAAAGGACTGGAGAAGGGAGAATCTGATAGGATTCTGACAGAAGACCTTGGATGAAAGGGAAGGAGAAGAGTCACCAGAGGGAAGGGCAGGTTTGAAGATATAGTGAGAGAGCCTTCTAGAACTTCCGATAATTATACCCCTCCACCATTTTCCTTTACCAGCCCGACTCCCATTTCCGTCTCTCACCTTCCCATCGTCTTCCTCTGATGTTCACCCCCCTCCCTTCCCATTCTTCAGTGCAACTGAGAAAAGAGGCATTTCCACGTCCAAAACCGTTTCTTATTGTCAATCTTGTGACATCTGTTCATACGATTTCACAATATCTGGCACGGCCGCAGATTTACAGTTTGACAGAGATCCGTTACTTCAAACTGAATGAGGAAAGTCAACACCATACACTAACTTACACTAAAACTGAATTTCCACTCAAACTTTGCCTTTGCACTTCGCTACAGATGCATATGATATGGAGAATAGGTTCCCACTACCCAAAACATGTATGTCCCTAATAACGTTTGAATGAAATAACTCCCACTCCTCCACTTGAAGGAGGCTATGGCAGATTATCCGCAGATAACCTGAAAAGCCGCACGTTCGGCAACAGACTGGTGAAAACCCCTGGGTATAGGCTCCACTGAGATTACATACATTTCTTATGGGAAGCAGGACCAGCAAGATACTCTAATCAGGCCAATGCTATATATAATTGCATCATGACCTTTCCCGTCAGTGAAGGGAGGTATTCAGAACGTATTAAACACCACGTTATCAAACTGCTTGTATACATTCACTGGCGTTTGAAATTCCATCACCTTGTCTTCCTCTACATCAACTCTCTCGAGACCCCCGACACTCATTGTGAATATATCAGCCCTACTCATCCATATATGGTAATCAGCCCAAACCTTAATATTGATCTTTGTCTGCCCTTCAATATCCATTTGACAAATTGATCAGTTTCATTATCAGTTTCATTCCAGAACTGATAACCTTCTACTGCGACGTCAATCTAGACACAGTGAAATGCTTTTCTTGCGTGCCATTCGGTGCAGGCAATTCAATACATAGGTATATCAAGGTGCTGCGTCAGGAAAAACTAAAACAATGTTGTGTTGTATTTATAGAGCAAGTGCAGTTCAGATTGCAGAATAAGTAAATCCGACTATCTACCTCAACGACACAACGAAATTCCCCAATATTCATTGCTGCTGGTTTCACCACACAAGTCGATCCAAACGGAAGCAGCCCATCAACAAATCAATAAGTTCCAAATTTTTTCACGTCGCGGACAAGCCCCCAATTTTGTTACGATTTCGTAACGTACCAGCATCAATAGATTATACACTGAGTCGGGTTTTAATGTTAACACCATTACCTTAGTTAGTATCTACTTATAATATAGCAACTTAAACAAGATAAACAAAAGTTAACAATGTTATTTATGTGTGTGTGTGTGTGTGTGTGTGTGTGTGTGGCTTCAACACTCACCATACAAGCCTGCGACTCTCCTAACACCTGTGACACCGCTCCGTGTAGATGTGCTCAACGGTGTGAACGGCATTACCATGAGGGAATTAGCCGCATATACACTGAGTCGGGTTTTAATGTTAAAACCATTATCTTAGTTAATATCCACTTATAATATAGCAACTTAAACAAGATAAACAAAAGTTAACAATGTTATTTATATGTGTGTGTGTGTGTGTGTGTGTGTGTGTGTGTGTGTGTGTGTGTGTGTGTGTGGCTTCAACACTCACAGTACAAGCCTGCGTCTCTCCTAACACCTGTGACAGCACTCCGTGTAGATGAGCTCAATGGTTTGAACAGCATTACCCTGAGGGAATTATCCGTGTCTCCTATCCTTTTGTGTGATTTTACATTCAAAGTCATTTGGATTTTCATATCCTAATGCTACCAATGAATCCGCTCTTCAGAAAACCTCTGAAGAAGTTTGTTGAAGTTTTAGATGCCGATTCTTCGCAAAATTCTAAGGAAGTAGAAGCGCTATCATGATTTCTTCATAATTGCACTCACATACTGGACCTGGGACAAATCCTCTGAAATGGTAACAGCATGTGATGACCCTCTGCACCTGTGATCCTCCAATGAGGACTGGTTCTGGGATCCATGGGTTCATCTTCCTGAAGTCAATAATCAGCTCCATGGTCTCGCTGACATTGAGTGAGTAGTTGGCACTACTCCGACAGATTTTCAGTCTCCCTCCTCTATGCTGATTTGTGACCACCTTTGATTCATCCAATGGCAGTGATGTTTTCAGCAAAATTAAATGTGACATTGGAGCTGTGCATAGCCTCAAAGTCAGAAGCACAAAAAAAATCAGAGGGAATAAACATAAACCCTACGGTATACACGTACTGATGGCTAATCTGGCAATTTGTTTGCAAATCTGTACTGACTGGCGTCTGCAACTGAAGAAATCGAGGATCCAATTGCAGAAGGATGTACTGACACCAGGTTCTTGCAACTTACTGATTCCAGGATGACTTATTGAATGCTGAGCTGCACTGAACAGCATCCTGATGTATGCATCTTCGCTGTCCAGATGTTCTAGAGGTTGAAACTTGTTTGACAAGGGTTTGACAAGGTTCCATACGGAAGGTTGGTTAGGAAGGTTCAATCGTTAGGTATTAATATTGAAGTAGTAAAATGGATTCAACAGTGGCTAGATGGGAGATGCTAGAGTGTAGTGGTGGATAACAGTTTGTCAGGTTGAAGGCCAGTGACTAGTGTTGTGCCGTAGGAATCTGTATTGGGTCCAATGTTGTTTGTCATATACATTAATGATCTGGATGATGGGATGGTAAATTGGATTAGTTAGTATGCAGATGATACTATGGTTGGTGGTGTTTTGGATACTGAAGTAGGTTTTCAAAGCTTGCAGAGTGACTTAGGCCAGTTAGAAGAGTGGGCTGAACGATGGCAGATGGAGTTTAATGCTGATAAGTGTGAGGTGCTACACTTTGGGAGGAATAATCTAAATAGGACATACATGGTAAATGGTAGGGCATTGAAGAATGTAGTAGAACAGAGTAATCTAGGAATAATGGTGCATAGATCCCTAAAGGTGGAACCTCATATGGATAGGGTGATGAAGAAAGCTTTTGGTATGCTGGCCTTTACAAATCAGAGCATTAAGTATAGGAGTTGGGATGTAATGTTAAAATTGTACAAGGCATTGGTAAGGCCAAATTTGGAGTATTGTGTACAGTTCTATAGAAGTCTACTGTACATACAGGCCCTTCGGCCCACAATGTTCTGCCAACCTTGTAACCTGCTCTAGAAACTGTCTAGAATTACCCAACTGCATAACACTATTTTTCTGAGCTCAATGTACCTGTCTAAGAGTCTCTTAAAATACCCTATTGTATCCTGCTCCACCACCGTTGCCAGCAATGCCTTCCAGACCCACCACTCTGTGTGGAAAAACTCCCCTGACATCCCCCCCCCCTACCTTCTGCCAAGCATCTTAAGACTATGCCCCCTCATGTCAGCCCTGGGAAGAAAGCCTCTGGCTATCCACATGATCAGAACCCCTCATCATTTTATACACTTCTATCAGGTCACCTCTCATTCTCCATCACCCCAGGGAGAAAAGGCCAAGCAAGTTTGCAGCAGGTAAGTTTAAAGAATTACTTTTTGAAAGATATTAAGTGTAAACTCTCCACTTTGTTTCAGTCTCCCCACTCAGAAGTGTCCAAAAGCTACTTCACAAGATGCAAGACCTTGAAATGAGCAAACACTGAGGGAATGTGAGTGACTTTAAAGAGCTTGGATACTGACAGCACATCACCAGACCTGGACTGATCATAACTGGGTCTGATAGAGGCATAACTGGTACCTCTGGGCACATTCAGTATCACCCCAACCATTTCCTACCTTTCTTTGTACAGGTATATAATATCTAAAGGACCAGTGTTTGAGTAAATGAGACTCACCAAACTTTCTCCTGACTGAATCAATGGAAACCCTGAGTCAGATGGGTTCTCTCCAGTCGGTGCTCTCAGTCCTCGGGCTGGTTCACTTGTTGCTGTTCCCTCATCTTCAGTTGTGGTTTGCTTCCAGTTGTGGGCTTTTCTTCCAATAAATCTCTCACTGCAGATCTAGCTTTAACATGAAAAATAATAAAGCATGTTAACAACACAAAGGAGAACAAAACATTACTGCTCAATGTTCCTAAAAATAAAACTCACTGAAATTTAAACATTGAAGACAAATATAATGATCTGAGTGAACAAATCTGTAATTGTTCCTCACACGTCACAAAACAATATGGGATAAGAAGGAGCCATCATTCAGTCAGGAACAGAATTATGTGATTTGATCCATCTGGTCTGCCTCATCATTCAACCATGGCTGATTTCATTCCAACACCAAAATCCTGCCTTCCTCCTGTAACCCTGAAGATACAAGGAACAAACACAAATATATTAACCTTTGCCATAAATATACCCCAACAACAGCTTCATCCACCGTCTGTGGCAACAACTTCCACAGATCAGTCACCCTTTACTTGATATTCTCCTCATCTCAATTTTAAAGGGAAGCATCTTTATTCTGGGACTGTGTTCTCAGATCCCAGACTCACCGTCTAATGGAAACATCATCTCCATGTCCACTGTATCCAGGCGTTTCAGCATTCTGTAGGTTTCCTTAAACAAGCATCACCCCACCCCCACTGTCCCTCGTAACTCCGTTGAACACAGGTCCATGACCATTGACTAACAGACAGATGACAGTGAGGGGAAATTTCCAAATACACTTTGAACACTGAACCGCTGGGTCCAATTCTACTGCTGCAAACATTTAATGGCCTCCTTTCCCTGTGAGGGATGGTATAGGAACTCAGATTAGCAGTGACTGCCTCCAAAGGAACCCCAGAAAGAAACAACTGAGACCAGACCAGAAACACTCTCTCAACACCTCATGAGCCCGAGCAGCTTGATCCCCAGATCCATTTCACCAGGGTCACAATCTGTGATCGGGTCACACAGCTGAACGTGTCACTTACCGACCCCAGAATCCTCACACATCGTCCCCACATCAGGGATTCCCCCACAACCAATGTCCAGCAACCCGAGACTTCTGATTCATTGAGGGAGGAGGAACATTCAGCCCCAGCTACAGAAGTAATGACCTGGTCAAATCCCAAAAACTGACAGTTCCATATACTCGGAGTCTACACCCCAGGTTTACAGTCCAAGCACCAATTTCCCAGGACTCCCTTGCGGCCGGTACAATGCTGCAGTGTGTCGGCCATTCAGAGTTCAAAAACTAACACTCCTGCATCAACCTGTGTCAGAATGGGAAGCTGATAATCCTCTGACTGGGCCAGATATCGGGCTGGAAAACCTGGGCGTGGGTCACCAGCAGGCAGGAATACGTTTCACATTGTCTCCAGCAGATAAACTGAAAGCATTTTATCATTATCCGATTGTTAAATGAGATCTTGCCCAGTACAATTGGCCGTCGCATTTCCTGTGGGCTAACAGGAATAACAGGCTTTTCATTTCAAATTGAAATTAAATGCTGGAAACTCGGTACATCAGATTGGATGTGTGGAAAGAGAAACTGTGGAAGACTCACTATCAGAACTGATGCTGCCCGATCTGCTGAACGGTTCCAGCGTTTTCTCTTTTTACTTTAAATGATGCACAACTATTGACTGATCACAAGATGTTTGTGACGGCCTGAACAAAGTTGCACAAAGGTAAGTCCCACATTCATTAGTTTTCTCTTCATTCTAACACAGGGTTAATACAGTCGACACAGTGAACGCTCACAACATCCTCCGCACCCACTATCAGTCTGTTACATCTGCTCCCGAGGCCACTAACTCTCAATGAGAGGAAATGACCGGAGAGCGATAAAACTGTGCACCACTCCCTGCAGATCCTGTGGCTGTTCCTGGCAACAGAGGAATTGCCTCTCCAAACATGACCAAAACAGGAAATAAGACTCAACTTTAAATACTGAGAGTCACCGTCTGACATAGATTAACACAGCGGCCATTTGGTAACTTTGAAACTAAAATTGTGATGACTGTCTTTATCCTTCCTCATTCTGCATTAAATAAATCCTCTGGCAGTTCCAGGTAACAAACACTGATTTCAGAAATAACTCCGTGAGGCAAAAGACTTCACAATGACGGCAACGGTAGAAGAGAGATTGTCGATATTTATCATCGAGGTGGTGGGTTGCAGGCTGGACAGAGGTTGAACCAGATGTGCAGGGATTAAGCAGATGGATCGGGTGGGAGCAGGGATCAAGGACGATCACTGATGGAACCTCCGGCAATACACAGATACAGCATTAACAGTACATACTACTATGTACTAAAATGACAAAGATAGAGCAACAGGAACTTTGGCATTTACCCTTCTCCCTGAACCAACTTTTATCAACACATCGTAGAAAATATCCCCAGGTTCGAGGTGAAGGTCTCACAACCCGGACAGACCCCGGCAGGTTTTGTTCAGGAAGCGGGGTGAGACCGCGAGTTCGGGGAAGTTACTGGGACTCACTGCCCAGCATCGGTCGGGACCGAACTCAATACTCACCGCATGGATCTTGTCGGTCCCGCTCCGCAGAGAATGATCCGACCGGCCCCCGCGGCTCGCCCTCTCCCGATCCGGATCCCGTGGACAATCCACCGCTCCAGACCCGCTTCAACACAAAGAAAAAAAATCACTGCCCAGCCCGGGAATGTGAGCATGCGCAGTGTGCTTATTGCGTCATCAGAGCGTGGGCGGGGCCTCGGAGACAAATCCGCAGATGCTGCCGATTCAAGTCAAGTCACTCTTATTGTCATTTCGACCATAACTGCTGGTACAGTACACAGTAAAAATGAGACAACGTGTTTTTTTTTCCAGGACCATGGTGTTACATGACAGAGTACAAAAACTGGACTGAACCACATAAAAAATAACACAGAAAAGAAAAAAAAAACTACACCAGACCACAGACCTACCCAGGACTGCATAAAGTGCACAAAACAGTGCAGGCATTTCAATAAATAATAAACAAGACAATAGGGCAGTAAGGTGACTGTCCAGGCTCTGTGTATTGAGGAGTCCGATAGCTTGCGGGAAACAGTTACATAGTCTGGTTGTGAGAGCCCGAATGCTTCAGTGCCTTTTCCCAGAGGGAAGGAGGGAGAAGTGATTGTATGTGGGGTGCGTGGGGTCCTTCATGATGCTGTTTGCTTTGCGGATGCCGCGTGTTGGGTAAATGTCCGTGATGGCGGGAAGAGAGGCCCCGATGATCATCTCAGCTGACCTCACTATCTGTTGCAGGGTCTTGCTATCCGAGATGTTGCAATTTCCGAACCAGGCAGTGATGCAGCTGCTCAGGATGCTCTCAATACAACCACTATAGAATATGATGAGGATTGGGGGGGGGGGATGGACTTTCCACGGCCTTTGCAGAAAGTAAAGACGCTGCTGGGCTTTCTTTGCTATGGAGCTGCTGTTGAGGGACCAGGTGAGATTCTCCGCCAGGTGAACACCAAGAAATCTGGTGCTCTTAAAGATCTCCAGCGAGGAGCCGTCGATGTTCAGCGGGGAGTGGTCGCTCCGTGTCTTCCTGAAGTCATCAACCATCTCTTTTGTTTTGTTCAAATTCAGAGACGGGTTGTTGGCTCTGCACCAGTCCGTTAGCCACTGCACCTCCTCTCTGTAAGCTGACTCGTCGTTCTTGCTGATGAGACACACCACGGTCGTGTCATTGGCGAACTTGATGATGTGGTTCGAGCTGTGAGTTGCAGCACAGTCGTGGGTCAGCAGAGTGAGCAGCAGTGGACTGAGCACGCAACCCTGGGGAGCCCCCGTGCTCAGTGTGATGGTGTTGGAGATGCTGATCCCGATCCGGATTGACTTAGGTCTCCCAGTCAGGAAGTCTAGTGGACTGAACCATAAGAGAAAGAGAGAGACTGGAAAAGCTGATCGCTTCAGTTAGTCGCAGCTGAGGCTTGGAACTCTCCTGTGCCCGCAAGAGTGGGTTGATCATCGGTATACGGAAACACAACGAATGTGTGTGGCTGTCACTTCGTATAATCCATAGGAGTGGCGTTTGGAATATCTTGTGTTAACCCTTGCCTGGGTATGTTGTGTGGTAACCCCTGGAAGACGGTATTCCGTGACAGGTCACTTTCGCTGTAAACTGGTATGTGGACGGATTCAACGAATAAGAACATCGTCGACGGTTATTTTGATGTAACGGTCTTTTCTATACGTTTCATTCTGGATTACAAATATCTCTCTATTTGTTGTGTGCTAATCCGTCCACATACAAGTTTTTATATATTTTTCAAAATATACCTATCTTTTTAACTAAAAAAATTTCGATCAAATTGACT
Source organism: Hypanus sabinus (assembly GCF_030144855.1). Classification (NCBI taxonomy): domain Eukaryota; kingdom Metazoa; phylum Chordata; class Chondrichthyes; order Myliobatiformes; family Dasyatidae; genus Hypanus; species Hypanus sabinus. The sequence continues at coordinate 44,791 of NW_026781306.1, forward strand.
CACTTATTTCTTCCTTTAATTGGAACAATAAGAGGCCATGAATTAATAAGTATAATTTACAAAAATCTGAAAAAGATGGTGGACTTGCACTTCCTAATTTAAGAGTATTATTGGGCTGTGAACATTAGACAATTCTGTTTTTGGTTATATTGGCTTGATAAGAACCAAAATCCGTTATGGGTTGATTTGGAATTAAAAGCAGTTAAATAATTTCATTTAACTTCAATATTAGGAGCTCCATTACTTTTACATCTCTCTAAAATTCCAAATTTAAATCTTTACCCGGTTATTAAACAATCCCTACGGATTTGGGTTCAGTTTCGTTTCATTAAGAAATTTAAACAACTTAAGATGACTAGTTTTTTACATCGAAACTTCTCATTTATACCTTCAACAACTGACCCCATTTTTCTCCTATGGAAAAATAAAGGGATCCATTCTTTTACCCATTTATTTTGTGATGGTCCATTATGATCTTTGAAGAGTTCATTAACAAATTTTCTCTCGCTCATACACATTTTTTTGCAATATGTTCAGTTTAGACTTTTTTACAACAATATTTACCTAAGATTCCATGTTTACAAGAATCTGATTTGTTGGATACAATTTTGAAAGTGAATCCCTTCGTGAAAGGTTCCATTGGCAGAATTTATAATTTATTTTTGTTACAAAACGAGAACCTATCATTAAAGATTAAACAAGATTGGGAGAGAGAACTTATTATGACCTTTGTTAATGAAGATTGGCTTCGAGTTTTGAAAAACGTAAATTCTTCTTCTATATGTGCCAACCATTGTTTAAGTCAATGTAAAACTAGTCGTCGTTATTATTTAACAAAGGAGAGACTATCTAAAATATTTCCTAGTATAGACAATTGCTGAGATAGATGTAGAACTGAAGTAGCTACTTTGTCACATATGTTCTGGTCATGTTCTTCATTAAAATAGTTCTGGAAATCTTTATTTTCTACAAGTTCTACAGCTCAGAAAATAAATTTACAACCTAATAGATTGTCTGTTCTATTTGGAATAGTTCCACATCATATTCAGGGTATTTCATCTTCAGATCAACATGTAATTGCATTTGTTACACTACTGACAAGAAGGGCTACTTTATTAAAATGGAAAGATATTTCTTCCCCTACATTAATTGAATCGTTTTCTCAAGGAATGTTATGTCTTAGTGTGGAAAAAATAGAAGTAGAACCTTTGATCCTCGATTCGAATTTGAGAGAAGATGGGGTTCTTTTGCCAAATATCATAATTTGAATTATGCTATATGGCTTCCTTCCATTATTTTATAAATATGAAATGACGGTTGATAGACAATAGACAATAGACAATAGATGCAGAAGTAAACCATTCGGCCCCTCGAGTCTGCACCGCCATTCTGAGATCATGGCTGATCATTCACTATCAATACCCAGTCCCTGCCTTGTCCCCATATCCCTTGATTCCCCTATCCATCAGATATCTATCCAGCTCCTTCTTGAAAGCATCCAGAGAATTGGCCTCCACCGTCTTCCGAGGCAGTGCATTCCACACCTCCACAACTCTGTGGGAGAAGAAGCTCTTCCTCAACTCTGTTTTAAATAACTGACCTCTTAGTCTCAATCCATGCCCTCTGGTACTGGACTCTCCCAACATCTGGAACATATTTCCTGCCTCAATCCTATCAAATCCTTTAATTATCTTAAACGTTTCAATCAGATCCCCTCTCAATCTCCTCAATTCCAGCGTGTACAAGCCCAATCTCTCCAATCTCTCTGCGTAAGACAGCCCTGCCATCCCAGGAATCAACCTAGTGAATCTACGCTGCACTTCCTCAATTGCCAGAATGTCCTTCCTTAAACCTGGAGACCAAAACTGTACACAATATTCCAGGTGTGGTCTCACCAGGGCCCTGTATAAATGCAAAAGAACATCCTTGCTCTTGTATTCAATTCCCCTTGTAATAAAGGCCAACATTCCATTTGCCCTCTTCACTGCCTGTTGCACTTGCTCATTCACCTTCATTGACTGGTGAACTAGGACTCCTAGGTCTCTTTGCATTTCTCCCTTACCTAACTTGACACCGTTCAGACAATACTCTGCCCTCTTGTTCCAGCTTCCAAAGTGGATAACTTCACATTTATTCACATTGAATGACATCTGCCAAGTATCTGCCCACTCACCCAGCCTATCCAAGTCTCCCTGTATTCTCCTAACGTCCTCTTCGCATGTCACATTGGCCACCCAGTTTAGTATCGTCAGCAAACTTGCTGATATGGTTTTCAATTTGATCGAAATTTTTTTAGCTAAAAAGATAGGTATATTTTGAAAAATATATAAAAATCTAGGTAAAATCATTTTCACAGCATGAATACGACCTATTAAAGAAAAAGTAAGTGGATTCCATCTAGAAAATTGTTTCATTAAGTCCATTAAAGGAACTATATTCGCTTTATAGAGATCTTTATATTTTTTAGTAACTATAATACCTAAATATCTAAATGCATTAACAGTTCTAAAAGGAATATCATTATATACACTAACAGGGACATTTAATGGAAAAATACTCTTTTATTCAAATTAAGTTTAAATCCAGAAAATTTAGCGAAATCTTTAAGTGTTTCCAAAAGATTAGGAATTGATTCCTCAAAATTTGAAATAAAAACCAAAAGATCATCTACATAAAGAGAAATCTTATGTATGGTTCCATTCATAGAGATACCAAGAATATTTTTAGCTTCACGTAGTGTTATAGCTAAAGGCTCCAATACAAGATTAAATAATAAAGGGGTTAAAGGACATCCCTGTCCAGTGCCACGAGAAAGTGAGAAAAAAAGAAGACCTGCAGTTATTAGGAATGATAAGCTCGATGGCGGCTTCCTGTCTGTGTTTAAAAGCCAAATGAATGATAAAATGGACTCGGCCTCACAATGTAACTCGACGTGACCCGGCACCATATGTCTGTCTGCACTGCACTTTCTCTGCAGCCATAATGCTTTGTTCCAGTTATTGTTCTGTCGTATATCAACTCAGTGAACTGTTGTAACATCGATCTGTGTGGATGGTCCGTCAGGCAAGATTTTCACTGTAGCTCAGTATATGATGATAATAAACGAATTCCCCATTTTAATTGTGTGGAAATATTAGACAGACTGAGCTTCTGCTCTGGAACCACAGAAGGAAACTGAACTGTTGTCATTTCTGTGGAAAGGAAATAAATGGAAAAGGATTCAATCTCTCATTATGATCTGCAGTAACTGGGATCAGGTGACCGGTGGTGGGTCTCCCAGATCAATATCAGAATCGGGTTTAATAGCACCGGCATTTGTCATGAAATTCGTTGTCTCTGCGGCAGCAATAGAACCTGATTCATAACTATAGATTTTAACAATTATGATTTAATATAAGAATATAAATATTACATAGTTAAATTATATAAATAGTACAAAATGAAAAAAAACGATGTAATAAACTATTTTAATTGTGTGGAACTTTTTGACTGACCGGGTTGTTGCTTTGGAAGTAGTGGAGTGAAGCTTAACTGAACTGTACACATTTATGAGAAGCTCAGAGAAATACAAAAGGCTAAATTCTCACATAAGTGGGTCAGACACCCAGAAACATCGGCTACACTTCAGCAGATAAAAACAGTGGAATGAAACATGCTGAAAATATTGCAGAAAAAAGCATACTGTCCACCACAACGAGAGGCCGTGAGAGATCCGGATCTCACTGCCTTGTCTGAACGGGGAAACATGAAGCTGCACGTCACGTAGAGCAGTGACCCGCAGATGCTGCAGATCTGCGGTAAGACGTGAACAGGAAACGGGATCACGTGACCGCTTTGGTCTCCCACCGCAAGCAGACACTCCAGCTGCCCAATACTCTGTGGAAAGAGGCAAACTTGCCGCTCAGATCTCCTCTCACCTTAAATGTATTAGACATTTCAACCCCCAGGAAAAATATATCGTCTGTCCCGTCTATCTATTCCTCTCGTAATCTTGTAAACGTCCATCCAGTCTCACGCCAGCCTGCGCCGCTCTGGAGAAAACAACACAAGTTTGTCCAGCCTCTCGTTCTCGCTCATGCCCTCTAATCCAGGCAGTGTCCTGGTAAACCTCTTCTGCGCCCTGTCCAAAGCCCCGACATCCTTCCGAGAATGGGGGCGACCAGAACAGTATGAAACACTCCAGATGTGGTCTAACTAGTTCTATAAAACTGTGTTACGAACTGTAACGTTTTAGAAACGAACCAGCAGCAATAGAGTTCACACTGGAGTCTGGTTTTGATGTTAAAACCACTCTCTTTATTAATATCTATTTATAATATAGTAACTTAACGAAATAAAGGAAAGTTAGCAGTGTTATGTGAATATATGTGTAAATATAATTCCCAGACTATCGAGCCTGAGGGAACAAAGCTTAGAGTCTTACAGGGTGAAAATACCGTTACTTCAAAATACCGTTGACGAAGATCTTATCCGCTGAATCCGTCCACATACGATTAACGAAAGTGACCTGTCACAGGAATACCGTCTTCCCGGGGTTACCACACAACATACCCAGGCAAGGGTTAACACAAGACATTCCAAAACCCACTCCTATGGATTATACGAAGTGGCAGCCACAGACATTCGTTGTGGTTCCGTGTACCGATGATCAACCCACTCTTGTGGGCATAGGAGAGTTCCAAGCCTCAGCTGCGACTAACTGAAGCTATCAGCTTTTCCCTCTCTCTCTCTCTCTCTCTCTCTCTCTCTTTAGACTGGCCGACTGCCTGTCTGCAGATCGCTCTCTCTCTCTCTTCTGGTTCAGTCCACAGTCAGCGCTGTCAGCCTGTGACTGACGTCATAGTCCCGCCTCCTCACGCCGGCGCTCTTAAAGAAACAGTCACAGTACGACCGCAGGCTCGGAACAGCCGCAACACAACTTCCCGACTTTTGAACTCAATGATTCAAGTAATAAAGACAACCATGCCATTTGCCTTCTTAACCACCCGATCAATCTGTGCAGTCTCTCTCAGGGAGCGATGAACTTGGAGTCTAAGATCCCACTGATCATCAACACTGTTCAGGGATTTGCATTTAACAGTGTACTGTCTCATACATTCGACCTACCGAGCGGCCAAGATGATCATCATTAATCAAATCTCACTGAGATTTCTCAGGTCCTGTTGAATGTATTGCCAAGTGCACAAGTACGGGAAGGTACAGGTACAGAGAAACACTGACTTGTGGCAGCATCACAGGCAAGTACATTCAGATAACACACGGAACACAAGTTATACGATTCTCTGTCGGTAACAATCTATAAACATGTTTTATGTCATTAACAAAGTATAAAATGCATTGTGTAGTGATCAATATTGAAATGTGCATTTTGTGTCAATAACAGACTTGGAAATGTTGAATGTGCTCCCTGTCTCCATTCCTCCTGTAATCCACAATCAGCTCCTGTGTTTTTGTCACAATGAGGGAGAGGTTGTTTTCTTGACACCACCGTGTCGGAGTGATGACTTCTTCTTCATAAGTTGTCTCGTTGTTATTTGGGATTCGGCCAATCAATGTAGTGCCGTCAGCAAATGTAATTAGCAGATTGGATCCCGCCACTGCAGCCCCACAGTGCACTATGTACTGATTGCAAAGCTACGAGATTGCATGTGAATAGCCTCCCCTCCCCCAACACTCTTTCTGCGTCACCAGCAGACTGGGACATCTCTCATCTCGCTGCCTCTGCCAGGACATTAAATTGTGAACAACTGTGGTCAGGGACTGATCTCTGGGGAACTCCAAACGCTACCTCCTTCCAGTCTGAAAACGACCCACTCATCCAGACACACACTACTGGCAGTTTATCGATCTCCAACGAAAAAGCCTAATCACCTACTCCTGAGGGTCAATACCATTACTGACTATGAGTTTGCCACCGTCAAATGCCAGGAGGGACATAATAATCTGAAAGTCTCTAGTCACAGCCGTGTAAATAAAATGTGATCTCAGTGGGTGTGTGGCGCATGCTCAGAACGCGAAGGAGACAGACAGACTGAGCCAAGTCACAGACTGATGAAGGGGAGGAATGATCCATTTTGACACAGAGAGGGAAGCAGAGAGTTTGATGTTGACCCTGATTCCGGAACTGTGGCCAGTTGGAAGATGAAATCTTGTTCCTCTAAATTGTTTTGAGATGTGACAGTGTTTTAATCAGAAGGCACCATGGAGACTAAAATTATTTCAGTTGAAATGTTGTCCTTCACCCACTGACGTGCTTTGTAAACTTTTAACAGTGTAGAAAATTAAAAGGATTTGTGTATGGGAATCTCGAACAGAACAGCACGTTAGTTCCGCTCTGTCTGTCAGTTCACCAGCGCTTGAACACAAAGTACACTGCAGATGCTGTGGTCAAAGCAACACGTACAAGACGCTGGAGGAACTCAGCAGGTCGGGCAGCATCCGTGTAAATGAGCAGTCAACGTTTCGGGTCAAGACCGAGATCCACATCTTCACACTGGGAAGCGGCCGTTCACCTGCTCCGTGTGTGCGAAGAGACTCATTCAGTTAACCCACCTTGTGATGCTCCGGTGAGTTCACAATAAATAGAGGCCACATTTCTGTCCGGAGTGAGCAAAGAGTTTTACTCAATCATCCCAGCTGCTGCAACACCAGCAGCTTCACATCAGGTAGGAAGTTCAAATCAGCTCCGTGTTAAATGTTTCACCATCACGGTGACTGAAGGCAGCTGCAGGTCCATGAGGGACTGTTGCTGTCAGATTCTGCAGTTCTTGCGGCTGCTCATCGCACCCAGGACTGAACCCTGGTCACTGAGCATTGGAGGAGTCTGTTCTGCTGATGTTAGACTTAAACTAGACTGGTGTTTACTATTGTGGAGCTGTGATATATAAATCACCTCTGTATCAAATTCCGTGTCTCACTGGAGAGGCCACTCGGCCCATCTTGTCCCTGCCCATGTTTCTGTTCCATATCAGTATATGAAAATATATCCCTGCCGTTCCCCTCTTACTCACCCTGAGATGACAGGTTGCAACTAGTCACCACTGTATGGGATAGGAGATTTGTTACGTACCCCGTAACTGGGTATTTAAACAGCAGAGAAAGAAGAATCTGTTGGAGTCTGGTGGTACCAAACTAAAGGTGTTTATTAATAAAAATAAGCAAAACCATATCAATAATGCGAATATACATATAAAACCAGTCAGAAGTAATAAACCTAAAAGTGTAGGAATAATAACAAGCAATAATAAACAAGCTCTATCGATGTCTAGGGGTAAATGAATTGTCATAGAAAAGTATAAAGTTCAGTTCAGTTCATGAGTGCTGATGTAGTTATGGTTGTTGTATTGTAATCATGAGAGAGAGAGAGAGAGAGAGAGAGAGAGAGAGAGAGAGAGAGAGAGAGAGAGAGAGAGAGAGAGAGAGAGAGAGAGAGAGAGAGAGAGAGAGAGAGAGAGAGAGAGAGGGAGAGGGAGAGGGAGAGAGAGAGAGATATGTAAAAGCTACAGCAGCCAAGCAGCCAAACCTTCCTTTGCTTTCTTAATCCGTTGCACCGTTGTGGTCATTCAGTTATGACCCCTCTGGTCTTCAGCCAGACCGTTCTTCTGTGGTGGACTCATCACTCTGGCATGAGGGGACACACACACAAGTCCCCACCGGCCCTGCTTTTACACTGATAGCCTTACTGACCGACCTCCTGGTTTGGCCTTCGAAGCCCCCACCTTTCTTGTGGGTTCCAACACACAATCAGTGGCCACTGGCGTGTCTGAAGGGTGTCTCTCCAGACCTGTCTTTTATCCCTACTCACGGGGACTCAGCTATCCATCAATCCTGAATGACTGTGTCCACTAAATCAGGCCACTCTTTCAGTCCACTGAGGAATGTTTATGAGCAAAACAGTAGAAGATAAATAACCCTTGCAGAAGTCATAATACAGTAAATCAACAGTCTCTCTCCCTCTCTCTGATCTGTCGCCGATGTTCTTGCCTGTTTTTCGTCTCTTTCTCATGGTCAGCATAGCAACGTAATAGTTCGTGTTTCTCGGGGGTTGGGGGGATGGTTAACTCTTCACCCCATCGTCCATCAGATCATCACTCATAACAGATTTCCCTTGAATTTCATAGAATCATAGAGATCTACAACACATTACAGACCCTTTGGCCCACAATGTTGAACTTACTCTAGAAACTGTTTAGAATTACCCTGCCGCATCGCCCTCTATTTTCCTAAGCTCCATGTACCTATCCAAGAGTCTCTTAAAAGACCCTATTGTATCCGCCTCTATCACTGTTGCTGCCAGTGCATTCCACACACACACCACTCTCTGCTTAAAAGACTTAGCTCTGATATCTCCTCTGTACCTACTTCCAAGCAGCTTAACCCTATTCCCCCTCGTGTTAGCCGTTTCAGCCCTGGGAAAAAGCCTCTGGCTATCCGCACGACCAATGCCTCTCATCATCTTATACATCTGCATGAATTTCCTGCATGATTTTCTCCGGGCTGAACAAGACGATGAGCTCACTGTGGTTGTGACGTTGTTCAGGGCTCCAGACGAAGTTGGTTGAACTCCTTCTTCCCTGCTCTTTTCAACGTTTTGGGTCATTTTCACCAATTTTAAAGGACTGTGCCTCAGACAGCTGGGTTGTTGCAATTGTTACATACCAGCAGCAATAGATCACTAACGGAGTTTGGTTTCGATGTTAAAACAATTATCTTTATTAGTATTGTGACGGGGGCCTGAATTACCCCTATGAACTGTGTTTTTGAAAAGAGAGAGGGAGATGTTCAACACCGGACACAGAGAGAGGGAGGGAGGGAAGGTGGAGAGAGAGAGATAGAGTGTTACGGTTTCTCTGCAAGCTTGTTTACACTTTTACCAGGACACTGTCAGCTTCTGTGTTCTTCCAGAGAGAGAAGGGAGGAACTGTTTGATGGACAGCTGGGGCTCAGCGCGGTGAGATAAGTAGGAGGTCCGCTGATAGACCTCCAGACACATGGTTTTGGACACTGAATGAGCTTTGTTGTGTCCACAGAAAAAGGTGGGTCACTGGCTCTCGCAGTGTGAAAAGACTGTGACCGGTGGGGAGTTATTCGTGTGTCCATCCCTCGCCTGGGTTAATAACTCCACCACAGAAGAACGGTCCCGTTTGTAGTATCACAGTCGGTGACATCCAAAGGATTTCGGAGGACGACGGGACTATCGACGGCGTCAGCTTACCTGAAGACACAAACCTCTCCTTCTCTCTCTCCATCACTACTCGACTCAATCCCACGAACTGAACCGAACTTCACTCATCACCGTCAGACGGCATCCATTTACCCCGAGGCGTGAAGGAGCTTGGCTTTCCTATTTCCACACACACACACACACACACATATATAATCATTAATAACCTGTTTGATATATCTGCATTTATATTGCTGTAGTTACTAATAAATAGCATTAGTTTATAGCAATACCAGACTACACGGTGTTTTCTATTTCTGCTGGTTCTTTGACCCGTCACGGGATACCTAACAGTATCTACTCCAAATATATAAGATTAAATGAAATAAACAGAAGTTAACAGTGTTATGCGTATATATAGCTCCCAAACTATCAAGCTTGGGAAACAATGCTTAAAGTCCTCAGATGGTAAAGTTGAAAAGTTCAATAATCCACGGAATAAGCGAGTGAGAGGAGAGATTTGTAAATCCACACGAAAATGTAGAGAGAAGGCAATTACGAAGAATTCCACACACATTCCACGCTGGGTAAACGAAATAACAGTCGCCGAAGATTAGAAATATCACCAGGTGACAGTGACAGGAATATCGTCTTCAAGTGGTTAGCACAGAACACCCCGATTCCAGGTAAAGGACAACAAAAGTGATACCAAAGGATACTCCAGCAAATCCACACATATGGATGATACGAAGTGACAGTCACACATCCGTTGTGCACTGCGTGCCGATGATCAGATCAACCGTACCTTTTGGGCATGGGTTTCAGTCTGTAGCAGTCACACGCTGAAGTTCCAACAGCTTGTCTCCCTCTCCCTCTCCCGCTCCCGCTGCCGCAGCTTGTGTCTGACGTCACAGCCCTCCTCACTCAGGCACTTAAAGCGACACTCACAGTAAACGAACCTGCGGTCTCGTAACACAATGCACCTCTAAAGTTTGACAGCAGACTAGCGAGTGAATCTTCGGTGATGCAGAGTCAGAAACAAAAGAGTTGCCAGCTTGAATCAGGGGCTCCAGAGAGAAATGGGGCCCAGAAGAGGAGGACGAATAAGACCAGCACGATATGGTTAAAAGTGAAAGATTAGAAGCATTTGGAAACTGGTTGATCGAAAAAAAAGGGGGGTTAATTTCTGCAAAACACAGGTGGAAATCAACAAATCAGGCAGAAATTTTGGAGAGGAATAAATAGAAAACGTTTAGGCAGAGCCCCTTCCGCATGCCCAGCCTGTGTACTCCGCTGCTTAGTTGATCTCTGAATTGTTTTGTGTGTGTGCGTCTCTGTATTTCCAGCAACTGCAGAATCTCCTGTGTTTTATATCTGCATTTTACTTTGGCATTAGATACACGTTGATATTGAGTATATTGGTTATGGGAGCCGCTTTCTGCGTTAAAAAAGCTGCAGATTTTTTCTATACCCAAGATAAAAGAAAATGAGATATGGACATTGAACCGGTGCTTGCAGAAATCTTTAATGGCACCGTGATTACCCATAGGGCCTTGCTGAAGCGCCGATGAAATGCGCAGGCGTCAGGCTGAGGCCGTCCCTGAGTTTCACGCATGCGCGCAGTACACAGAAGCCTTTGAAAACGTCGGTTGCAGGTAAGAGTGATTAACCGTGTTTTTATCTTAAACACTGACTTCAGGATAATTCCTCCGAATTTCGGACACCGTGGGCAGCAATCCCGTGACAGTCCTGCCCTCTTCCCTCTCTATCAGCCCCACGATCCGTACACGGGCCCCGGGGAGCTTCCGGCTGATGAGGGAATGGGAACCGATGGATCTCTCAGACAGAGCTGAGCTCCAGCTATCTAAATGCAAGGATTAGGAACTCGGAGAAAGGGAACAAAATCTTTTGCATCAGCAGTTGAGAAAATCGGCATTAGCACACTTTTCCGTAGATGCTGTCTGGCCTGCTGAGCTCCTCCAGTATTTTGTGTGTGTTGCTTCCTGTACCTCCTCTTGTTCTGGACTTTTCTACCGGTGAGAACATGTTTCATCCCATATTCTCTGGGTACGTAATGACATCAAACACCTTTGCCCTGGGCAACAAGTAGCTTTCACATCACAAATGTGTCAGTCTCCAGTGAGACAGACTACTGCCCTTCCCTTCATATACAATGGCATTGCATTCACTGAGTTCACCACCGTGAGTCATTGGGGGAGGGTTCAGGGGGAATATTTATGCAGAATACAGAAACTGGGGATGCCTGTTTCCATTTTGGTGATGTAAAACTTGCTGGAGAACTTGCAAGTGGGAAGAAGTGGAGTGATATTCGGAAATCTGACTTTTTAAAGCATAATTTAGCAAGCAAAGCACATATGGACAATGTGAAAAAGTTTTGGTGAGAAAATCCTCCATTTCCTGTTACAGGCCTGCTACATAGGTTGTGTGAGAGTGCAGATGAACTCGATCAAACCCAGACGAGATCAAAGTTCCTATTGACAGTGATTTGCTAGCCGTGATAATGAATACCTCTCTATATAAAATTCACTGTGCCCATCTTGTCACTGGGTTAAAAATGCACAGCACAAGATTTATCTGCACACTGGTTATTACAAATTAGAGGGGAGATTATTACAAATTAGAGGGGTATTAGAGGAAAGGAGGGGAGACCTCCAGTGTCCCTGATGCCCTCACCTACAAGATGTGCATCCAGCTGCAGCTTGTAACCCTGCACTTCAATGAGCTGCTTGAAATGGATGAATTCCATATCATCCAGCAGTTGGAGGGGGGTGATAGATATGACATGAAGAGAGGTGAGCTACTCCCAAGGTGCAGGACACAGGAAACTGGGTGAGAGTCAGGAAGGGGAATGAGGTTAAATAGGCATCGCAGAGTACTCTTGTGGCCATTTCACACAACAACAAGTGGACCACTTTAGAAACTGTTGGGGGGAATTACCTGGCAGAGGAAAGTCAAAAGGCTGATAGGGGATTTGTTAGTTAGAGGAAGAGAACAAGAGGGGATGAATATCCTAGTGGTAATATCCTCATGCCATCTTTTAGCCATCCTGATTGATTTCTTATGTGTTCTCTTGCATTTCTTATACTCCATAAGAAAGTGACTGCCTATCCCTGTTATGCAATTCCATTTTGTGCTTTACCAGGGTCTCAATATCTCGTGCAATTCAAGTTTCCCTACAGTTTCTATCTTTACCTTTTATTCTGACATACCCGCTTACTACTTTCAAAATTTTGCTTTGAAGGCCTCCCATTTACCAAGCACATCTTTGCCATAAAGCAGCCTGTCCCAATCCACAGTTGCCAGATCCTAGTGTTGATTCCAGGTGTTGATCCATGTCCTGAACACATCCACCTTTCCTACGCTGCTCCTTGTATTGAAATATACAGGGCTCAGCATATTCACTGTACCATGCTCAGCTTTTTCATTCCTGACTTTGTCTGAGGCCTGAACAACATCTGTCTCCACAACCCCACCACCATCTGTTCTGTTATTCAGGCTCCCATTCCCCCTGCAACTTTAGGTTAACCCTCTTTACCCCCACCTCCCACCATGCAGATCTATCACCCCTTTGGCTTTCCTCACCCAGATCAATAAAAAGGAGGTGCATACCAGGTACAGGCAGAGAGGAACAAATGGGGTTCTTATGAAATACAGGAAATTCAAGTGAACACGTATGAAAGAAATAAAAGAAGGCATGAGGTTTCCCCAGCAGACAAGTTGAAGGAGAATCCTCAGGGATTCTGCAGACATGTTAAGAGCAAAAAGATTGCAAGGGAAAAAATTAATTCTCTGGAAGATCAGAATGGTAATCCACATGAAGGATAGCATAGACTTGGGGAGATTTTTTTTGCATCCGTATTTACTCAGGAGATGGACACAGAGTCTATAGAAGTGAGGCAAAGCCGCATCAACTTCATGGACCCTGTACAGATTACAGAGGTGGAGGGGTTTGAGGCAAATTAGTGTGGATCAATCCCCAGGGCCTGACAAGTTGTTTACTAGGACCCTGCGGAAGACAAGTGCAGAAATTATCGGGGCCTTAGCACAGATATTTAAATCACCCTCAGTGACAGGTGAGGTACTGGAGGATTGGAGGACAGACAATGTTGTTCTGATGTTCAAGAAAGGCTGCAAAAATAAACTAGGAAATTATACGTTGGTGAGCTTGACATCAGAACTGGGAAAGTTATTGGAATGTGTGTGCAGGAACCAAGTATATACTGTAAGTATTTGGATAGGTATGGACTGATAAAGGATAGACAGCATGGCTCTCGCCAATCTTATAGTCTCTTGCAGATGTTCTCAGGAAAGTGGATGAAGGCAAGGCAGTATATGTTGTCGACATGAACGTTAGCAAGGCACTTGACAAAGTCTCATATGGGAGGTTGATCAAGAAGATTCAGTCACTCAGCATTCAAGATGAGATAGTAAATTGGATGAGACACTGTCTTTGGGAGAAGCCAGAGTGTGGTAGCAGATGGTTGCCTCTCTGACTGGAAGCCTGTGGCTAGTGGTTACCACAGGGATCAGTGCTGGATCTGTTGTTGTTTGTCATCTATATCAGTAATCTGGATGATAGTGTGGTTAACTGGATCAGCAAATTTGTGGGTGACACCAAGACTGGTGGTGTAGCGGACAGTGAGGAAGACTATCATGGCTTGCAGTGCGATCTGGACCAGGTGGCAAAATGGTTTGAGAAATGGAAAATGGAATTTAATGCAGACCAGTGTGAGCTGTTGCACTTTGGTCTGACCTACCAAGGGAGGTCTTTCACGGTGATTGGTCGGACACGGAGGAGTGTTGTAGAAGAAACGGACCTGGGAATACCTTAATTCACTGAAAGTTGTGTCACAGTTAGATAGAGATGGAAAAAAAGATTTCAGCCCAATGGCCTTCATGAACCAAAGTACTGATAACAATAGATGGATGTTATCTTGATTTCTAGAAGACATTGGTGAGGCCTAATTTGGAGTATTGTGTGCAGTTTTGGTCAACTACCTACAGTAATGATGTAAAAGAGGTTCAGAGAGTTCAGAGAAAATTCACAAGGATGTTGCCAGGTCTGGAGAACTTGGGTTGTAAGGAGAGATTGAACAGGTCAGGACTTTATTCCTTGGAATATAGAAGATTGAGGGGAGATTTGATGGAGGTATACCCCAACTATGAGGGTTATAGATAGGGTAAATGCAAGCTGGCTTTTTCCGCTGAGATTGGGTGGGACTACAACCAGATGCCATGGGTTAAGGGTGAAAGGTGAAATGTTAAGGGGAACATGAGGGGAACTTCTTCACACAGACGGTTATCCGGCTGTGGAATGAGCAGCCAGCACAAGTGGTGCATGCGAGCTCGATTTCAACATTTAAGAGGTTTCTGTTGGTACCTGGATGGTAGAGGTGTGGGAGTGGGCTGTTTTAATAGTTCAGCACAGACCAGTTGGCCCAAAGGGCCTGTTCTGTGTTGTAATTTTCTATGACTGTTACAAAAACCTGAAATAATGTTACTATTCACTTTAATTCTTTTTAACAGCTGTATGGACCAACGATTCATCTGGGCAGGAAATTTTTACATGGCTCTAGAGCTGTGGCACTTTAAATTAACAGTGCATAAAAGAAAATCCTAGCTGCACATCAACAAAGGCTATTTGTGTGAGATTGTTTCAGTTACTGTGGAGCCAAGAACCCATGCAGCTCAGGGGGAACAGGGAATAATACCAATGGAGAGAGTCAAACTGAGCCAAGTCACAGATTGGAGATGGCAGAAACATGGAAACAAAAACCTACAGCACAATGCAGGATCTTTGGTCACAAAACTGTGCCAAAGATGCCCTTCCCTGAGAAATTAGGCCTCTAATTTTCTGAGCTCCATATATCTGTCCAGGGGTCTCTTAAAAGACCCTATTGTATTCGCTTCCACCACTGTCACCAGCAGCCCAATCCACGCACTCACCACGCTCTGCATTTAAAAAAATCTTACCCCGATACCTCCTCTGTATCCATTCTTATAGAGACAGAAAGAACATCAGAGAATTTGATAGTTATTACAGATACCAGCTAGAATATCATCAGTTAGAAGATGATTTCTCTCTCCAACTTGGGTTGAACTTCACTGTAACAGTGTGATGTCAGATCACACCTTGGCAACTCAAGTGATCTGATTTGAAATAATGACGTATTCCCACTGATGGAATTTGTAAATCTTTTTTTCAGGTTAAAAATGACAAGGAATTTCTCTACGGGAATCTCGAACACAACACGCCAGTTTTGCTGTCTTTGTCCAGATATTTAAGAAGCGGAGCAAGGGAATCACTCGATCATCCTTCCTGCTCAGACTGTGGGGAGGGATTCACTCGATCATCCTTCCTGCTCAGACTGTGGGGAGGGATTCACTCAATTGTCCGACCGACTGGCACGCCTGTCATTTTACAAAGGGGGAGCCCATTCCCCTGCTCAGACAGTGGGAATGGATTCAGTCGGTCTTCTCAACTAAAGGTACATCAGCAAGTTCACACTGGGCAAGGCCACTCACCTGTTCCGTGAGTGAGAAGCGATTCAGTTGGTCAACCCACACGTGGACACACCAGTCAGTTCACACTGGGCAGAGGCTGGTCATCCACTGAATTTGTGGGGAAAGATTCACTCGGTCATCTGTCCTAATGGCTCACCAGAGAGGTCACACTGGGAAGCGGCCATTCACCTGCTCGGACTGTGGGAAGGGATTCACATACTCATCTAAACTGAAGGTACATCAGCGAGTTCACACTGGGTATAAGCCATTCACCTGCTCAGAATGTGGGAAAGGATTCGCTCAGTCATCCGAACTACGGAGTCATGAACGAGTTCACACTGGGGAGAAGCCGTTCAGCTGCTCAGTCTGTGGGAAGAGTTTCACTTTGTCATCTCTCCTACTGAGGCACCAGTCAGTTCACACTGGGGAGAGGCCATTCACCTGCTCAGACTGTGGGAAGGGATTCACTCGATCATTCTCCCTACAGAGACACCAGTCAGTTCACACTGGGGAGAAGCCATTCAGCTGCTCAGACTGTGGGAAGGTATTCACTGAGTCATCCCACCTACTGGTACACCAGTCAGTTCACACTGGAGAGAGGCCATTCACCTGCTCAATCTGTGGGAAGGGATTCATTCAGTCATCTCATCTACAGATACACCAGCGAGTTCACACTGGGGAGAGGCCGTTCACCTGCTCAGTCTGTGGGAAGGGATTCACTCGGTCATCCCACCTACAAGCACACCAGTCAGTTCACCCTGGAGAGAGGCCATTCACCTGCTCAGTCTGTGGGAAGGGATTCACTCGGTCATCCTCCCTACAGAGTCACCTGCAAGTTCACCCTGGAGAGAGGCCATTCACCTGCTCAGACATTGGGAAAAGATTCAGCCAAATCCAATGAATGTGCATCGTTGAGTTCACACTGGGGAGAAAGTTTCGATAAGCTGCATGCTGGATAATTGTCCATCTCTGTTGCTGAATGCAATTTCGAGACTGACTGTTGGTGCTGAACTCTGCAATTATTACTGCTGCTCACCACACCCAGTTCTGCACCCTGGTCACTGGACATGGGAGGAGTTTCTTCTGCTGCACATTCACCTTTAATGGGACTGGTGTTTAGTATTCTGGATCTGAGAGAAATAAATCTGTTAATTTTAAACTCTGTCTTTGGTAATTAATTGAACTTATAACACACCTAGTATACAGTAGAGAGTCAACGTAGGCCAGCTTACCCTGCCAGTGATTCATTTCTATGACAGTCCTAATAAATCTTCCCCTGTTGTTCATCTCTCACTCTCCCTGTGGTGATGGGTTCCAAACAGTCACAACTCTGTGGGTGAAGAGGTTTCCCTTGAATTTTCTGCAGACTGAAGAAGTGGAGCTGACTGCAGCTCTGTCTGAGATGTTCTTCACCCCTCCAATCTCTGGCCTGAGGAAGAATGACATTGTTAGTTAACCTCCTTTATCACGATTCATTTCCACATTATTGGTCACTTTCCCTGCTTCTGAAGTGTTGTTGAAAGCACCACTGTCCTCTAAAATTGACAATAGACAATAGGTGCAGAATTAGACCATTCGGCCCTTCGAGTCTGCACCGCCATTCTGAGGTCATGGCTGATCATTCACTATCAATACCCAGTCCCTGCCTTGTCCCCATATCCCTTGATTCCCCTATCCATCAGATACCTATCTAGCTCCTTCTTGAAAGCATCCAGAGAATTGGCCTCCACCGTCTTCGGAGGCAGTGCATTCCACACCTCCACGACTCTCTGGGAGAAGAAGCTCTTCCTCAACTCTGTTTTAAATAACTGACCTCTTATTCTCAATCCATGCCCTCTGGTACTGGACTCTCCCAACATCTGGAACATATTTCCTGCCTCAATCCTATCAAATCCTTTAATTATCTTAAACGTTTCAATCAGATCCCCTCTCCATCTCCTCAGTTCCAGTGTGTACAAGCCAAATCTCTCCAATCTCTCTGCGTAAGACAGCCCTGCCATCCCAGGAATCAACGCTGCACTTCCTCAATTGCCAGAATGTCCTTCCTTAAACCTGGAGACCAAAACTGTACACAATATTCCAGGTGTGGTCTCACCAGGGCCCTGTACAAATGCAAAAGGACATCCTTGCTCTTGTACTCAATTCCCCTTGTAATAAAGGCCAACATTCCATTTGCCCTCTTCACTGCCTGTTGCACTTGCTCATTCACCTTCATTGACAGATCAACTAGGACTCCTAGGTCACTTTGCATTTCTCCCTTACCTAACTCTACACCGTTCAGACAATACTCTGCCCTCTTGTTCCTGCTTCCAAAATGGATAACTTAAGATTTATTCACATTGGATGACATCTGCCAAGTATCTGCCCACTCACCCAGCCTATCCAAGTCTCCCTGTATTCTCCTAACGTCCTCTTCACATGTCACACTGCCACCCAGTTTAGTATCGTCAGCAAACTTGCTGATATAGTTTTCAATGCCCTCATCTAAATTCTTGACATAAATCGTAAGGAGCTGTGGTCCCAATACAGAGCCCTGTGGTACCCCACTAGTCACCTCCAGCCAGTCCGAGAAACACCCATTCACTGCTACCCTTTGCTTTCTATCTACCAACCAGTTTTCTATCCATGTTGAAACCCTGCCCCCAATGCCATGAGCTCTGATTTTACTCACCAATCTCCTATGTGTCACCTTATCGAATGCCTTCTGAAAATCTAGGTACACTACATCCACTGGCTTACCCTCGTCCAACATCCTTGTTACACCCTCAAAAAACTCCAACAGATTAGTCAAGCATGATTTGCCCGTTTTCTCCTTCCCTCCCTTCTTGAAAAGAGATTGAAAGCAGAATGGGAAACCATTAGTTGGATGTTCAACGAAGCTGGGTCAGAAACCAGAGGTGGGTCTGCACAGGCAGAGTTTGAGGCTCTAGACGATGGTCCAGGTAAGAATGTGTGATGAGGAGAAGGGAATCAGCAGTGGGGCGTGGTAACAGTTGACAGAGTAGCAACATTTGGAATCTGATGACAGAGAAAATATTTTGTTCGTCTGACTGATGACACAAACAACGCCTGTGGTGAGGTGCTCCACTGGTCGAGGAATATGTGTGTGTTGGGAATGGTTTTATCTATTGAGAGAGTTGTTTCTGCTTGTTTATCCTGTAATATTATATCCGGATGGTTATTGTGGATTGTCCTATCTGAAATAATGTATTGATTATCATATAATCTGTAAGATTTTGACTCTAAAACTGTATCAGGCTTCAATTTATGCTGCCTTTATGAAGTGATGGAGGACATTCATGTGTTTGTATTTCTAAGCAATATTTTTGTGAATGATATCTGCCACTTGTTTGTACCTTTGTAAGTAATCAGATTGAGTTAAACTCTTGCAGGATCCTGGAGTGCGTTGGACTGTGTCTGGTTTCTCTTGGCATTTTCTGCACTTACTGCCTTGTTTGTTCGTATTTCAAGTATTTCTCATTTTTTTTTCTCTCTTTCTTTTGTTAACAACATTGTCCTGTATTTCTGCAAGGAACCCCTCTGTTTCTGGGAAGAAGTCGCCAACTCTCAGTCAGGCGCTCGATGCTTCCTTGTCACCATCTAGTCTGCTCAGATTGTTGGGATGTCTCCCATGGAGGGTCATTCTCTTTCCGTTTGTTAATGTTTTCTTCCATAGTGATGACTCATTTTTCTGAGTTGGCCTCTCATTGAAGTTTTCTGGTCTGTATTTCTATTCACGATTGCATGTACACACATGGAGTGCTGTATCCTGTTCATTTTTGATGAAAATATATACTTAGAGGTTTTATCTGACTACTGTGTGATTTATTTTTATCATGTTCATTATTTCTCTTTCTCCTTATCTCCAAGGTAATGTTAATCGAAGTGCATTTGAGTGTAAATAGTCTTTTCTAATGTTTTCTAAAGTTCTTATTAAACTTTGTAAATTTATTGATTGAAATGAGACCAAGATATTTTTATCCAAAAAAGTCATTGTCAGTATTGGTGTAAGTGTTTATTGCCTTTGTTAAATTTGGAAACTATTGAAATCTGTTTGGCAGGTTGTTTTAAGCCTTGAACTAAATTTTGTCAAAAGTTTTCCCTATTCCGCATACTTTCTATTTACTTTGCGTGTTGCTATTCCAGATACGTGTGTATCTAGAGTCACGATGAAGGGTCTTGGCCCAAATTGTATTTTTGAGGTGGTGGAATACAGACTGGACAGAGGCTGAACAAGATGTTTAATATATATCATTGAGGTGATGGAATACAGACTGGACAGCGGTTGAACAAGATGGTTGATATATATCATTGAGTTGGTGGAATACAGGCTGGACAGAGGCTGAACAAGATGTTTAATATATATGATTGAAGTGGTGGGAAACAGGATGGACAGAGATTGAACAAGATGTTTGATATATATCATTGAGGTGGTGGGATACAGACTGGAGAGAGATTGAACAAGATGGTTGATATATATCATTGAGGTGGTGGGATACAGACTGGACAGAGATTGAACAAGATGGTTGATATATATCATTGAGGTGGTGGGATACAGACTGGACAGTGGTTGAACAAGATGGTTGGTATATATGATTGAGGTGGTGGGATACAGATTATTCCAGATGGGCAGGGAATTGAGTTGACTATTATTTACATCCTTCATATACATGAGTAATAATCCTTACGTCTCCGTCTAAATATGTGTAAAGGGGGTTTCTTCTTTTTCTTTGTTACTGGTATGTTAATCAAAATGGCCTCTTTGTTTGTTAAAAGTAGGAATGCTTCTTTGTTGCAAGAGTGCTGGAAGCTTGTTTGGGTTCAAATTTACTGATACGGAGAATTGTATTCCTTTGTAAACCAATTGGGATTAATGTAGTTCTTTCTTCTGAGTCTGTAAGCTATTGTTGGCGGGCATTTTGGGGGACTTGTCATGAGGGAGTGAGGGAGAGAGGACGTGATGCTGCAAACTGGGTGAGGAACGGACCCCAAGCAGTGGGGGGGGGGAGGGGGTTCTGAGGCCAGGAGGTATCCCGAGGAGAGCAGATGAAGATAGGTGTGCTTGGTTGACCACTTCGGGTGGTCCTGAGCTGCGAGTCGAGGAGTTCGGAGGGGATGAAATGGTGGCCGGAAGACTTCAGTAATAGAGCTCCAACAGTCGTGCATGAAGTGGTTTGGACTTTGATAAGTTTGGCGTCTTTTCTTTATTTTCTTTTCCTTCATATATACTGTATCGTTATTAATCACTTAGTTATAGTAACCTTTATAAATTGTACTCACTTAATCGCATATGGTGTACTGTCTGTTTTTGGGCGAGGCGGGGACATCACACAGCATCCACACCGGCTGATTACCCAGTTTGGCGGGCCGAAGGCTGCTACCCCTGGACGAGAACGAGCTGAGCGAGCCTGAGGTGACCCACGGGGTTACATATGCAACGTACAAATAATAGTAATTTATAGTAAATAGTATGTACAGCAATATAACATTGAAATACTGTGGTGTCAGCATGAATTAATCAATCTGATGGCCTGGTGGAAGAAGCTGTTCCCGAGCCTGCTGGTCCTGGCTTTTATGCTGCGGTACCATTTCTCAGATGGTAGCAGCTAAAACAGTTTTTGTTTGGTGGTGACTCGGGTCCCCAGTGGCCTAAGGTGAAAGGGGTGCTGTTGTGCCTTTTCCACCACACAGCTGGTATGTACACACCACGTGAGATCCTCAGTGATGCTTACGCCAAGGAACTTAAAGCTATATACCCCGCTAAACCTAGATCCATTGATGTCAATAGGGGGTAGCCTGTCTCCATTACTCCTGTCATCCACAACCAGCTCCTTTCTTTTTGTGACATTAAGGGAGAGATTGTTTTGTTCACACCACTGTGTCAGGGTGATGACTTCTTCCTTGTTGACAGCCTCGTTGTTATTTGAGATCAGGTCAGTCAGTGTAGAGTCATCAGCAAATTTAATTAACAGATTTGTGGGTGGCAACACAGTCATTGGTGTACAGAGAGTAAAGGAGAGGGCGAAGGTAGACAGCCCTAAGTGGCACCTGTGTTGACGGTCGGAGAGACAGAGGAGATGGAGCCCACTCTTACCACCTGCCGGTGATCTGACAGGAAGCCCAGGATCCAGATACACAAGTCAGGGTGAAGGCTGAGGTCCCTGAGCTTCTTGTCGATACTTCACGCCTTCGTATGGCTACGGCTCTGCCCATGACTGCAAGGAACTGCAGAGAACTTTGGAGAGCAGAGAACATCAGAGAAACAAGCCTCCACTCCATGGCCTCTTCCTACACTTACCCTCCCTTGGAGAACCAGGCCATGTACTCAAAGAACCTCATTACCTGGACATTTTTGCTGCAAAACCCTCTCCTCCATCGGGGAAGAGCCTTAAAGCGCATAACACACGGCTCAAGGACGGTTTCCTGTCTGTGTTTATAAGCCAAATGAATGATAAAATGGACGACCTCACAATGTAACTCGAAGTGACCCTGCACCATATGTCTATATGCACTGCACTTTCTCTGCAGCCATAATGCTTTGTTAGAGTTATTGTTCTGTTGTATATCAGCTCAATGTACTGTTGCAATGTATCGATCTGTGTGGATGGTACGTCAGGCAAGATTTTCACTGCAGCTCAGTACGTGATCATAATAAACAAATTCCCCATTTTAATTGTGTGGAAATATTAGACAGACTGAGCTTCTGCTCTGGAACTTCAGAGCGAAACCTAACTGAACTGTGTTCATTTCGGAGGAATGCAAATGATTGAAAAAGGCTTCAATCTCGCATTAAGATCTGAGGCAACGGGGACCACGTGACCGGTGTTGGGTCTCCCATACCAATTATCAGAATCAGAATATGTCCTGAAATTTGTTGTCTCTGCAGCAACAGTACAACCTAATTCATCACTATAGATTTTAACAACTGCGAATTGCAATAAGAATATACATAGTAAATTGTTAAATTATAGAAGCAGTGCAACAATATGAAAAATAATTAATGTAATGAACTGTTTCAATTCTGTGGAAATATTTGACTGACTTGGTTGTTGAACTTAATTGAACTGTGCACATCTATGAGAAGGTCAGGTGCATTGTGAAAGTTAAATTCTCACATAAGTAGGTAATATACCCGGAATATTGTGTGTAGTCTGGCAGGGCACAACAGTGGAATAAAACATACTTCCATGTTGCAGAAAAAAAACATACTGTCCACCCACAACGAGAGGACGTGACTAATCCGGATCTCACTAACTTGTCTGAACGGGTGAAACATGAAGTTACACGGACACGTAGAGTGGTGACCCGCAAATGCTGCAGATCTGCTGAAAAACATGAACAGGGAACGGGATCAGTTGACGGGTGGAGGGACTCCCTCCTGAACCGGTGACTCTGCTCCTCGCCCCTCACACGCTGCCCGACCCATCCGCCGCATTGCCCACATTATTCCATATTTACACCAGATACCTGTCTACTTTTCCACACCATATCTACCCCGATCCCTTTCCCTCCACCCCCAGGTCACAGTGTCACGGGCTCAGTTCCCATCCAGGTCCGAAACATAATTCAAGCCCAAACAGGAAGTGTTCACGTTTCATTTAAATCAGTTCTGTGTTTATAAACACTAATTTCTATTCACATTCCTCCGGCTTCAGTGGACAGGAACACTGAAACATCAAGTGAGAAACAGCAGGAGGTGGCCATTCGGCCCCTGTAACCATCAACAAGATGGCGGCTGCTCTCCCATCTTAACCACATGTTTCTGTCCGATCCTCATTTCCTCGATCCCTTCGGTCTCCACACATCTGCCGATCTCTGTTTTACGCGAGGATGATCACTGAGTCTTCACCGCCCTCTGTGGTGGGGATTCATAGACATTCACCACACTTGGAGTGGAGACATTTCCCCTCATCTCAGTCCCGGTCAGACCACTTCTTTTTTCAGAGACTGGGATCCCTGGTTCAACCGGTAATGATGTTGTGAATTTCAATGTGTTCACTTCTCAGTTCTCGATTCTCTAAATGAAAGGGTTATCACATTTGATCTTTCTCCATATGATGACCCCACCACCCCAGGGATCAGTCTGGTGTATCTTCATTGCACTCTCTATAACAAATACTCTCTAAACTCTTTGTTAATCCTCTATGGAATTCATTTCTATCATCTGCAGCCTCGTGTTGCCCCAACCACTCACCTCCCACCCCTGTCACTATTTCCACCTTCCCACCTCCCCCTCACCTGTATCCACCTCTCACTCCCCAGCTCTTGCCCCATCCCCACCCCTCACCTCTTTTCTCTGACTATTTCCCGTCCACTCTCAGTCCAGACGGAGGGTCTCGGACCGAAATGTTGACGGTCCATCTCCCTCCACAGATGCTGCCCGACACACTGAGTTCCTCCGGCAGTTTGTTCTTTGGTCTGTATAACCCGTGTTAGTTTGGGGAGCAGGATTTTACACCATATTCCAGGTACAATCTCAACAAAGCACAAATAATTGTCACTTTGCCCGGACCATTGGCCCCGCTTGCAGGGCAACAGTCTGCCGGTGTTTGCCCCCAATGTGGTGAATCCCTCTGCTCGACACCACCGTGGGCTCAGACATTTCCACAGATGAGCCCATCCTGTCCCCACCGGGACAAACATCCTGTCCGCCCCCTCTCTCACCATCTTCATCCTTTCAATAAAATCCCTCCCTCCCCGGGGAACCGGCATCGAACCGACGGGCCGAGCGGTCTCCTCCTACCTCTCAGCGATACATCAGACTCCGACCGCAGGAGACGCTTCACAAACGCCCCCAACTTCCCTCGGAGGGAAATGGAAATAAATCAGAAAGCGGACATTTACTTTGAGGTTTTCTCCGCTCTGAGGAGGCGGTCGGCGCTCGAGCGGGAGACGGACTCAGCGGGGTAACGCCCACTCGGCTTGTCCGCCTCCGTGACTGGTTGTAACCAGTGACTGACATCGCTTAGCACCAATAGGAATAGCGCAGCTCCTGAATCCTCTGTTGACAGCGGTGGGGGAGGGGCTGGTCACGTGATTATTAGCCCAGCCGTTAAACCGATAAAGCTCGAGCACAGCAGCGCGTGGGTGACGTAAGACACCGCGCACGTGAGGGCAGATCCCGGTGTGGGGAGCCCATGTGTGACGTCAGGCGCGTGGGAACTGTGTCTGACGTCACCTGTGGGCGAGCGCTGGCATTTAAAAGCACCTTAATGGACTTTTCGGTGGGACAACAACATTAATGACGGGTTTCATCACTGAATCCAGTGTTGTGGGATGTAAAGTCCCCTGTTATGTGTCCGGCTGTGCCGTGTTGTTGGTGGAGTGGGCAGCGTGGTGTTTGTCTCGATTCGGGTCACAACACCAGAATTGCCAGCGGGGTCCACACACAGTGTATTAATCAACAGAAAACACTGTGTGTATTCTCAAGTGAGGAGTCTGTGTGGTGATGCAGCTTCCCTGTAGGTGGACGAAAGAGGACACACCAACAGGAGGAACCAGCTGCGGGAAGACATGATTTTTCAGGTCTGATGACGAGCTGAATGTACCATAACCTTCAGACTGAATCAGAAAACCATCCTTGCGGTGATTGTTAATAAATCGTTAATTTACCATGTCCGGAGCGGTGGATCACACAGCACGGAAACAGGCCTTTGGTCGGCCATACCTGTTCTGACCATCCACTCACTGTCTACACTGGTCCCATTTATCAGCACTTGGTTCACAGCCGACTGTATCTCGGCAGTTTCAATGTTCATCCTCTTCGTAAATGCTGTGAAGGGACCACCACCTCGGGCAGTGAGTTCCAGATTTCAGCTACCCTGGTGACATCGGCTCCTCCGCTGTTGTGCGGGGTAGGGTTGTTTCCTTTGGGGGGGGGGGGGCTCGATGTTATTGTTCCCTTTTGTCCAGAGGGGTGGGGTTTGTAGATTGATGATCGGGATGCCGTTCTTTTTTTAAGCTGGGGTTGGGGTGGGAGTTTGATTTTTCTCTCTGAACGACTTTCATGCTGGGACTCACAAACACAACAGCTCGTTAGTGCCGCTGTATCTGTCAGTTCACCAGCGCTTGATTGCCGCCGATCCTTGAATGTGGAGACGGAGATGCTGGAGAAGACAGCGCCCCACTCGCGACAAGGAGAGCCCGAACACGTGTCCATGTCCGTGATCTGATTGGATACATCGCCATGACGTTATAGCAGTGTGACGTCATTCACTGGCTCTCATTTTGGAAGGGATTCAGTCGGCCATCGCAGATTCACCAACAGCTTCGCGCTGGGAAGCGGCCGTTCACCTGCTCCGTGTGTGCGAAGAGACTCATTCAGTTAACCCACCTTGTGACGCTCCGGTGTGTTTACAATAAAAAGAGGCCACATTTCTGTCCGGAGTGAGCAAAGAGTTTTACTCAATCATCCCAGCTGCAGCAACACCAGCAACTTCACATCAGGGAGGAAGTTCAAATCAGCTCCGTGTTAAATGTTTAACCATCACGGTGACTGAAGGCAGCTGCAGGTTCATGAGGGACTGTTACTGTCAGATTCTGCAGTTCTTGCGGCTGCTCATCGCACCCAGGACTGAACCCTGGTCACTGAGCATTGGAGGAGTCGGTTCTGCTGATGTTAGACTTAAACTAGACTGGTGTTTAATATTGTGGAGCTGTGAAAGATAAATCAGTTTGTATCAAATCCCGTGTCTCAGGTTCTTATCGTCTCTAACACACTCACAATGTACACTAGAGTGGCCACTCTGTCCATCTGGTCCCTGCCCATGTTTCTGTTCCATATCAGTATATTAAAATCTACCCCTGCCGTTCCCCCTCTCACTCTCCCTGTGATGACAGGTTACAACTAGTCACTGCTCCGTGGAATAGGAGATTTCTCTTGAATTTCAGAGAATCATAGAAATCTACAACACATTACAGACGCTTTGGCCCACAATGTTGCGCCGACCATGTAACTTACACTAGAAACTGCTTTAAAATTACCCTACCGCATAGCCACCTATTTTCCTAAGCTCCGTGTACCTATCTAAGAGACTCTTAAAATACTCTATTGTATTCGCTTCTGCCACCATCGCTGGCAATGCATTCCACACAAACACCACTCTTTGCTTTAAAACCTTAGCTCTGACATCTCCTCTGTACCTACTTCCAAGCAGCTTAAACCTATTCCCCCTCTTGTTAGCCGTTTCTGCCCTGGGAAAAAGCCTCTGGCTATCCACACGACCAATGCCTCTCATCATCTTATACACCTGCATGAATTTCCTGCATGATTTTCTCCGGGCTGAACAAGACGATGAGCTCACTGTGGTTGTGACGTTGTTCAGGGCTCTGGACGAAGTTGGTTAAACTCCTTCTTCTCCGCTCTTTTCAATGTTTTGTGTCATTTTCACCAATTTTAAAGGACTGTGACTCAGACATCTGGGTTGTTGCAATTTTTACGTACCAGCAGCAATAGATCACTAACGGAGTCTGGTTTCGATGTTAAAACCACTCTCTTCATTAGTATCTACTCCAAATCTAAAAGATTGAACGAAATAAACAGCAATTAACGGTGTTGTACGTATTCCAAACTATCAAACTTGGGAAACAATGCTTAAACTCTTAAGATGGTAAAGTGGAAAAGTTCAGTAATCTACGGAACAAGCGAGTGAGAGGAGAGATTTGTAAATCCACACGAAGATGTAGAGAGAAGGCAATTACGAAGAATTCCACACACATTCCACGCTGGGTGAACGAAATAACAGTCGACGAAGATCTTATCCGTCGATTAGTTCAGAAATACACTTAGAAATATCACCAGGTGACAGTCACAAGAATATCTTCTTCGGGTGGTTACCACAGAACACCCCGATTCCGGGTAAGGGAAATCCACACATATGGATTATACGAAGTGACAGTCACACATCCGTTGTGCACTGCGTGCCGATGATCAACCCAATCTTTTGGGCTTAGCAGTGACAAGCTGAAGTCTCTCTCACTCTTCCTCTCTTCGTCTCCCTCTATCTCTCTCTCTCCCCTCCCTCTCCTCCCCCCTCTGTCTCTCTGTCTCTGCTGCAGCGCCTGTCTGACGTCACAGTCCCACCTCACTCAGGCACTTAAAGCGACATTCACAGTAAACGAATCTGCGGTCTCGTAACACAATGCACCTCTAAAGTCTGACAGCAGACTGGCGAGTGAATCTTCGATGGTGCAGAGTCAGAAACCAAAGAGTTGCCAGCCTGAGTCAGGCTTTGCGGCTCCAGAGAGAGAATGGGTCTGGAGTTTACGAGGAGGAGGAGAGGGAAGAATCAGACCAACAGGATATGGCTACAAAGGGAAAATCAGAAAAAATTGGAAACTGGTTGACCGAAAAAAAAGATTGTTAGTATCTGCAAAATACTGGTGGAAATCAAAAGATCAGGCAGCAATTGTGGAAAGGAATAAATAAACAACTTTTAGACCGATCCTCTTCAGCATGCCTAGACTGTGGACTCCGCTGCTTAGTTGCTACCTGAACTGCAGAGCTCCTCCAGCATTTTGTGTGTGTGCGCATCTCTGTGTGTCCAGCCACTGCAGAATCTCTTGTGTTTTATATCCACATTTTACTTTGGCATAAAATACACGTTGATATTGAGTATATTGTTCATGTGAGCCGCTTCCTGCGTTAAAAAAGCTGCAGACTTTTTCTATATACCCGAAAAAAAAAGATATGGACATTGAACCGGTACTTCAAGAACTCTTTAATGGCACCGGTATTACCCAAAAGGCCCTGCGCGAATAAATCTTATCAGGCGCTGAAGCACTGATGAACTGCGCAGGCGTCAGGCTGATGACATCCCCGAGTATCACGCATGCGCGCAGCACACGAGGCCTGGAAAATGTCGGTTGAAGGTAAGAGTGATTTTCCGTGTTTTTATCTTAAACACCGACTTCGGGTTAATTCCTCTGAATTTCGGAGACTGTGACCAGCAACCCCGGGACAGTCCTGCCCTCTTCCCTCTCTCTCAGCCCCACGATCCGTACACGGGCCCCGGGGAGCTTCCGGCTGATGAGGGAATGGGAACCGATGGATCTCTCAGACAGAGCTGAGCTCCAGCTATCTAAATGCAAGGATTAGGAACTCGGAGAAAGGGAACAAAATCTTTTACATCACCCATCTGTGGACACTCTCTGGAGGTCCAAGATTCGTATGTTACACGACCGCTGGACTAAGTGTGTAAATGTAGGAGTGGACTATGTTGAAAAATAGATGTGCTAGATTTTCTAAAATTGACTCCTCCTACCTTAGGCCACAACCTTATCTGTCATTCCTTATTTATTTATTTATTTATCTATCTATTTATCTATCTATCTATCTATCTATCTTATATATGGAAAAGCAGTATAACATTAGATGATCATCACCATAAGATGAAAGTTGAAACCTTAGCCTTTGCTTTAAATCAGTACTTAGTCTTTCCTGTGATTAGAAAATCGGAATCTTGGTTAAATTACTGGACATAAAGTATGGTGAGGTACATTGCTAGCATTGTAGATTAGCAAAGATTCTACTTTGGATTGGACTTCCAGAGCACAGTTACTGGATATCCACAGGACAGTACTGTCAAAGACTAAGATGGTACTTTCAAATAGCATTGGAAAGGAAATGAGCGGGAATTTTTGCAGTGATACAGGGCAAGAGAAGGATTGGAATTGAGAGGATAGTTCTGATTGATGATCTCCATTCATGCCAACAATAATTTTATAATAATTATTCTGTGATTCTGTGTGAAGCTTTCCCTGGTCATTTGCCACCTCTTCTTGTGATTCTGCTCCTAAATGTGAAAACTTGGGGAAGTGAGTTTAAAATTATGCCATTGAACTGGTTTTAAGAATGGATCACACCTATTGGTCCTCATTTGCTTTATTCAGATCCTTGTCAATAGCATAAATAACTGAATAAACGTTTCATTAGAACGGGGTGGATTAAACTGAATATATAGGATCTTTAAATTATACCCCTTCCCACTTATTATTTTCACTGGAAAAGAGATGTTGAAATTCTAAGTAATCATGACTAAAGTGTAATATGGTTTTAGAAAAAAAGCTCAAGGTCAAATAAGCGTGAAACATCTGGCGAGCATTTTATAGGAAGGGACATTAAAGACATTCATCATTCATGCTGATTTTTCCTCCCAGCACTGCCGCAAATACACAAACCACCCCACCTCCCTTCAGATCTACTCCATGCTGTGCCTCATGAAACAGCCAAGATTAGCAGTTCACCATCTGTGGGAAAAATTGAGTACAAATACCTAATAAGATTGGGATGTGTACATTTTTCTATACACACGAAAAGAATGAGGTATGGACATTGAACCGGTGCTTGCACAAATGTTTAATGGCACCGTGATTACCCATAGGGCCATTCATTAAGAATTTCGCCGGCGCTGAAGCGCCGATGAAATGCACAGGCATCAGGCTGAGGACGTCCCTGAGTTTCAGGCATGCGCGCAGTACACAGAAGGCTTTGAAAATGTCGGATGCAGGTAAGAGTGATTCTCCGTGTTTTTATCTTAAACACAGACTTCGGGATAATTCCTTTGAATTTCGGACACCGTGGCCAGCAATCCCGGCACAGTCCTGCTCTCTTCCCTTTCTCTCAGCCCCACGATCCGTACACGGGGCCCGGGGAGCTCCCGGCTGATGAGGGAATGGGAACCGATGGATCTCTCAGACAGAGCTGAGCTCCAGCTATCTAAATGCAAGGATTAGGAACTCGGAGAAAGGGAACAAAATCTTTTACATCACCCATCTGTGGACACTCTCTGGAGGTGCAAGATCCGTACGCTCCACGACCGCTGGACTAAGTGTGTAAATGTAGGAGTGGACTATGTTGTAAAATAGATGTGCTGGATTTTCTAAAATTGTCTCCTTCTACCTTAGGCCACAAACTTATCTATCACCCCTTTGATTTATATATAGCAGTATAACATTAGTTGATCATCACCATAAGATGAAAGTTTAAATCTTAGCCTTTGTTTTAAATTAGTACTTAGTCTTTCCTGTGATTAGAAAATAGGGATAAAGTATGGTGAGGTACAGTGCTAGTATTGTAGATTAGCAAAGATTCTACTTTGGATTGGACTTCCAGAGCACAGTTACTGGATATCCACAGGACAGTACTGTCGAAGACTAAGACAGTACTTTCAAATAGAATTGGAAAGGAAATGAGAGTGAATTTTTGAGTGATGCAGAGCAAGAGAAAAGGATTGGAATTGAGAGGATAGTTCTGGTTGATGATCTCCTTTCATGCCAACAATAATTTTATAAAATTGTTCTGTGATTCTGTGTGAAGCTTTCCCTGGTCATTTGCCACCTCTTCTTGTGATTCTGCTCCTAAATGTGAAAACTTGGAGAAGTGAGTTTAAAATTATGCCATCGAACTGGTAAGAATGGATCACACCTATTGGTCCTCATTTGCTTTATTCAGAGCCTTGTCAATAGAATAAATAACTGAATAAACATTTCATTAGAACGGGGTGGATTAAACTGAATATATAGGATCTTTAAATTATACCCCTTCCCACTTATTATTTTCACTGGAAGAGAGATGTTGAAATTCTAAGTAATCCTGACTAAAGTGTAATATGGTTTTTAAAAAAAAGCTCAAGGTCAAATAAGTGTGAACCATCTGTCGAGCATTTTATAGGAAGGGACATTAAAGACATTCATCATTCATGCTGATTTTTCCTCCCAGCACTGCTGCAAATACACAAACCACTCCAGCTCCCTTCAGATCTACTCCATGCTGTGCCTGATGAACCAGCCAAGATTAGCAGTTCACCATCTGTGGGAAAAATTGAGTACAAATACCTAATAAGGTTGGGATGTGTACATTTGTCTCCCAATTTATGATGTAGGAGCATTGATATTATGCTGCTTTGTGCGTAAAATATACAATCCTCTTTGTTCAATTCTTTATTAGCTAGTGAACTTGCAAGTTTGCTTCATGGAGTTAAGCAATTTAATTTTAAACAACAGCATGAATTGATAAATGTTACCAATTTTAAATAGCAAAAAGTTTATAGTATTTTTTTCCTGGGAAAAAATAGAAGGGGGAAAAAGAAGACTTTTGGTCTGAAGTTTGAATAGTGTTATGATGTGACCGCATTTTTCGAAAGAAAAGAACAAAAATTGTAGTTATCGAAATGCAGAAAGGTTAATCCTACATTAAATGTGAATTACGATTAAGAGATCCAAGATAATGTTAATTTAATAAAATAATTTAAATCCAATTATTGCTTTAAATCTACATTATACGTTCAAGAATGCATTTTAGGTAGCTCAACACCTCATGCAGGTCAGTCAGGTATCTCTGCTCCCTTTAAACTTGCACGTTTCTGTTTCCGAGATGCCTTTGAAACTTACTTTGACCTTATTTTCTGAGCTTCTTTTAAACTTGCAGGTTATGTGGAACATATCATTCTATAATGTGATGTCTAAAAACAGTGATTTGGAAGTGAGGTATGATGTATTAATATGAGAACATCTAATAATACAGAAAATCTGCTGGTCCGACACCCAAGACCCAACCATGGCAGGTTCACGAAGTTTTACTGTGGTTCGTCACATGTTTGGAGGGCTGTCGCCTGAAAGTAATGATCATTAATCACCATCAATGTTACATAGTTCACACTGAAAATAAAAGCACAAGGGAGAAATCGGCCTCTGCCGCACCTTTTTTTCAGAGTGCTCAGTGGTTCATTTGAAATCAGGTCCAGAATTTTCCTGCACTTCTGATGGGAAATCTGTTGGATGTGTTTCTGACAAACATAAACCCAAAAAATGTAATGAGTCAATGCACCAAGTGGATTGAACGCCAGCACTTTTGAACAGTGTGTTTCAGCCTATTCTGTTTCAATCTTTATGAAATGTGAAATAATATGAAAGGTCTAGAACAAGGGTGGGCAAACTTTTTGACTTGTAGGCCACAAAGGGTTCTAAAATTTGACAGGGGGGCCAGACCAGGAGCAGATGGACGGAGTGTTTTGGTAATACACCTCATAAGAGAAAATAAAATATCATGGGATATGTAGAAAACATGTGCTTTAATTTCAATTGAAAATGAACAAATGCATTACAACAAAATATCTGTCTTTGAAGTCCCATGGTATTTAGCTATTTATTGAAATGACTTTTAAAACACTGAAAATTAAATGAATAAAATACAGCTTTTTTAAATAGTAACAGTTATTATTTTAAAGCACTGAAAATTCTGTTATCCTTCAAGGTATTATCATCATCACTCTCCTCCTGACTGTCTTTATTTCAAAACCGGTAGGAGATGCAGGTCTACTTGTCCTACTCCTTCTTATTCAATTGTCCACTGTGCCAAAACTCAACAACGACCAGCACAAAGACAGAACAATGCCAGCGTGCCAGTATGCGGAGCGCGTTATTTGATCTGGAGCGCATTTTTTATTTTGAGAACGTACGTGCACCTGCGCACTACTCGTGTCCATCACTTAACAGCAATGACATGTAACATGTAAGGCTTATTGAAAAAAATATTTTCAAATGCATTTTTTACATAACACAACGAAGAAACTTATTTTTAATTTCAGTGGGAACAGTGTTGTTGGTCTCCCTTTTTAGCCAGGGCATCAAAGTCTGGATTTAGTTTTGTTGTGGTGATTCTCAGGATGGATCTGAGGTGTTGGTCAGTTAACTTGGATCTGTGGCTGGCTTTGTTGATGTTCATGACGCTGAACGCCTGTTCACACAAATAGGTCGAGCCGAACAAAGAGTAAAGCGCAAATGTGGAGTAATACGCTGCACCTCAACAAAGGTCAATGTATATAGAGTGCGTCATCTATTGGGAAAACGCCAGAATTGCGGGGAAAAGACGTTAACAAGGTTTATTAATATAATTTCATCAAGTTCTGCGGGCCGAATTAAAAAACTTAACGGGCCGCATATGGCCCGCGGGCCGTAGTTTGCCCATGCCTGGTCTAGAACTTGATAGAGGGCTAAAAGATTACGAGAGGCATAGACAGGGTGGATAGTCAGTACCCGTTTCCCAGGGCACCAACAGCAAACACCAGAGGGCATATGTATAAAATTAAGGGAGGGAAGTTTAGGGGAGACATCAGGGGTAAGTTTTTTTTTCACAGAGGGTTGTGAGTGACTGGAATGACTTGCCAGGGATGGTGGTGGAGGCTAAAACATTAGGGGTATTTAACATCCTCTTGGACAGGCACATGGATGAAAGAAAAATGGAGGGTTACGGGGTAGTGTGGGTTTAGTTCTTTTTTTTAAGGTTTATATGGGTTGGCACAACATGGAGGGCTGAAGGGCTTGTACTGTGCTGTAATGTTCTATTCTATGGCTCTAAAATCTTTTACATCACCAGTTGAGAAAATCATCTTTGTTGTACCTCCAATCACAAAGAGGAAATCTGCAGATGCTGGAAATCCAAGCTACACACACAAATTGCTGGAGGAATTCAGCATTAGTACTCTTTTCCATAGATACTGCCTGGCCTGCTGAGTTCCTCCAGCATTTTGTGTGTGTTGCTTGTTCTACCTCCTCTCGGTCTGCATTTTTCTACCAGTGAGAACATGTAGCCAGACAGAACCAATTCTGTCTGGCTACATAATGATATCAAACACCTTTGCCCTGGCCAACGAGTAGCTTTCACATCACAAATGTGCCAGACTCCAGGGAGACAGACTACCAC
Source organism: Hypanus sabinus (assembly GCF_030144855.1). Classification (NCBI taxonomy): domain Eukaryota; kingdom Metazoa; phylum Chordata; class Chondrichthyes; order Myliobatiformes; family Dasyatidae; genus Hypanus; species Hypanus sabinus. The sequence continues at coordinate 79,179 of NW_026781306.1, forward strand.
CCTTAAAGGCAGTATTCCTTGGCATTACCATCACTGAGTTCACCTCTGTCAGTCACCTGGGTGAGACTTCAGGGGAAATACTTATGTACAATACTGTGTGTATTGTGGTGATGCAAGAGTTGCTGGAGAATTTTCAAGTGGGAAGAAGTGGAGTGATATTTGGAAATCTGAAATTGAAAGCATCATTTAGCAAGAAAATCACAAATAGGTGGTTTGCAAAAGCTGTGGCGAGTAAATCCTTCATTAACCTGTTACATAGGTTGTGTGAGAGTGCAGATGAACTCAATCAAGACTCAACCAGAGGAGATTAAAGTTCTTACTGACAGTGATTTGCTCGCTGTTGAAATGAATACCTCTCTATATAAAATTCAGTTTGCACATGTTGTTGTCACTGGGTAAAAATTGTACAGTACAAGGTTTTTGCACACACTGGTCATTACAAATTAGAGGGGATATTGGTGGGAAGGCGGGGAGACCTCCAGTGTCCCTGACGTCCTCACGTATATCCAGCTGCACTTTAAGGAGTTGGAGTAGGTAATGGATGAATTCCGCATCATCCAAGCGTCAGAGGGTGTGATAGGTATGATGTGCAGAGAGGTGAGTTGTACCCAGGGTGCAGGACACAGGAAACTGGATGAGAGTCAGGAAGGGGAATGAGGTTAAATAGCCATCGCCGAGTACTCTTGTTGCTATCCCACACAACAACAGGTGGACACTTTAGAAACTGTTGGGGGGAATTACCTGGCAGAGGAAAGTCAAAGGGGTGATAGGGGATTTGTTAGTTAGTGGAACAGAACTAGAAAGGGATGAGTATCCTAGTGGCAAGGCTTGCTGGTGCTCCCCTGTGGGGTGGGTGGTTAAACTAAAGTTGCAGGGAGGATCGGAGCCAGAATGACAGAACAGATAGTAGAGAGGGTGAATTGAATCGAATTGACTTTATTACTTACATTCTTCATACACGAGTTGTAGAAATCTTTATGTTACGTCTCTGTCTAAATGTGCAATGTGAAATTTATAATAGTTTATAATAAATAGTATGTACAACAGGACAGTCCGGATAAATAAAAGTACAATTGTATCAGCATGAATTAATCAATCAGAGGGCCTGGTGGAAGAAGCTGTCCCTGGGCCTGTTGGTCCGGGCTTTCTGGCTGTGGTACCGTTTCCCAGATGGTAGCAGCTGGAACAGTTTGTGGTTGTGGTGACTCTGGTCCCCAATGATCCTTTTTACACAGTGGCCCTTTTTACACACCTGTTTTTGTCAATGTCCTAAATAGTGAGAAGTTCACATCTACATATGCGCTGGGCTGTCCGCACCACTCTCTGCAGAGTCCTGCAACTGAGTGAAGTACAGCACCCATACCAGGCAGTGATGCAGCCCGTCAGGATGCTCTCAATTGTGCCCCTGTAGAAAATTGTTAGTATTTGGGGCCCCATCCCACACTTCCTGAACCGCCTGTGGTGAAAGTGGTGCTGTTGTTCCTTTTTCACCACACAGCCAGTATGTACAGACCAGGTGAGATCCTCGGTGTCGTGTGTGCCAGGGAACTTAAAGCTGTTCACCCTCTCAACCCCAGATCCTGGGTCAGCCTGTCTCCATTTCTCCTGTAGTCTGCAGCCAGCTCCTTTGTTTCAGTGACATTGAGGGCAAGGTTCATTTTTGACACCAAACAGATGTCATTCAGACCTCAGGACATGAAATTATGATATTGTAGCCATTACTTGGACTTGCTTGCACCCAACAGTCTGAGGGATTTCAAGGAACAAATCTGTAGAGAGATTGCGGACTGTGCCAAGAAACAAGGTTGATAAAGTGAATGATTTTAACTTTCCGTTTATTGACTGGAATCCTAGGCTGTAAAAGGACTAGATGGGGTAGAGCTTATCAAATCTACCTTAATCAGTATATAAAATTCCCTATGTAGAAGTGTGCAATAAGCTATTGGGAAGTGATCTAGGGCTAGTGACAGAAATTAGTGTATGGGAACACTTTGTATCTACTGATCATGAGATTCCAAGTAAATACAGAAAAGCAGAGGCCTAGACCTCTCTTGAGATTCTAAATTGGAGAAAGGCCAATTTTTATGATATTTGCAAGGATTTGACAAGCGTTAGTTGGGACAGGTTGTTTTTTTAGCAAAGGAGTACTTGGTAAGTGGGAGTTCTTCAGAAGTGAAATTTTAAGGGTGTAGAGTTTGTATGTGTCTGACAAAATAAAAGTTGAATGGTAACTAGTGCAGGGAATCTTGGTTTTCAAGAGATATTGAGGCCCTGGATAACTTGTTCCTCTAAATGCCGCAGACTACTGGGTGCAACCAAAACTCATTAATGACAGCCATTTCATAATTCCACTCCCGAGCTCATCTGACTTTCCTTTAGTTGTCTTCTGTTGGATTCTAAAAGCTTCCTAATGGTCTTTTGCTCTTTTGTTTGCCCTCTCCTCTGATTTTATGTTGGTTTTGGATTCTCATTTAACCCACGGTTGTGCCCTGCTGCCTTTCCAATGCTTCCACGTCTTTGGGATGTATCGATTACTCAGCTCTCGAATTGCTCCCAGAAACTCCAGCCATTGCTGCTCCATTGTCACTCCTACCTTTTCCCTTCCAAACAAGTTTGGCCAGCTTCTCTGTCACAGAAACATGGAGAAGTTCAGTACAGAAACAGGCTATTTGGCCCATCTAGTCAATGCCAAAAACATTTAATCTCTCTAATGCAACTACCTGCACCGGGATCATCACGCTCCGTACCCCTACCATCCAGGTACCTGTCAAACTTCTCTTAATGGTGAAATCGAGCTCATATTCTCCACTAGTGCTGACATCTCATTCTGCACTCTCACGACCATTTCAGCAAAGAACTTTTCCAAATGTTCCCATTAAATTTTCACCTTCCCCACTTACCCATGACCTCTGGTTTTCGTCCCACCCAACCTCAGTGGAAAAAGCTGCTTGCATTTACCCTATCTATACCCTCATAATTGTGTTTACTTCTAACAAATCCTCAGAGCAATGTATAATTTCCTTGTTTATGTTTGGAGCCTTTTTTAGGTGTATAAGATGATGAGGGGCGTTGAGTGTGTGGATAGACAGAGGATTTTTCCCAGCGTTAAGATGGCTAACAGGATGGGGCATAGTTTTAAGGTGCTTGGAAATATATGCGGAGGGGATGTCAGGGGTAGTTTTTTTACACAGAGAGTGTTGGATGTGTCGAATGCAATGCCAGCAGCGGATGTCGAGGCGGATACAACAGGGACTTTTAACACTCTCTTAGATAGTTACATGGAGCTCAGAAAAATAGAGGACTATGCGCTAGGGAAACTCCCGGCAGCTTCTAGAGTAAGTTACATAGTCGGCACAGCACTGTGGGCCAAAGGGTCTGTAATGTGCTATAGATTTCTATGATTCTATGAAATTCAAGGGAAATCTCCAAACCCACGGAGTGGTGACTAGTCGTGAATAGTGGGAAAGTTACTGGAACGTATGTTCAGGAACCGGAAATATAAGTATTTGGATAGATGTGAACTGATTAAGTATAGGCAGCACGGCTTTGTGCATGGTAGGTCATGTCTAACCAATCTCATGGAGCTACTCGAGGAAGTTATCAGGAAAGTGGATGAAGACAAGGCTGTGGATGTCGTCTACATGGACTTTAGCAAGGCGCTTGACACAGTCTCATATGGGAGGTTGGTCAAGAAGATTCAGTCACTCAGCATTCAAGATGAGATAGTAAATTGGATGAGACACTGTCTTTGGCAGAAGCCAGAGTATGGTAGCAGATGGTTGCCTCTCTGACTGGAGGCCTGTGACTAGTGGTTGCCACAGGGATCAGTGCTGAATCTGTTGTGGTTTGTCATCTGGATCAGTAATCTGGATGATAGTGTGGTTAACTGGATTAGCAGATTTATGACTGGTGGTGTAGTGGACAGCGAGGAAGACTATCTTGGCTTGCAGTGCAATCTGGACCCCCTGGGAAAATGGTTTGAGAAATGGAAAATGGAATTTAATGCAGACAAGTGTGAGTTGTTGCTCTTTGGACTGACCTACCAACAGAGGTCTTTCACAGTGACTGGTTGGGCATGGAGGAGTGTTGTAGAAGAAAGGGACCTGGGAATATAAGTCCTTAATTCACTGAAAGTGGTATCACAGTTAGATAGTGATGGAAAGAAAGATTTTAGCCCATTGGCTTTCATGAACCAAATACTGACAAAAGATGGATATTATGTTGACTTGTAAAAGAGGCCTAATTTGGAGTGTTGTGTGATGTTTTGGTCACCTACCTACAGGAAAGATTTAAAAGAGTTTCAGAGATTTCAGAGGAAATTCACAAGGATGTTGCCAAGTTTGGAGTACTTGGTTATAAGGAAAGATTGAACAGGTCAGGACTTCATTCCTTGGAATGTGGAAGATCGAGGTGAGATTTGATTGTGGTAGAGGGGCACAGATAGTGTAAATGCAAGCTGGCTTTCTCCACTGAGATTGGGTGGGACTTCAACCAGAGGCCAGGGGTCAAGGGTGAAAGGTGAAATGTTGAGGGGAACATGAGGGGAATCTTCTTCACACAGATGGTCATCTAGGTTTGGAATGAGCAGCCATCCCGAGTGGTGCATGCGAGCTCGATTTCAACATTTAAGAGGTTCGTGTAGGTACCTGGATGGTAGGGGTGTGGGAGTGGCAGTTTAAATAGTTCAGCACAGACTAGATGGCCCAAAGGACCTGTTTCTGTGTTGTAATTTTCTAAAAGAACCTGAAATATTACAAAAATTCACTCTAACCCCTTTTAACCGCTGTGCGGACCAACCATTCATCTCAGCACGAGTTTTTTTTATATGGTGTTAAAACTGTGGCAGTTTAAGTTAATAATACATAAAAGAAAATCCCAGGTGCACATCCACAAAGACAATTTGCGTGAGACTGTTTCAGTTACTGTGGGGCCAGGCACCCATACTGCTCAACAGGAACAGGGAATAATACCAACGGAGAGAGTCAAAATGAGCCAGGTCACAGATTGGAGGCGGCAGAAATGCCCCATTGTTATAGAGACAGGAAGAGTATCAGGGAATTGATGGTCATTCCAGGTTCCAGCACTCTGCCCAGTCAGGAGATGATTTCTCTGTCCAACTTGGGTTGAACATCACTGTAACAGTGTGATACCAGATCAAACCTTGGCAACTCAAGAATTCTCATCTGAAATGTGGTCCTAAATCCATTGATGGATTTTGTAAATCTTTTCACAGGATAAAAATGAGAAGGAATTTGTCACCGGGAATCTCAAACACAGTCCGCCAGTTTTGCTGTCTCTGACTGGATATTTAAGAAGTCGAGCAAGGATATTCAATCAACCATCCTTCCTGCTCAGACTGTGGGGAGGGATTTATTCGGTCATCTCAACTGAAGGTACATCAGCAAGTTCACACTGGGCAGGGCCATTCACCTGTTCTGTGTGTGAAAAAGGATTCAGTTGGTCTTCCCGCCTGTGGACACACCAGTCAGTTCACACCACACCGGGCGGAGGCTGGTCATCTGTTGAATTTCTGGGAAAGGATTCACTCAGTCATTTGACCTAATGGCTCACCAGCAAGTTCACACTGGGGAGAAGCCGTTCACCTGTTCAGTCTGTGGGAAGGGATTCACTCAGGCATCCAACCTACGGAGACATCAGCGAGTTCACACTGGGGAGAAGCCATTCACCTGCTCAGAATGTGGGAAAGGATTCAGTGAGTTATCCAACCTACTGGTACATCAGCGAGTTCACACTGGGGAGAAGCCGTTCACCTGCTCAGAATGTGGGAAAGGATTCCGTGAGTTATCCAGCCTACTGAGACATCGGCGAGTTCACACTGGGGAGAAGCCGTTCACCTGCTCAGAATGTGGGAAAGGATTCCGTGAGTTATCCAGCCTACTGAGACATCAGCGAGTTCATACTGGGGAGAAGCCATTCACCTGCTCAGAATGTGGGAAAGGATTCAGTTAGTTATCCAACCTACTGGTACATCAGCGAGTTCACACTGGGGAGAAGCCGTTCACCTGCTCAGAATGTGGGAAAGGATTCCGTGAGTTATCCAGCCTACTGAGACATCGTCGAGTTCACACTGGGGAAAAGCCATTTACCTGCTCAGAATGTGGGAAAGGATTTACTGATTCATCCACCCTACAGAGTCATCAGCGACTTCACACTGGGGAGAAGCCGTACACCTGTTCAGAATGTGGGAAGAGTTTTACTCAGTTATCCCAAGTACAGAGTCATCTGCGAGTTCACACTGGGGAGAGGCCATTCACCTGCTCAGACTGTGGGAGCAGATTCACTCATTTATCCAGCCTACAGAGACATCAGCGAGTTCACACTGGGGAGAAGCCATTCATCTGCTCAGAATGTGGAAAGGGATTCATTCAGTTATCCCACCTACAGAGTCATCAGCGGGTTCACACTGGGGAGAAGCCATTCACCTGCTCAGTCTGTGGGAAGGGATTCACTGATCCTTCCAACCTGCAGAGTCATCATCGAGTTCACACTGGGGAGAAGCCGTTCACCTGTTCAGAATGTGGGAAGAGATTTACTCAGTCATCCCAACTACAGAGTCATAAGCGAGTTCACACTGGGGAGAAGCCGTTCACCTGCTCAGTCTGTGGGAAGAGATTCACTCATTCATCCACCCTACAGCGACACCAGCGAGCTCACACTGGGGAGAAGCCGTTCATCTGTTCAGTCTGTGGGAAGAGATTCACAGAGTCATCCCACCTATTGAGCCATCAGCGAGTTCACACTGGGGAGAAGCCATTCACCTGCTCAGTCTGTGGGAAGAGATTCACTGATCCATCCAGCCTACAGAGTCATCATCGAGTTCACACTGGGGAGAAGCCGTTCACCTGCTCAGAATGTGGGAAGGGATTTACCCAGTCATCCCAACTACAGAGTCATCAGCGAGTTCACACTGGGGAGAAGCCGTTCACCTGTTCAGAATGTGGGAAGAGATTTACTCAGTCATCCCATCTACAGAGTCATCAGCGAGTTCACACTGGGGAGAGGCCGTTCACCTGTTCAGAATGTGGGAAGGGATTTACTCAGTCATCCGACCTACAGAGTCATCAGCGAGTTCACACTAGGGAGAAGCCGTTCACCTGCTCAGAATGTGGGAAGGGATTCACTCAATCTTCCACCCTACTGAGACATGAGCGTGTTCACACCGGTGAGAAGCCGTTCAATTGCACAGAATGTGGGAAACGGTTCACTCTGTCATCCCACCTTCTGGAACACCAGCGAGTTCACACTGGGGAGATGCCGTTCCCCTGCTCAGAATGTGGGAAGAGATTCACTCAGTCATCCCACCTACAGAGTCATCAGCGAGTTCACACTGGAGAGAGGCCATTCACCTGCTCAGACTGTGGGAGCAGATTCACTCATTTATCCAGCCTACAGAGACATCAGCGAGTTCACACTGGGGAGAAGCCGTTCATCTGCTTCGTCTGTGGGAAGAGATTCACTGAGTCATCCAGATTACTGGAACATCAGCGAGTTCACACTGGAGAGAGGCCATTCACCTGCTCAGAATGTGGGAAGAGATTCACTCGCTCTTCCACACTACAGAGACATCAGCGAGTTCACCCTGGCGAGCAGCCATTTACCTGCTGAGAATGTGGGCAAGGATTCACTCAGTCATCCCAACTACTGGCACTCCAGTCAGTTGTTATGAATCCCTAGGTTTTGTTTGCTGTGGACTGTCATTTTAAGAGAGAGAGATTAAGAAGGTGAATCAGTCTGATTTGCAGCTTGTTTACATCACTCCCAGCTTGTTTAGTTTTAGCTGAGGACACAGACACTCAGAGTCAGGAGATGAAGGAGAAAAAATGGAAGGATCTATACAAGGGAAATAGGTGCCAAGGGTCACTGTTTGGAATTTCCCTATGCCCACAAAAGTGGGTTAATTATCGATTCAGCGTACACAAATGTGTGGTTGTCACGTCGTTTGATCCGTATGAGTGGATCTGATTTGGGGTATCCTATGAAGACCACTGATGTGTTAACCCTTGCCTGTGTGTGGTGTGGTAATTCATTTGAAGACGATACCCCTTGTGACAAGTCACTTTGGGTGATAATTAGTATGTGGATTTGGAAGGATGACAGATAAAATCTGCAGTGACTGTTCTCTTGTTTTACCACCATGCAACCTGTGGAATTCGACATAATTGCCTTCCCTTTACATTTACCCTGGATTACAAATATCTCTTTCATCAGTTATTCCGTGGCTGAACTGAACTTTCATAATTTACCATCTCAAGACTCCAGACCTTGGTTCCCCCATGCTCAATAGTTTTGGATTTATACTTACACACATATATAAACATAACACTGTTAACTTTTGTTTATTTTGCTTAAGTTACTATATTATAAGTACATTCTAATAAAGGTAGTTTTAACATCAAAAACAGATTCCTGCTGTAGTCTCCACGAGGAAATCTGCAGATGTTGGAAATTCAAACACACACAAAATGCTGGTGGAACACAGCAGGCCAGGCAGCATCTATAAGGAGAAGCACTGTCAATGTTTCAGGCCGAGACCCTTCGTCAGGCAGTCTCAGGCAGTCCTGACGAAGGGTCTTGGCTTGAAAACACAGTTGCAGAGGATAACAGCTGAACATTATGTTTCTGAGAGTGTGTTTAAAGTGGAGGAGTTGGAGGTGTTTCCTGAAAGTAAATCTAGTGAGCTTGAGCTCCAGTATGAGTGAGAAAAATTAAAGATGGAGGCTGCGGAAAGGCAGAGGCAGTTTGAGGCTATCGAGGCAGAAAATCAGAGAGGAGGCAGAAAAACAGAGGGAGGAAGCAGAAGGACAGAGGCTATTCGAGCTGGAAAAGATACAGTGGTTGCAGCAAAGGGGTCTAGCGTTAGACTCTGGTGATGAGTTTGAGGCCAGTCAGGAAATTAAATTGGTACCTCCATTTGATGAGACAGAGGTTGATAAATACTTACAGCATTTTGAGAAGGTTGCTTAGAATTTAAAGTGGCCAAAAGAGGGTTGGTTCTCTTACAAAGGGGGAGGCTTAGCAAGCCTATTCTGCTTTGACAGTTGATGAAGCAGCTGATTATGACATAGTGAAACAGGCTGTGCTCAAAGCTTATGAGTTGGTCCCAGAATCATACAGGCAAAAGTTTAGAAATTTGTGGAAATCTGTGAACCGGACATATGTAATTTGCTTATGAGAAGTCTGTGTGTTTTGATTGCTGGTGCACATATATGATGATATATATGATGATGATAAATATATGATGATTTTAATAGCTTGAAAGAGTTAGTTTTAATTGAAGAATTCAAAAAGTGTGTCCCTGATGACACAAAAACATATTTAGATGAAAAGGATGCTGCCACTTTGCAGGAGTCTGCTAGATTAGCAGATGAGTTTGCTTTAACTCATAAGTTTAAGTTTACCCAGAATAAGAGCTTCCAAAAGAGTAGCAGGGATCACCAGGGTAAACGCGAAATTATAGCTGGGACTAGTGACAAGTGTAAGGATGAAGGGAAGCAGTTGAAAGAGAAATATTCTGGTCTTGCTTGTTACTATTGTAAGAAAGCTGGTCATATGATGGCTAATTGTTCTGTCCTGAAGAAGAAAAAGGAAAAGGTGTCAGTCCGGAATACCTGTGATCAGTCTGTTGAAGCACCTATCAACCCACAGGGTTCTGAACATTCTGTTGAGGCTCAGTTATGGACTGAGAGTTCTGACCGAATTAAGAAGGCTTTTGATCATTTTATGTCAAATGGGTTTGTATTAGTAAAGGAAGGGTGAACCCAAGAACCAGTGAAAATTCTTCAAGTTACTGGCGATTCTCAGTCACTTATATTAGACAGCATTCTAAAGTTTGGTGATGAGATTTAACACTGGTGAGGTAAATCTTATTAAAGGCATTGTGCCGTTGTACAAGGTAACTTTACTGTCAGGGTTGGTTTCAGGACCTGTTAAAATCGGATTATACTCCATTTTACCATTGGAAGATGTTGGTTTGCTGTTCGGGAATGACCTAAAATTGTTCCTGCAGTGCTATTGACAACTAACCAACCACTGAAGACCCACAGATGGATTTTAACATTTATCCTTCCTGCGCAGTAACTCGAAGTATGGCTAAGAAGTCTGCCGATGCAGACGGTTCTGTGCAGCATGATTCTGATATCCATGATAGCCAACATCGGGATTCAGGTTATGATGTCAGGGAATTTCTGCCTTCATTGTTTCAACAGGATTCAGGTCGTAAGTCTGATGAGAAAGATTTATCCCTGTGTCGGAAGGAGTTTATAGCAGAACAGAACCGAGACCCTGAGATTGAAGCTTTAAAAGAAACAACTTTCTCAGATGATGAGATTAAGAAAGTGCCAGTAGGGTATTATCTCAAGGATGGAGCGTCAATGAGGAAGTGGAGGCCACCTGCTATTCCAGCAAGTGAGGAATGGGCAATTGTTCACCAAGTTGTAGTTCCTAAAGTTATATGGCTGAAATTTTAACTTTGGCCTGCAGTCTGCCATCAGGTCGACATTTTGGAGTGAATAAAACTGTAAACAGTTATGAAATAATTCTACTGGCCTAATTTGAGGAAAGATGTTGTGACCTTTTGCAGAATCTGTCACACTTGTCAAGTTGTGGGTAAACTGAATCACTCTGCCCTATACCTGCATTCGGTGAACCCTTTTTAAAATTTATAGTGAGGGGACCTTTGTCCTTGTTAAAGGAACAGTGGATTGATGGGGATATACATCTTAACTTGTTAGACTTTGTGTAGAAGTTCAAGAATAAACTACAAGTCTGTAGTCCAGTGAGACAAAACTTAAAGATTTCTCAAAACAAAATGAAGTGTTGGTTTGATAAGTTGGCTTTGGAAAGAAAATACCAGGTGGGGGATAAGGTGCTTGCCTTATCTCCAATATTGATGAATCCACTTCAGGCTAAGTTCAATAGACCGCATGAAATAGTCTCTCAAATTAATGATCTGAATAATGCTATTAAAACACCTGACCAACGTAAACTAACACAGGTGGTACACATAAATATGATAAAGCCTTATTTTGACAAGCAGGCTCCATCTGTGAGTGTTGTTGTCAAAACAAATGAAACTGGCAACCCTGAGAATGAAGCAATTGACTCGTCTGAGAATTTTCACAAGCCAAACATGGTCGCAGTTAGGCTAATCAACTCGGTTGTTCCAGAAAACATTGTTAACAAGTCGGCTCATCTGCAGCCAAAGCAACAACAACAGCTGAAGGAAGTAATCCTGATGTTTAAAGATTTATTTCCCGATGTTCCCAAGCAAACCACGGTCGCAGTACATGATGTAGATATTGGTCAAGCCAAACCGATTAAACAACATCCATATTGTATGAACGTTGAAAAATGTAAATTGGCTGAGCAAGGAATTGAATATATGCTGAAAATGGTACTATGAGTCCTTCAGCATCAGATTGGAGCTCACCCTGCATTATTGTGCCTTAACCTGATGGTGGTGTTAGATATTGCACTGATTATGGGAAGGTAAATTCATTAACAAAAACAGAATCCTGTCCTATCCCTAGGGAGGATGATTGCATCAATAAGGTTGGAAAAGCTAAATTTCTTACAAAGATTGATCTGTTGAAAGGGTATTGGTGTGTTTCATTGACGGACAGATGTAGAGAAATTTCTGCATTTGTGACACCTTCTGGGTTGTGTGAATGCAATATTTTCTCTTTTGGAAGGAAAAATGGTCCAGGATCATTCCAGAGAATGATTGATTCTGTAATTCCAGGGTTAGAACACACAGATGCCTATATTGATGACTTAGCCACAGGGAGTGACACTTGGGAAGAGCATATCTCTGCAGTAGAGAAGCCGTTTGACAGGCTTTCCCAGGACAACCTTACAGTTAGCTAAGAGTGAATTTGGCCATGCCACTGTGACCTGTCTTGGCTATGTTGTTGGTCAAAGCAAGTTGGCTCCTGTTCGGGCAAAAGTCCAGGCAATTTCTCAAGTTCCTATTCTGACTGCTAAGAAGGCTCTTAGAAGGTTTCTGGGAATGGATGGATATTATCGTAAGTTCTGTAAGAACTTTGCTGCTATCGCTCTTTCTCTGACTAATCTCCTGAAGAAGCGTGAAAAGTATGTTTGGACCGAACCTTGTCGGGAGGCATTTGATCGATTGAAAGTTATTATTTGAGGTTAGGCCAATCAATGTAGTGCTGTCAGCCAATTTCATTAGCAGGTTGGAGCTGTGGGTGGCAACACAAGTCATGGGTGCACAGAGAGTAAAGGAGAGGGCCAAAGAGACAACACTGTGGGGTATGAGTGCTGAGGGTCAGAGAGACAGGAGATGGAGCCCACTCTTACCACCTGCCGGCGATCTGACAGGAAGTCCAGGATCCAGCTACACAAGGCAGGGTGAAGGCCGAGGTCTCTGAGCTTCTTGTCGATACTTCACGCCTTCGTATGGCTACTGCTCTGCCCATGACTGTAAGGAACTGCAGAGAACTTTGGAGAGCAGAGAACATCAGAGAAACAAGCCTCCACTCCATGGACTCTCCCTACACTTCCACTCCCTCGGAGAACCAGGCCATGTACTCAAAGATCCTCACAACCTGGACATTCTCGCTGCAAACCCGCTCCCCCATCGGGGAGGAGATACAAAAGCCTTAAAGTGCGTAACACCAGGCTGAAGGACGGCTTCCTGTCTGCAGTTATAAGCCAAATGAATGATTAAATGGACTCGACCTCACAATGTAACTCGACGTGACCCTGCACCATGTGTCTATCTGCACTGCACTTTCTCTGCAGCCATAATGCTTTGTTACAGTTATTGTTTTATCGTATATCAGACCGATGTACCGTTGATATGTATCGATCTGTGTGGATGGTACGTCAGGGAAGATTTGAACTGTCGTTCAGTACATGATGATAATAAACAAATTCCCCATTTTAATTGTGTGCAAATATTAGACAGACTGAGCTTCTGCTCTGGAACCACAGAAGGAAACTGAACAGTTCTCTTTCTGAGGAACGCAAATGAATAGAAAAGGCGTTAATCTCTCATTACGATCTGCGGTAAGTGGGATCAGGTGACTGGTGGTGGGTCTCACATATCAATATCAGAATCAGGTTTAATAGCACCGCATATGTCATGAAATTCGTTCAGAAGTAGAACCTAATTTTTAACCATAGATTTTAACAATTGTGATTTAATATAAGAATATAAATATCACATTGTTAAATTATATAAATAGTACAAAATGAAAAAAAGATATAATAAACTATTTTAACTGTGCCGACTGTTTGACTGACTGGGTTGTTGCTTTGGAAGTAGTGGAGTGAAGCTTAACTGAACTTTACACAATGATGAGAAGCTCAGATAATTATAAAAAGCTAAATTCTCACATAAGTGGGTCAGACACCCAGAAACATCGGCAGCACTTCAGCAGGTAAAAACAGTGAAATGAAACATGCTGAAAATATTGCCGAAAAAAACCATATTGTCCACCACAACAAGAGGACGTGACAGATCCGGATCTCACTGCCTTGTCTGAACGGGGAAAGATGAAGCTCCACGTATAGGTAGAGCAGTGACCCGCAGATGCTGCAGATCTGCAGAGAAACGTGAACAGGAAACGGGATCACATGGCCGCTTCGGTCTCTCACCCCCAGACAGATGTCCGTTTACCCACTACTCTGTGGAAAGACGCAAACGCCACTCATATCTCCACTCACCTTAACTGTATTAGACATTTCAACCTCCAGGAAAAATATATCGTCTGTCCACTCGATCTATTCCTCTCGTAATCTTATAAACGTCCATCCAGTCTCACCCCAGCCTGCGCCGCTCTGGAGAAAACAACACAAGTTTGTCCAGCCTCTCTTTATAGCTCATGCCCTCTAATCCAGGCAGGGTCCTGGTAAACCTCTTCTGCGCCTTCTCCAAAGCCCCGACATCCTTCCAAGAATGGGGGCAACCAGAACTGTATGAAACACTCCAGATGTGGGCTAACTAGTTTTATAAAATTGTGTTACAAACTGTAGCGTTTTAGAAACAAACCAGCAGCAATAGAGTTCACACTGGAGTCTGGTTTTGATGTTAAAACCATTATCTTTAGTAGTATCGACTGATAATATAGTAACTTAACGAAATAAAGGAAAGTTACCAGTGTTATGTGTATATATGTGTAAATATAACTCCCAGACTATCGAGCGTGAGGGAACAATGCTCAGAGTCTTGAGATGGTAAAGTAGGAAAGTTCAGTAACACACAGAATAAATGATGGGAGAGAGATATTTGTAATCCAGGGTGAAACGTAGAGAAAAGGCCGTTACCTCAAAACAACCACCGTCGAAGTTCTTATCCGCTGAATCCGTCCACCGACGAGTTATCAGCGAAAGTGACCTGTCACAGGAATACCGTCTTCCAGGGGTTACCACACAACATTCCCAGGCAAGGGTTAACACAAGATATTCCAAAACCTACTCCTATGGATTATACGAAGTGACAGCCACACACATTCGTTGTGGTTCCGTGTACCGATGATCAACCCACTCCTGTGGGCATAGGAGAGTTCCAAGCCTCAGCTGCGACTAACTGAAGCGATCAGCTTTTCCAGTCTCTCTCTCTCCCTCTCCCTCCCCCTCCCTCTCCTCTCTCTCTCCCTCTCTCTCTCTCTGATGGTTCAGTCACAGTCAGCGCTGTCAGCCTGTGACTGACGTCATAGTCCCGCCTCCTCACGCCGGCGCTCTTAAAGAAACAGTCACAGTACGACCGCAGGCTCGTAACAGCCGCAACACAACTTCCCGACTTTTGAACTCAATGCTTCAACTAATAAAGACAACCATGCCATTTGCCTTCTTAACCACCCGATCAATCTGTGCAGACTCTTTCAGGGAGCGATGAACTTGGAGTCTAAGATCCCTCTGATCATCAACACTGTTCAGGGTTTTACATTTAACAGTGTTCTGTCTCATACATTCGACCTACCGAGCTGCCAAGATGATCATCACTAATCAAATCCCACTGAGATTTCTCAGGTCCTGTTGAATTTATTGCCAAGTGCTCAAGTACGGGAAGGTACAGGTACAGAGAAACACTGACTTGTGGCAGCATCACAGGCAAGTACATTCAGATAACACGCGGAACACAAATTATACGATTCTCTGTCAGTAACAGTTTATAAATATGTTTTATGTCATTAACGATATTTAAAATACATTGTGTCATGATCAATACTAAAATGTGCATTTGTGTCAATAACAGACTTGGAAATGTTGAATTTGGTCTCTGTCTCCATTCCTCCTGTAATCCACAACCAGCTCATGTGTTTTTGTCACAATGAGAGAGAGGTTGTTTTCTTGACACCACTGTGTCGGGGTGATGACTTCTTCTCTGTCGGCTGCCTCGTTATTATTTGGGATTCGGTCGATCAATGTTCTGTGGTCAGCAAATCTAATTAGCAGATTGGAACCCGCCACTGCAGACCCACAGTGCACTATGTACTGATTGCAAAGCTACGAAATTGCATGTGAATAGCCTCCCCTCCCCCAACTCCACTCTTTCTGCCTCACCAGCAGACTGAGGCATCACACATCTCGCTGCCTCCGCCAGGATATTAAACTGTGAACAACTATGGTCAGGGACTGCTCTGTGGGGTACTCCAAACGCTACCTCCTTCCAGTCTGAAAACGATGCACTCATCCAGACACACACTACCGGCAGTTTATCATCTCCAACGAAAAAGCCTAATCACCTATTCCCGATGTTCAATACCATTGCTGTCTCTGAGTTTACCACCGTCAAATGCCGGGAGGGACATAATAATCAGAAAGTCTCTAGTCGCAGCCGTGTAAATACAATGTGATCTCAGTGGGTGTGTGGCGCATGCTCAGAATGCGAAGGAGACAGACAGACTGAGCCAAGTCACAGACTGATGAAGGGGAGGAATGATCCACTTTGATACAGAGAGGGAAGCAGAGAGTTTGATGTTGTGCCTGATGCCGGAACTGTGGCCAGTTAGAAGTCTTGTTCCTCCAACTTGTTTTGAACTGTGAAAATGTTTTATTTATACGAAGGCACCATGGACGCTAAAGTTATTTGAGTTGAAATGTTGTCCTTCACCCACTGACGTGCTTTGTAAACTTTTAACAGTGTAGAAAAGGCAAAGGATTTGTGTATGGGAATCTCAAACACAACAGCACGATAGTTCCGCTGTATCTGTCAGTTCACCAGCGCTTGAATGCCGCCGATCCTTGAATGTGGAGGCGGAGATGCTGGAGAAGACAGCGCCCCACTCGCCACAAGGAGAGCCCGAACACGTGACCATGTCCGTGATCTGATTGGATACATCGCCATGACGTTCCGAGCACTGTGACGTCAATCACTGGCTCTCATTTTGGAAGGGATTCAGTCGGCCATCGCAGATACACCAACAGCTTCGCACTGGGAAGCGGTCGTTCACCTGCTCCGTGTGTGCGAAGAGACTCATTCAGTTAACCCACCTTGTGACGCTCCGGTGTGTTTACAATAAAAAGAGGCCACATTTCTGTCCGGAGTGAGCAATGAGTTTCACTCAATCATCCCAGCTGCTGCAACACCAGCAACTTCACATCAGGGAGGAAGTTCAAATCAGCTCCGTGTTAAATGTTTAACCATCACGGTGACTGAAGGCAGCTGCAGGTCCATGAGGGACTGTTACTGTCAGATTCTGCAGTTCTTGCGGCTGCTCATGTACCCAGGACTGAACCCTGGTCACTGAGCATTGGAGGAGTCTGTTCTGCTGATGTTAGACTTAAACTAGACTGGTGTTTAATATTGTGGATCTGTGAAAGATAAATCAGTTCTGTATCAAATCCCGTGTCTCAGGTACTTACTGTCTCCACCACACTCACACTGTATACTAGGAAGGCCACTCGGCCCATCTGGTCCCTGCCCAAGTTTCATTTCCATATCAGTATATGCCGTTCCCCTTTCACTCTCCCTGAGATTACAGGTTGCAACTAGTCACCACTCTGTGGGATAGGAGATTTCCCTTGAATTTCATAAAATCACAGAAATATATAACATATTACCGATGCTTAGGCCCAGAATGTTGTGCCGACCATGTAATTTACTCCAGAAGCAGCCTAGAATTACCCTACCGCATAGCCACCTATTTTCCTAAGCTCCATGTACCTATCTAAAAGTCTCTTAAAAGATCCTATTGTATCCGCCTCTACCACCGTCGCTGGCAGTGCATTCCACCCACACACCACTGCTTAAAAAAATTAGCTCTGACATCTCCTCTGTACCTACTTCCAAGCAGCTTAAATCTATGCCCCCTCGTGTTAGCTGTTTCAGACTGGGAAAAAGCCTCTGACTATCCACACGACCAATGCCTCTCATCATCTTATACACCAGCATGAATTCCCTGCATGATTGTCTCCGGGCTGAACAAGACGATGAGCTCACTGTGGTTGTGACGTTGTTCAGGGCTCCGGACGAAGTTGATTAAACTCCTTCTTCGGCGCTCTTTTCAACGTTTTGGGTCATTTTCACCAATTTTAAAGGACTGTGCCTCAGACAGCTGGGTTGTTGCAATTGTTACGTACCAGCAGCAATAGATCACTAATGGAGTCTGGTTTCGATGTGAAAACCACTATCTTTATTAGTATCTACTCCAAATATAAAAGATTAAACGAAATGAACAGAAGTTAACAGTGTAATGCGTATATATAGCTCCCAAACTATCAAGCTTGGGAAACAATGCTTAATGTCTCCAGATGGTAACGTGGAAAAGTTTAGTAATCCACGGAATAAGTGAGTGAAAGGAGAGATTTGTAAATCCACACGATCATGTAGAGAGAAGGCAATTACGAAGAATTCCACACACATTCCACGCTGGGTGAACGAAATAACAGTCGCCGATGATCTTATCAGTCGATTAGTTCCGAAATCAACTTAGAAATATCACCAGGTGACAGTGACAGGAATATCGTTTCCAAGTGGTTACTACAGAACACTCGGATTCCAGGTAGGGGCCAACAAAAGTGATACCACAGGATACTCCAGCAAATCCACACATATGGATGATACGAAGTGACAGTCACACATCCGTTGTGCACCGCGTGCCGATAATCAACCCGATCTTCTGGGCGTGGAAGAGCTCCAATCTTAGAAGTGGCAAGCTGAAGGTCCAACAGCTTGTGCCTGTGTGTGTGTGTGTGTCTCTCTCTCTCTCTCTCTCTCTCTCTCTCTCTCTCTCTCTCTCTCTCTCTCTCTCTCTCTCTCTCTCCCCTCTCTCTCTCACTCTCTCTCTCTCTCTCTCTCTCTCTCTCTCTCTCTCTCTCTCTCTCTCTCTCTCTCTCGTTGCCGCAGTGTGTGACTGACGTCACAGTCCCACCTCACTCAGGCACTTAAAGCGACATTCACAGTGAACGGATCTGCGGTCTCGCAACACAATGCTCCACTAAATTCTGACAGCAGACTAGCGAGTGAAACTTCGAGTCAGAAACCAAAGTGTTGCCAGCCTGAGTCGGGGCTTTGGGGCTCCAGAGAGAGATGGGGTCTAGAGTTTAAGAGGAGGAGGAATCAAACCAGCAGGATGTGGCTACAAAAGAAAGATCAGAAACATTTGGAAACTGGTTGACCTAAAGAAATGTGGTTAATTTCTGCATAACTCTGGTGGAAATCAACAGATCCGGAAGCAAATGTGGAGAGGAATAAATGGACAACGTTTAGGCCGCGCCGCTTCTGCACGCTTAGGCTGTGTGCTACGCTGCTTAGTTGCTGCTTGAACTACAGAGTTCCTCCAGCATTGTGTGTGTGTGCGTCGCTGTATTCCCAGCAACTGCAGAATCTCCTGTGTTTTATAACTGCATTTTACTTTGGCATATGATACACGTTGATATTGAGTATATTGTTTATGGGAGCCGCTTTCTGCGTTAAAACAGCTGCAGAATTTTCTATACACACACGAAAAAAATGAGGTATGTATATTGAAACAGTGCCTGCAGAAATCCTTAATGGCAGGATGATTAACCATAAGGCAGTGCATTTAAAATTTCGCTTACTCTGAAGCACCGAACAAATGCGCAAGCGTCAGGGTTGATGACGTCCCCAAGTATCACGCATGCGCACAGTGCACAGAAGGCCTTGCAAATACCGGGTGCAGGTAAGAGCGATCCTCTACGTTTTTAAATAAACAGCGACTGAGGGACGATTCCTGTGAAATCCGGACACCCTCACCCGCAATCCCGGGACAGTCCTGCTCAATCTCCTCTCTCTCAGCCCCACGATCCGTACACGGGCCCCGGGGAGCTTCCGGCTGATGAGGGAATGGGAACCGATGGATCTCTCAGACAGAGCTGATCTCCAGCTATATAAATGCAAGGATCAGGAACTCGGAGAAAGGGAACAAAATCTTTTACATCACCAGTTGAGAAAATCACCTTTGTTCTTTCCTCAATCACAAACAAGAGAACATCTGCAGATGCTGGATTGCATCTGGATTGCTGGCAACACAAATTGCTGGATGAACTCAGCTTTAGTACACTTTTCCATAGATGCTGCCCGGCCTGCTGAATTCCTCCAGCATTTTGTGTGTGTTCTTGTTCTGGACTTTTCTACCGGTGAGAATATGTTTTGTCCCATTCTCTTTGGGTACATAATGATATCAAACACCTTTGTCCTGGGCAACAAGTAACTTTCACATCACAAATGAGACAGACTACTGCCCTTCCCTTCATATTCATTGGCTTTACCATCACTGTAAGTCACTTGGGGGAGACTTCAGGAAAAATATTTATGTAGAATACAGAAACTGGTGATACCTGTGTGCATTGTTGGTGATGAAAAATTGCTGGAGAATTTGCAAGGTGGAAGAAGTGGAGTTATATTTGGAAATCTGACTTTTTAAACATAATTTAGCAAGCAAACCCCATATGGACAGTATGCAAAAGCTTTGTTGAGAAAATCCTTCATTTCCGGTTACAAGCCTGCTACATAGGTTGTGTGAGAGTGCAGATGAACTGGACTGAACCCAGAGGAGATCAAAGTTCCTATTGACAGTGATTTGCTAGCTCATAAGATGAACACCTCTCTGTATAATACTCACTGTGCACATATTGTCACTGGCAACAAAATGCACAGTACAAGATTTATGTGCACACTGGTTATTCCAAATTAGAGGAGATATTAGAGGGAAGGAGGGGAGACATCCAGTGTCCCTGATGCCTTCACAGACAAGATGTGCATCCAGCTGCAGCTTGTAACCCTGCACTTTAAGGTGTTGGAACTTGAGGTAGATGAATTCCACATCATCCGGCAGTTGGATGTGGTGATGGATGTGACATGAAGTGAGGTGAGTTGCACCTAAGGTGCAGGGCACAGGAAACTGTGTGAGAGTCAGGAAGGGGAATGCGGTTAAATGGTCATCATTGAATAATCTTGTGGCCATCCCCCACAACAACAGGTAGACCACTTTAGAAAGTGTTATGGGGAGAATTAACTGGCAGAGGAAAATCAAAGGGGTGATAGGGGATTCGTTAGTTAGGGGGACAGAACAAAAGGCGACTAATATCTTAGGCTTGCTAGATGTAGCGTCGTGTGGGGGGGGGGGGGCGATATGATTAAAATAAGTTGTAGGGGGAATGAGAGCCAGAATGACAGAACAGATAGTGGAGAGGGTGAATCGAATTGAATTGACTTTATTACATAAATACTTCATAAACATGAGAGGGAGAAAACTACATTACATCTCCTTCTAAATCTGCAATGTGTAATTTATAGTAATTTATAACAGATAGTTTGTACATAGGACAGTCAATATAACATCGAAATGCAATTGTATCTGCATGAATTAATCAGTTTGATGACCTGGTGGAAGTTGACGTCCCTGGGCCTGTTGGTCCTTTTGCTGTGATACCGTTTCCTGGATGGTAGCAGCATGAACAGTTTGTGGTTGTGGTGAATTTGGCTCCCAATATCCTTTGGGCCCTTTTTACACACGTGTCTGTGTAAATGTATTGAATGGCAGAAAATTCAGAACTACGGATGCGCTGGGCTGTCCACACCACTCTCTGCAGGTTCCTGTGATTAAGGGAAGTACAGTTCCCATACCAGGCAGTGATGCAGCCAGTCAGGGTGCTCTCAATTGTTTCCCTGTAGAAAATTCCTAGGATTTCGCCCCATCCGGAACTTCTTCAGCCATCTGAGGTGGAAGAGGTGCTGCTGTGCTCTTTTCACAACACAGCCGGTATGTACAGACTATCTGAGATGCCTGGTGACGTTTATGCTGAGGAATTTAAAGCTGTTCACCCTCTCAACCGCAGATCCAATGATGTCAGTATCAACCGCAGATCCAATGATATCAGCCTGTCTCCATTCCTCCTGTCATCCACAATCAGCTCCTTTGTTTTGGTGACAGTGCGGGAGAGTTTGTTTTCTTGACACCAGTCAGAATAATTGCTGGCAGAGTCAGCAATCAAATGGTTGAGCATGGGGCGATGAATGTGCTGAGCTGTGTATGTCACAATGCAAGAAGCCTCGTAAGAAAGCCAGATGAGCTCAGGACAGGGGATTGTGATATTGTAGCCATTATTGGGACTTGTTTACACCCAACAGTCTGAGGAATTTAGAGGAACAAATTTGTGGAGAAATCACAGACCATGCCAAGGAACAAAGGATAATTCAGTAAGTGATTTTAACTTTCCATATATTGACTGGGACTCCCATACTGTAAAAGGGCTAGATGGAGTAAAGTTTGTCAAATGTGCCCTTAGTACGTAGAATTCCCAACGTAGAAGTGTGCAATAAGCTGTTAGGAAATGATCCAGGGCTGCTGACAGAATTTAGTAAACATCATACCATGAGATTCAAAGTAAAGATGGAAAAATTGAGGTCTGGACCACGGGTTGAGATTCTAAATTGGAGAATGGTCAATGTTGGTGGTATCAGAAAGGATCAGACAAGTGTGGTTTGGGACAGGCTGTTTCCTGGCAACGGAGTATTTGCAAGTGGGAGGCCTTCAGAAGTGAAATTTTGAGGATATAGAGCTTGCATGTGCCAGCCAAAGTAAAAGTTGAAAGGTAACTGGTCCAGGGAACCTTGATTTTCAAGAGAAATTGAAGCCCCGGATATTTTGTTCCTCTAAAAGCCTCAGAATGTTGGGTGCTACTGAGATCCATTAATGACTACAAATCACAATTCCACACACTGAGCTCATCTGACTTTTTTGTTGTCATCTTCTGTTTGGTTCTAAAACCTTCCGAATAGTTTTTGCTCTTTTGTTTGCCCTCTGTTTGACTTTTATGTTGGCTCTGGCTTCTCATTCCAGCCACTGTTGTGTCCTCAATTTTTACAGTTCTTTGGGATATATTGATCACTCAGCTCTTGCTTGCATTTGCCCTATCTATACTCTCATGGTACTATATACTTCTAACAAGTCGTCCATCCAATGTATAATTTCTTAGTGTATGTTTGGAGCCTTTTTTAGGTGCATATGATGATGAGGGGCATTGATCGTGTGGATAACCAGAGGTTTTTTTCCCAGGGCTGAAATGGTTAACACGAGGGGGGCATAGTTTTAAGGTGCTTGGAAATAGATACCGAGGCAATGTCAGGGGTAAGGTTTTTTTTTACACAGATAGTGGTCGGTGCGTGGAATGTAAGCCAGCAGTGGTTGACAAAGCAGATACAATGGGGTCTTTTAACAACCTCTTGGATAGGTACATGGAGCATAGAAAAATAGAGGGCTGTGCGCTAGGAAAATTCTAGGCAGTTTCTAGTGTATGTTAAATGGTCGGCACAGGACTGTGGGCCAAAGAGCCTGTAATGTGCTGTAGATATCTCTGTTCTATGTGAAGGAGCAAAGCAACTTTGGTTATTCGCCGATCCTCTATTACCACCCCCATCACTAAAGATGACTTAATTATCTCTGCTGGGGCCCCTACAATTTCTGCTCTTGCCTCCCACAGGGTCTGAGGGAGCACCTGGCCATACCCTGGAGATTTATCCTCCCTAATCTGCCTCAGGATGGGAACCAGCTCCTCTGCTTTAGTGTGTACGGGGTCCACGATGTTAATGCTGCTTTTCCACACTTCCATTGACTTTGTATCCCATTTGCTGAGGAAACAGAGATGAAAGTAAATGAGGATCTCCCTCTCTGCTTTGTTTCCACACATAAGATTGCCACGCTGGTCTTCCAGAGGACCAACTTTCTCCCTTGCAATACTTTTGCTCTTAATCTATCAGTAGAATCCCTTAGGATTATCCTTCATCTTTTCTGTGAGGGCAACCTCAGAATCAGAATCAGACTTTAATCGCCAAGTACCTGTACACACACAAGGAATTTACTTCCAGCAGATGTTGCCTCTCTGCTCATAACAATAATAATGATAAATATAAATGAAAATATAGATTATACATACAGGTAGTGCAATCCAAGTAATAGTTAGCCGACAGTTAACTGGCAGTCAACTGTTCAGCAAAGTGACCGCAGTAAGGAAAAAACTTCTCCAGTGCTTATTAGTCTTAGTCCAGAGGGATCTGAGGTGCCTTCCAGACGGAAGCAGTTCAAACAGTCCGTGCGCAGGATGGAAGGAGTCCTTTATGATGTTCCCCGCCCTCTTCTTCAACCTGGAAGAGTACAGGTCCACAATAGAGGGCAGGGAGGCTCCAATGATGCGCTCGGCATCTTCTTTTAGCCATCCTGATTTATTTCTTATAGCACAGAACACTAGAGGGGAATTCTAGGCAGATTCTAGAGAAAGTTACATGGCTGTCACAACATCTTAGGCTGAATGGCCTGGAATATGCTGTAGATTTCTATGTTGAACAACCAATTAACTTCTCTTCTTTAACCTGTGCAGGATCCATGATTTTAATGCGGCTTTTCCACATTCCCATAGAATCTTTGTCCATCTCCTAATAAATAGAGATGAAAAATTATTTAAGATCTCCCCCATCTGCTTTGGTTCCACACGTGGATTGCCATTCCGGTCTTCCAGAGGACCAACTTTGTGCCTTGCAATGCTTTTGCTCTTAATCTATCTCTAGAATCCCTGAGGATTATCCTTCATCTTTTCTGTGACAGCAACCTCATGCCTTCTTTTAGCCATCCTGATTTATCTCTTATGTGTTCTCTTGCATTTCTTATACTCCATAAGAAACTGCCTGTCGATCCCTGTTATGCAATTCCATTTTGTGCTTCACCAGGGTCTCAATATCTCTTGCAAACCAAAGTTCCCTACATTTTCTATCTTTACCTTTTATTCTGGCAAGGAGATACCCGCTTTGTACTTTCAAAATTTCGCTTTGAAGGCCTCCCATTTACCAAGCACACTTTTGCCATAAAGCAGCCTGTCCCAATCCACAGTTGCCAGATCCTAGTGTTGATTCCAGGTGTGGATCCATGTCCTGAACACATCCACCTTTCCTACGCTGCTCCTTGTATTGAAATATACAGGCCTCAGCATATTCACCGCACCATGCTCAACTTTTTCATTCCTGTCTTTGAGGACTGAACAACATCTGCCTCCACAACCTCTCCACTACCTGTTCTGTTATTCAGGCTCCCATTCCCCCTGCAACTTTGGTTTAACCATCCTTATCCTCACCTCCCAGCATGCAGCTCTATCAGCCCTTTGGCTTTCTGCTCCCAGATCGATAAAAAGGAGGTACAGGCAGATAGGAACAAATGGAGTACTTTTGAAATACAGGAAATTCAAGTGAACACTTATGAAAGAAATAAAAGAAGGCATCAGGTTGCCCCAGCAGACAAGGTGAAGGAGAATCCTCAGGGATTCGGCAGATATGTTAGTAGCAAAAAGATTGCAAGGGAAAAAAATTAATCCTCTGCAGGATCAGAATGATAATCCATATGAGGAGACAAAATAGATGTGGGAGATTTATTTTGCATCCGTATTGACTCAGGAGATGGACACAGAGTCTGTAGAAGTGAGGCAAAGCAGCATCAACTTCATGGACCCTGTACAGATTACAGAGGTGGAGGGATTTGCTATCTTCAGGTAAATTAGTGTGGATCAATCCCCAGGGCCTGACAAGTTGTTCCCTAGGATCCTGCGGAGGACAAGTGCCAAAACTGTACGGGCACAAGGACAGATATTTAAATAATCTTAAGTGGCAGGTGAGGTACTGGAGGATCGGAGGACAGCCGATATTGTTCTGCTGTTCAAGGAAGGCTCTAAATATAAACTGAGAAATTGCACATTGGTGAGCTTGACATCAGTAGTGGGAAAGGTCTTGGAATGTTATGTGCAGGAACCCGATATATAAGTATTTGGATCGATGTGGACTGATTAAGGATAAACAGCGTGCATGGTAGGTCATGTCTAACCAATCTTATAGAGTCTCTCGAGGAAGTTATCAGAGAAATGGATGAAGGCAAAGCAGCAGATGTTGTCCACATGGACTTTAGCAAGGCACTTGACAAAGTCTCATATGGGAGGTTTGTCAAGAAGGTTCGGTCACTCAGCGTTCAAGATGAGACAGTAAATTGGATGAGACACCGTCTTTGGGAGAAGCCAGAGTGTGGTAGCAGATGGTTGCCTCTCTGACTGGAACCTGCGACTAGTGGTTGCCACAGGGATCAGTGCTGGATCTGATGTTGTTTGTCATCTATATCAGTAATCTGGATGATAGTGTGGTTAACTGGATCATCAGATTTGTGGATGACACCCAAGATTGGTGGTGTAGTGGACAGTGAGGAAGACTATCATGGCTTGCAGTGTGATCTGGACCAGCTGGGAAAATGGTTTGAAAAAGGGAAAATGGAATTTAATGCAGACCAGTGTGAGTTATTGCACTTTGGTATGACCTACCAAGGGAGGTCTTCCACAGTTACTGGTTGGGCACGGAGGGGTGTTGTAGAAGAAAGGGACCTGGGAGTACAGGTCCTTAATTAACTGAAATTTGTATCACAGTCAGATAGAGACAGAAAAAAAGATTTCAGCCCAAAGGCCTTCATGAACCATAGTACTGACAACAATAGATGGATTTTATGTTCACTTGTAGAAGACATTGTTGAGGCCTAATTTAGAGTATTGTGTGTAGTTTTGGTCACCTGCCTACAGGAAAGCTGTAAAAGAGGTTCAGAGAGTTCAGAGAAAATTCACAATAAAGTTGCCAGGTCTGGAGGACTTGGGTTATAAAGAAAGATTGAACAGGTCCAGACTTTATTCCTTGGAATGTAGAAGATTGAGGTGAGATTTGATTGTGATAGAGGGCATAGATAGTGTAAATGCAAGCTGGCTTTCTCCACTGAGATTGGGTGGGACTACAACCAGAGGCCAAGGGTTAAGGGTGAAAGGTGAAATGTTATGTGGAACATGAGGGGAAACTTCTTCACACAGACAGTCATCTGGGTGTGGAATGAGCAGCCAGCACGACTGGTGCATGCGAGATCCATTTCAACATTTAAGAGGTTTGTGTAGGTACCTGGATGGTAAGGGTATGGGAGTGGGCAATTTAAATAGTTCGGCATAAACTAGATGGCCCAAAGTGCCTGTTTCTGTGTTGTAATTTTCAATGACTGTGACAAAAATTTGAAATAATACAAAAATTCACTCTAAATCCTTTTTAACAGATGTGCGGACCAACCATTCATCTCAGCAGGAATTTTTTATATGGTGTTAAAACTGTGGCATGTTAAGTTAATAATACATAAAAGAAAATCACAGTTGCACGTCAAGAAAGACTATTTGTGTGAGACTGTTTCAGTTACTGTGGGGCCAGGCACCCATGCAGCTCAGCAGGAGGAGGTAATAATACCAATGGAGAGAGTCAAACTGAGCGAGGGTTCAAATTGGAGATGGCCAAAAGCCCCATTCTTATAGAGACAGGAAGAGCATCAGAGAATTGATGGTCATTGCAGATACCAGCACTCTGCCCAGTCAGGAGATGATATCTCTGTCCAGCTTGTTTTGAACCTCACTGTAACAGTGTGATACCAGATCAAACCTTGGCAACTCAAGTAATCTCATCTGAAATGTTGTCCTACACCCATTGATGGATTTTGCAAATCTTTTTACAGGTTAAATACAAGAAGGAATTTGTCTCCAGGAAGCTCAAACATGACACGCCAGTTTTGTTGTCTCTGTCTAGATATTTAAGAAGTGGAGCAAGGGATTCAATCGACCATTCTTCATGCTCAGACAGTGGGGACAGATTCACTCGGTTAACTGACCAACTGGCATGTCCATCATTTTACACAGGAGAAAGGCCATTCACCTTCTCAGACAGTGGGAATGGATTCACTCGGTCATTTCAACTGAAGGTACATTAGCAAGTTCACACTGGGCAAGGCCATTCACCTGTTCTGTGGGTAAGAAAGGATTAACTCAGTTTTCCCACCTGTGGACACACCAGTCAGTTCACACCAGGCAGAAGCTGGTCATCTGCTGAATTTCTGGGAAAGGATTCACTCAGTCTTAATGGCTCACCAGGGAGTTCACATCAGGGAGCGGCCATTCACTTGCTCAGTCTGTGGGAAGAGATTCATTAAATCATCCCACCTGCTGAGTCATCAGCGAGTTCACACTGGGGAGAAGCCGTTCACCTGCTCAGACTGTGGGAAGAGCTTCACTCAATTATGCAACCTACAGAATCATCAGCCAGTTCACACTGGGGAGAGGCCATTCACCTGCTCAGAATGTGGGAAGGGATTCACTCAGTCATCCCATCTGAAGGTTCATCAGCGAGTTCACACTGGGGAGAAGCCATTCATCTGCTCAGTCTGTGGAAAGGGATTCACTGATTCATCCACCCGGCAGAAACATCAGCGAGTTCACACTGGGGAGAAGTCGTTCACCTGCTCAGAATGTGGGAAGGGATTCACGGATTCATCCTGCCTACTGGTACATCAGCGAGTTCACACTAGGGAGAAGCCGTTCACCTGCTCAGAATGTGGGAAGGGATTCACTCAGTCATCCCACCTGCAGAGACATCAGCGAGTTCACACTGGGGAGAAGCCATTCAAATGCTCAGAATGTGGGAAGAGATTCACTCAATCTTCCACCCTACAGGCACACCAGCGAATTCACACTGGGGAGAAGCCATTCACTTGCTCAGTCTGTGGGAAACAATTCACTCTGTCATTCCAACTACTGAAACACCAGCGAGTTCACACAGGGGAACGGCCGTTCGCCTGCTCAAAATGTGGGAAGAGGTTCGCTGGATCATCCAACCTACAGAGACATCAGCAAGTTCACACTGGGGAGAAGCCGTTCACTTGCTCAGTCTGTGGGAAGGGATTCACCCAGTCGTCCCAACTACTGGCTCACCAGTCAATTCACAATGGGGAGTGGCCATAGTTATGAATCTCTGGGTTTCGTTTGCTGTGGGCTGTCATTTTAAGAGAGAGCGAGAGAGATTAAGAAGGTGAATCAGTCTGACTTGCAGCTTGTTTACATTGCTCGCAGCTTGTTTCCTTTTAACCAAGGACACAGACAATCAGAGTCAGACGGAGACGAAGGAGGAAAAATGGAAGGATCGAAACCAGGGAACTAGAGGCCAAGGGTCACTGTTTTGAACTTTCCTATGCCCACAAGGGTGGGTTAATTATCGATTCACCATACATCGTATATGTAGTTGTCACCGCGTTTGATCCATAGGAGTGGATCTGATTTGGGGTGTCCTATGAAGACCACAGATGTGTTAACCCTTCCCTGGGTGTGGTGTGGTAATTCACTTGAAGACGATACCGCTTGTGACAAGTCACTTTCGGTGATAAATCTTATGAGGGTTTGGAATGATGACAAATAAAATCGACAGCGACTGTTGTGTGGTTTTACCACCATGGAACCTGTGGAATTCAACATAATTGCCTTCTCTCAACATTTACCCTGGATTACAAATATCTCTCTCATCACCTGAACTTTCATACTTTGCTATCTCAAGAATCCAAGCCTTGTTTCTCCAGAGCTCAATAGTTTGGGAGTTTTATTTAAACACATATATACACATAACACTGTTAACTTTTGTTTATCTTGCTTTAGTTACTATATTACAAGTAGATTCTAATACAGATAGTTTTAAGATCAAAAACAGACTCCAGGTATAGTCTATTGCTGCTGGTTCGTTTCTAAAACGTTATGATTCGTAACAAAATTGGGGCCTGCATCCAGTATATGAACAGATTTGGGGGCGTATTCATTAATTATCAATTTCATCCCTTTTCATTTATTGGTGTGTGGAAAATCAGCAGCAATGGATGCTGTTAGATGTCTGGATGCTGACCAACCTGTGAGGCATTAGAGGATGCCAGAAGGGTTGAGTTGTTGAGCCTTGCTAGAAGGGTAAAACTTGCTAAGGTGAAATTGACAATGAGGAGGGCACAGATGCAGAGGATAATAGCTGAACATTATGTATCTGAGGGTGTGTTTAAAGTGGAGGAGTTGGAGGTGTTTCCTGAAAGTAAACCTAGTGAGCTTGAGCTCCAGTACAAGTGAGAAAAATTAAACTGGAGGCTGCGGAAAGGCAGAGGCAGTTTGAGGCTAGAGAAGCAGAAAAACAGAGAAGAGGCAGAAAAATAGAGGGAGGAAACAGAAAGACAGAGGCTGTTCGAGCTGGAAAAGATAAAGAGGTTGCAGCAAAGGAGTCCAGCGTTTTTCTCTGGTGATAAATTTGAGGCCAGTTGGGAAGTTAAATTGGTCCCTACATTTGACGAGGCAGAGATTGATAAATACTTTCATCATTTTGAGAAGGTTGCTCAGAGTTTAAAGTGGCCAGAAGAGGTTTGGCTTATTCTCTTACAAAGTGTAATTAAGGGGGAGGTTCAGCAAGCCTATTCTGCTTTGACAGTTGATGAAGCAGCTGATTATGACATAGTGAAACAGGCTGTGCTCAAAGCTACGAGTTGGTCCCAGAATCATACAGGCAAAAGTTTAGAAATTTGAGGAAATCCGTGAACCAGACTTTTATGGAATTTGCTTATGAGAAGATTGTGTGTTTTGACCGCTGGTGCACATATAAAAATGTGAATGATGATTTTAACAGCTTGAAAGAGTTGGCTTTAATTGAAGAATTCAAAAGGTGCGTCCCTGATGACATAAAGACATATTTAGATGAAAAGGATGCTGCCACTTCGCAGGAGTCTGGGAAACAGTTGAAGGAGAAATATTCTGGTTACTTCTTACTATTGTAAGAAAGCTGGTCATGTGAAGGCTGACTGTTCTGTCCTGAAGATGAAAAAGGAAAAGGAGGCAGTCCCAAATGCCCGTGGTCAGTATGTTGAAGCAGCTATCAACCCACTGGGTTCTGAACATGCTGTTGAGGTTCAGTTAAGGTCTGAGAGGTCTGACCGAGTTAAGAAGGGATTAGATCATTTTATGTCAGATGGGTTTATATTAGTAAAGGAAGTGTCAACCCCGGTAACAGTGAACATTTTTTGAGTTACTGGGGCTTCTCAGTCACTTATATCAGACAGTGTTCTAAAGTTTGGTGATGATTCTAACACTGGTGAGGTAAGTCTTATTAAAGTCATTGGGGGCGACATGGTTTCCGTGCCATTGCACAAGGTAACTTTACTGTCAGGGTTCGTTTCAGGACCTGTTAAGATCAGATTATGCTCCAGTTTACTGGTGGAAGATGTTAGTTTGCTGTTAGGGAATGAACTGGCAGATGGTAAAGTTGTTCCTGCAGTGCAGTTAACAACTAACCCAACCACTGACGACCCACAGATGGATTTTAACATTTTTCCTTCCTGCACAGGAACTCGAAGTTTGGCTAAATTGTCTGCCGATGTAGACGAGCTGATAGCAGAACAGAACCAAGACCCTGAGATTGAAGCTTTAAAAGAAACAGCTCTCTCAGATGATGAGATTATCAAAGTGCCAGCAGGGTATTATTTCAAGGATGGTGTGTTAATGCGGAAGTGGAGGCCACCTGCTATACCAGCGAGTGAGGAATGGGCAATTGTTCACCAAGTTATAGTTCCTTAAGTTTATAGGGCTGAAATTTTAACTTTGGCCCACAGTATACCCTTAGGTGGCCATTTTGGAGTGAATAAAACGGTAAACAGGATTACGAAATAATTCTACTGGCCTAATCTGTGGAAAGATGTTATGAGCTTTTGCAGAACCAGTCACACTTGTCAAGTTGTGGCTAAACCTAATCAGGTCACCCCAGTGCCCCACTGTGGTCTATACCTGCTTTCGGTGAACCCTTTTCAAAATTTATAGTGGATTGTGTTGACCCATTGCCAAAGACTAAAGCTGGCCATCAGTATCTACTAACTATTATGTGTACTGCATCCGGATTCCCAGAGGAATACCTCTCAGAAATGTTAAAGCTAAAACTGTGGTGAAGGCTCTTACCAAGTTTTCTACATTTTCTGGTTTGCCTAAAGAAATCCAGTCTGATCAAGGACGTGATTTTACATCTGGATTATTCCAGCAGGTAGTTTATCAGCAGGGAGCTGAACAAATTGCAACATCTGCATACCATCCAGAATCACAAGGGGCTTTAGAAAAATTTCATTCTACCCTCAAAACAATGATTATGACATTAAAATGTTGAAAATGGAAAAGACTGGGATGAAGGAATACATTTGCTTTTGTTCGCAGTAAGAGAGTCGGTACAGAGATCACTGGGCTTTAGTCCATTTGAACTTGTATTTGTTCAGAGAGTGAGGGGACCTTTGACCTTGTTAAAGGAACAGTGGATTGATGGGGATGTACCTGTTAACTTGTTAGACTATGTTTTGAAGTTCAGAAATAAACTACATCAAGCCTGTAGTCTATTGAGACAAAACCTAATGATTTCTCAAAACAAAATGAAGTGTTGGTTTGATAAGCGGGCTTGCAAAAGAAAATACCAGGTGGGAGATAAGGTGCTTACCTTATCTCCAATGTTGACAAATCCACTTCAGGCGAAATTCAACAGACCGTATGAAATAGTCTCTCAGATTAATGATGTGAATTATGTTATTAAAACGCCCGACTGACATAAACTAACACAGTTGGTACACATAAATATGATAAAGCCTAATTTTGACAAGCAGGCACCGTCTGTGAGTGTTGTTGTCAAAACAAATGAATCTGGCAACCCTGAGAATGAAACAATCGACTCGTCTGAGACTTTTCACAAGCCAAACGTGGTCCCAGTTAGGCTAATGAACTCGGTTGTTCTGGAAAACATTGATAACAAGTTGGCTCATCTGCAGCCAAAGCAACAACAGCTGAAAGAATTAATTCTGAAGTTTAAGGATTTATTTCCCGATGTTCCCAAGCAAACCGCGGTTGCAGTACATGACGTAGATATTGGTCAAGCCAAACCGATTAAACAACACCCATATTGCATGAACGTAAAAAAATGTAAATTGGCTGAGCAAGTGTTGTAAGTGGGGAAACAGATTCGATACGTCTCAGAAGCAAGGACTTTGGACAGAAAATGATTTTATTTACAGAAGGCAAACGTGGGAAAACGGCAACAGAAGCAACACGCACAATTTACAGCAGTCGTGGGGAAAGTCGGTTCGGCAATAAAACACACACGGACAATTACTAACGAACGTGGGAAAATCGCCTGGGAACAAAGTGGACGCGCGCACACACGCAAACACACAAAGGAAAATTCTATACGATATCCGCCAGCCCTTGACCCTGTGCAGGCACAGCTCTGTGTTATTAAAGAGAGTAATCAACGCTCCCATCCTACAATGCACAGCTCACTAACAATTTCTCCAGCGCCGTTCCACGGTTCTCAGCCTGGAGTGAAGCAGGGTGGTCTCTCGGAGATGGCAAAGGGAAAGCACACGCGGCACCCTTTATAGTGCACAGGGATGGAGGGTCCAGCCCAGGTAATCTATAGAGGGGCCAAAGGCTCCGTGCCAGCAGAGTTAAGCAGATTACAAAGGCCAATTGCTCGAGGCCAAGTACAAGGCTAATTAAAGGGGCCAATGGTGAGGTGTGTATTTGGCAGGTGGTGTGCCTTGACCAGGTAGTGCGTAGGTTTGTCACGTGAAAGTCACGACCCCTCCAATACAGTCTACCCCTCGGATCCACGCCACTCGCCAAGCATTACATGTAACAGAGTGAGAAGGAAAGTGATATATCTTAATGGAAGTCTTACACTTAACTATTTCTAAGGTTAACGCTGTATGTGACTGTCCAGAACTAAAGAAAGGCAGACGTGCTCGGAATGGTTTGGCAAGCACAGCATAACATACACACAGCGATGATAACGAGAGGTAAAACGTAGAGAGAAGGCAATCACGCCGAATTCCACGGTGGTAATTAATAAATATCAGTGGTGGAAGATCCTCCGTCGAGCCGTTCCAAATCCACACACGAATTACCACCAGAGTGATCTGTCACAGGGATGCCGTCTTCAAGGGGTTCCCACATCACACACCCAGGCAAGGGGTAACTTCGAGTGGCCCCACAGGACATTCCCAGATCCACTCCTTTGGATTATGCAGAGTGACAGCCACACATCCGAAGTGCTCCGGATCGATGATCACCGCACCCTTGTGGGTTTAGCAGAGTTCCAAATCCCCAGCCTCGACAAGCTGGAACTGCTGCCTTTTCCAGGTTCGCTCCTCTCTCTCTCTCTCTCTCTCTCTCTTCTTCCGACTCCTGACCGTGACTGTCTGCGTCCTTGTTTTAAAGGTAAACAAGCTGCGAGTCGGTCAGTGAACAACATCATAGTCCTGCCTCACTGAAGCGCTCTGTTAAAGTGACAGTCCACAGTGAACGAAACCTGCGGGTCCGTAACGGTGCATTGATGGGCGAGGAGGGGTCAAACCTTGATTGGCAGGTGACGTGCCTTCCGACCGGGTAGTGGGCAGTGATGTCACGTGACAGTCACGACCCCTCCGATACACTGGGTCAGGAAATGTTCTCTCAAACCGTTCAGTCTCAGTGTACTCCCGACATAAAAACAATTAACCCTGTCTTTCCCTCCAGGCGACCAAGAACGCTCGGAGTCGGCTTTCCTCCAGCAGCTGGTTCTCACAGCGCCAGTGCCTGGATCCCAGTTCAGAGCAGATGAGGACTGAAACAGACGTAGGAATAGGAGCAGGAAGCAGGTCGGGTCAGGTGCAGGCACAGGAATAGGATCGGGGCAGAGGTAGCTGGGGCACTGGTGCCCGAAGTGGACACCCTAGGGATTCGGGTGTTAGGACAGTCCCTCCGAAAGTGCCCCACCTGACCCACGGGGCAGGAGCAGGGACTGAAACAGACGTAGGAATAGGAGCAGGAAGCAGGAGTCGGCTCAGGTGCAGGCACAGGAATAGGATCGGGGCAGAGGTAGCTGGGGCTCTGGTGCCCGAAGTGGACATCCTAAGGTTTCGGGTGTTAGGACAGTCCCTCCGAATGTGCCCCACCTTCCTGCACGTAGCCCCAGAAGCACCCGCCTGAATCACAGGGGTAGTAGCAGAGACTGGAATAGACGTAGGAACAGGGACAGGGTTAGAGACAGGGTCAAGGGCAGGAGCAGGGGCCGGCACAGGTGTAGGAGCAGGGATGGGATCAGGGGCAGAGATAGCTGAGGCACTAGTTCCCGAAGTGGACTCCCTGGGTTTTCGAGTGCTAGGACAGTCCCTCCGAAAGTGCCCCACCTCCCCGCACGCATGGTACCGTGGGCACTCAGAGTTCCAATACACCTGATAGTCTACCCCCTCGGGCCGGACAGTAAACCGGCCCTCAACGTCGTCCTCCATTTCCAGCTGCATGAACACCTGACGCCGGAAAGAGATTACGTTACGGAGGGTGCGTCTCTTAAATTTGAGTCTGATGTCAGTTATATCTGACCGCACTTGTCCCAAGCTGTCTAGTGCGGGAAGCAGGACCTCGTTGGGGATTAAACGTGTCCGTTAAGCTGCGTGGAAATGTCACCAGCTTCATGTTTAAAAGGATGTTTTCCACCGTGATCCCCCCAACTAAGATCCCGGTGTACTAACTCATCATTCTCTAGATAAAACACTACCTTCCCGAACTCATTCTCTGTGGCCAAAATACCACCTTTCCCAAACAAGTCCTCCGTAGACGCCACATATTTTTTGCAGGGCGGTTCTTAGATTCAAAATACATTGCACTCGCGTTCCCCTTTCACCGACCAAAACAAGGCGTTGTCCAAGGCTGGAGTTGCAGCCGCCTTTGTCCAACTCCCCGAAGGCCTGCAACTCCGTGGAGAACGGACCGGCATGCTGACACTACGTCCAAATCTAGAGATATACGGATGTGCCGGTTATAAAGTCCTGGAGCGAGTGGAGTAACTGGCCGGAAAAGTTTGTACTCGACAGTATCTTGCAGGCTCGGCGCCAGAAATTTCAACGCCAGGAAAGGCTCCGTTAGTCCTACAGAACTTCAGGCCGTGAGGAGTCAAGACTTCTCAACAGATGCTCCGGCTCCAACACCGAACGAGAATCACGACAATAAAAGAGGAGGGACGTTGTCCCGATGTTAATGGGAGAACAATGGCGTTTGTCTCCGTTGTTTGGAGCAAACCGGTCTCCTGGCGAATTGCCAGCAGCTGCAGCTGGGAGCCCGGCATTTAGCAGCCGTCAACGAACCCAGTCCAAACTGGCAGAAAAACTCCAAGCGAAGCTTCCACGCTAAAACAGCCGCTCACTTATATGTCCAAGAGACAATTCGAAACATCTCCAAAGTTTCTCACGAACTTATACAGCAGATTTTCCCCGATTTCTCCCAGCTAATTCAGAACAGCTCCACGCTGTGTCTGACCCTGCGAGTGTGTGTTTGGATGATGTGGACGGAGATTCACTCTGTGTCTGACCCCGGGAGTGTGTGATGGGTGATGTGGAGGGAGCCTCACTCTGTGTCTGACAGAGGAATTGTGCGATGGGACAGTCTGGAGGGAGATTTTCTCAATGTCTGACCTGCGATTGTGTTATTATACAGTGTGGAGGGAATTCTCTTGGTATCTGACCCGGGTAGTGGGTGATTTCATGGTGTGGACAGAGATTCTCAATGTCTGACGCTGGGAGTGTGTAATGGGACGAGGTGTAGGTAGGTTCACTCTGTGTCTGACACCGGTAGTGTGCGATGGGATGGTGCGGAGGGAACTTCACTGTCTCAGAACCCGGGAGTGTGTGATGGGATGGTGGAGAGGGAGATTTACTGTGTTTCTGACCCCCAGGTGTATGTAATGGGAGGATATAAAAGGAGCTTCACTCAGTGTCTGACCCTGGAGGGTTCTGATGGAACGATGTGGAGTAAACCACACTCTCTGTCTGACACAGAGATTGTGTGATGGTACGATGCGGAGGGAGCTTCACTCTGCGTCTGACACAGAGACTGTGTGATGCGACATTGCAGAGGGATCTTCACTGTTTATCTGATCCGTGGAGAGCGTGATGTGGCCCTGCGGAGGGGCATACACTCTGTGTCTGACCCTCTGCTATTTCTGACCGTTGTGGACGCAAGTCTGATAGTATACCGTATATGAGCTTCCAGTCTCTTTTGTTGATTTTGTCTGCAAAGCCAGGAGAGTGCTCATTAAGGTTGGGGTCCGGAGAGTGGGTGTATCTCGGGTGCGAGGAAGCGGTGGTCAGCCTTGATGGGGATGGGGACTGAAGAGATCCAGGGGACTGGACAATCTCAGCCTGGAACTGAGGCGCAGCTGTACCACTTCATTGTGAGTGTGTGGTTCCCTCTGTATGTGTGTGTGTGTGTGTGTGTGTGTGTTTCAATGTGTGTGTGGTTCCCTGTGGTGTGATGGGACGGTGTGGAGGGAGCTTCACTCTGTGTCTGACCCCGGGAGCGTGTGATGGGACGATGCGGTTGGAGCTTCACCCTGTGCTGAATGCCGGTATTCCATCCCGCATCCCATTCGTACTTGGGAACCCAGTGAAATCACGTCTGACATTACAGAATTACAGACATTACAGGCATTAACTGTCTGTGGGCGCCTAATCTCTGAGACGCTGCTGTACCAGTGTGAGGAGCTCAGAACCATTATTGCAGTTCACCGAATGCGGGGGGCAGCAGTAACTCCAGGTCTCCTCTAGTGAGACTCAGGAATGCAGGAAGTTACAGCGGTTTATTGATTTCATCATGACAAATGCAAATTAAGGAATGTGTGAACTGGATAGGACGCGGAATCATGTCACTGCGGCACCGCCTCTGAGATCACAGAGAGCTCGGCTGAAGCCAGGATCTGTTAGAACAGTTAGAAAGTAAACGTGTATTGCAGGAAATCGGCCAACATGTCCTCATCCAGCGAGCAGGGCTGTTCACACATTCAGATCTTCACAACTCCACTCTCAGTCCTGGTCTGGGTTCCTGCAGTGATCTCAGTTCCCTCTCTCCTGTTGGACTGAACCGATTCCAGTGCAGCCTGAAACAGATGGGAGAATAAAGATGAAATAAACTGATTACACAACAGTGTCAGTAACAGGGGACCGGGGTTAATGTTTCAACAACACTCACAGACAAATATCACCAGAAAACCCGCGGATCCGCTGATATTTCATCACATTGAACATTAACACAAACACTCACCAGATCCGCTCCAGACTCGGGAGGGTCAATATGAGGCGGCGGAGAGCGGGGACAGATCGGTCTGTCAGTGAGTTTAATCCCAGGTCCAGCTCCGTCAGTGATGGGTTTGTAATGAGAGCGGAAGCGAGATCCTCGGCGCCAGAATCCCTGAGACCGACATTGTACAGCCTGGAGATGAGAGAGAGTGAGGGAGAAGGACACAGAGAGACAGGAGATGGTACAAATCCCCAGTGTTTATCAGTAACACAATTACTGATCACATTAGTGTTCAGTGTCAGACACCCAGTGACTGTAAACACAATCTCCCACAGTCTGGTACTTACAGCAGTTTCTGTATTTTACACTCCGGGTTCCTCAGAGCCGCAGAAACCAGTTTCACTCCTGAATCTCCCAGTTTATTTTCACTCAGATCCAGCTCCGTCAGTGATGGGTTTGTTCTGAGAGCGGAGACGAGATCCTCGACACCAGAATCTGAGAGACTGATATCTCTCAGCCTGCAGATGACAGAGAGTGAGGGTGAAGTACACAGTGAGATACGAGACGGTACAAATCCCCAGTGTTTATCAGTAACACAATTACTGATAACATTAATGTTCAGTGTCAGACACCCAGTGACTGTAAATACAATCTCCCACAGTCTGGTATTTACCCCAGTTTCTGTATTTTACACTCCGGGTTCCTCAGAGCCACAGACACCAGTTTCACTCCTGTATCTCCCAGTTTATTACGATCCATGTTCAAATCCATCAGTGATCGGTTTGTTCCGAGAGCGGAGGCAAGATTCTCAGCGCCAGAAACTGTAAGATCGACATTGTCCAACCTGGAGATGAGAGAAAGTGAAGGACACTGAGAGAGGAGGTAGTACAAATTCCCAGAGTTTACCTGTATCTCAATTACTGATCACATTAATGTTCAGTGTCAGACACCCAGTGACTGTAAACACAATCTCCCACAGACTGGTACTTACCCCAGTTTCCGTATTTTACACTCCGGGTTCCTCAGAGCCGCAGAAACCAGTTTCACTCCTGAATCTCCCAGTTCATTCCCCGCAAGTCTAAACACAAACAGACAGATTGCTGAACAAATGGATGAATTGATGAGGGTCTGAGGGAATTACTCTCAATCAGGTATTTCAGGAACCACGATACCCTTCAGTAAATCACTGATCGGTGTTCCCATCACTGTCAACGTCCCTCTCTGCCCAGCTCCAGGGTATTCACCGAATATCAGTAATTTAATCTGTTGTTGTGACCCTGTAAAATACACATATTCTGTCTCATTTCTGGCAGTTAGAAAAGTGTTATTGGCCTGAGAGCATCAGAAGGGGCAGGGATGAATGATGGAAGAAAGTCCCACAGTGAGGAAAATTTATGATTGGGAGACTGTCGATGGGAATGGTGGAAGAGCCCGCACCTGAGGAAAACTCGATGGGAAGAGAGATCCCACAGGAGGAAGGAGGATGGGAAAAGTTAATCCTACAAGACGAGAGGATGCAGAAAAAGATTGCAAGGAAGAGGTGGGTTTGAACTGAGGGCCACAGTCGGGAGAGAAGATGTGCCCATGGTGTCGGGGTATCTGGTAGTGAGCACAGTCACACAGGTGGACTGATGGTGATAGTCACACACGGGGAAGGGCAGGGGAGGACAATCTCACAATGGTATTTCTTTACTTCTCACTGGGGCAGTCTGCTGACGGTCTCTTGTCCCTCACCGGGAAGGGGGTGTGAAGCTCTGACCCACCTGCTGCAGTCAGTGTCGGTCTGGGTGTCAGTAGCAGTGAGAAGGAACATTGTCAATGGACGTGTCACAGGCTGAGAAAAACACGGCCATTCCTGTGATTTATTATCATTAAACCAAAGGCCGGTGTTCTCTGAACTGACAAAGTCTCTAACAGCCCTTCACAAGGAATCACAGTAACCTCCTGTACTTGGGGAATTAGTGGCCAATCACAAGGGCATTTGTCACAATTCTTCAGAAGCTCATTTACTATAGTTTTAACCAAATCCCTTGACATTGAAAGAGCAAAATGGAACAGTTTCACAGATCAGAGTGAGAGATAAGTCGTTACCTCAAATCCTGGCACTTGTGCAGCCCGGGTCCCAGTCGCTGGCTTCCTTCACTTTGAATGAGGCAGTACTCCAGGTCGAGGTGTTTTATTGTATCACAGAGTCCGATGACATGAGACAGGACCGCGCAGTCAATCGGGGTCAGTGTCATTCCACAGAATGAAAGTGTTTCCATAGATTCCAGTGCGGCCTGAGCCAGTCCACGATTATGAAACTCAAACAGGTAGTGCAATGTGTTCAGGAGGCTCCTATTACCAGCTTTACTCTCTGTGTTTCCACTCTGGCGTTTAACCTCCTCCTTCACCCAGTCAATCACCCGGCAGGTTGTTTCATTGGGAAATGGACCCAGAAACTCCTCCAGGCCCCGAGCTGTCACTGGGTTGGAGAGACCAGCAACAAAACGGAGAAATACCTCAAATCGCCCATCCTTCACACAGTGGGCTTCAGTGAGGAGTTTCATGATATCTCTGCCATCTGGGATCAGGAATTGTGCGACTGCAGCTACAAACTCTTGGATGGTGAGGTGTGGGAATGTGTACACCACGCTCCGGGCAGAATCCTCTCTCTCCAAAAGCTCCATCAGGAACCCGGACAGGAACTGGGAAGGCTGCAGATTGTAGTTGATCAAATCTCCATCTGTAAACACAATCTTCCTCTCGGACACTCCTCTGAAGGCCAACTGACCAACTCTGAGTAACACATCACGGGGGTTCTCAATCTCACGGCCATGGTTTTTCAGGATGTTGTAAATGTAGTAGGAGTACAGTTGGGTAATGGTCTTGGGAACTCGCTGTGGGTCCCTGACTCTTTGTGTGAAAAAGGGGCCCAGTGCCAGAGCGAGGATCCAGCAGTAGGAGGGGTTGTAGCTCATGGTGTACAGGATCTCATTCTCCTCCACGTGTTTGTAAACAGCTTCCGCCACCGTCTGATCTTCAAAATGTTTGATGAAATATTCCTTCCGTTCCTCACCTGAAAATCCCAGGATTTCAGCTTCGGTACCGATCTCAGCCTTTTCCAATAAATGTAACGCAGTGGGACGGGTGGTCACCAGCATTGAACACCCTGGGAGCAGCTTGTGCTGGATTAAACTGTACAGAATGTCAGACACCTTGCACTTGTATTCAGGATCTGTGCACGTGCACCGAGTTTCCGTGTCTCTCCGACTGTCAGAAAAATTAATTTGGTCATTGAATTCATCCAAACCATCGAATATAAACAGCGATCCCTCTGGGTTCTTCCAGACCTCTCTCAGGATATTCCCAAAGTAAGGATACTGATTCAGGATCAGTTCCTTCAGGTTTATTCTGCAGTTAATGGTGTTTAAATCGCGGAATTTGAAACTGAAGACAAACTGGAACTGTTGGTATATTTTCCCTGTGGCCCAGTCATGAACAATCTTTTGTACCATTGTTGTTTTCCCGATCCCTGGGACTCCGGCCACTGCTGCTGAACTCCCAGATTTGGAGTTAGTTTGGGAAAAGCTGCTCTGGAACAACTGATCCATCTGGAGTTTCTCCAGCTCTCCGCAGAGATGTTTTTCTCTCCACTCCTCGTGGTCTCTGCCTCTTGCCAGCAGCTCATGTTCCACCATTAGCCGGTCTCGAACAGTAGAAATGACCGTGAGCTCAGCGTATCGATCAACCAGCTGGAAAACCTTCACCTTCTCCCTCATCAGGATCGTGTTCACTCTCAGTGTTTCAGTTTGTGCCCGCAGAGTCTCCTTGTGTTTCTGTTGGACATCTTCCATGGGAACAGACAGTGGACAAACTGTTAGATGCCTCAGCTCAGAACTCAGTATTTAAGCACACAAGAGTTAGCTCAGAGCTGTTGCATTGATGGATTCATCAATGGTTGTTCGTACAGTAAAGTAAATTTGATTAACAGACCTCTGACTGGACAGAGAGGCCTGTTCCAGATAAACACCAGATCATCACATTTCCACATTAACTGTGCTGTGAAGGTGAGTATTTCGCTGGTAGTTTACTGACCCCCAACTGTCCCGTACTGGACAACATCTCACTACTGCCACAGATATCATTGCTCCTAAGGAAGTATCTTTTAATCCCTTGTGTTGATGTGGCGTATGGAGATAGAGAAGAAGGTGGTGGTCATTCTGTCAAAGGAACAGGTCGGGGAAATACAGCTCACCCTCCCCTTCCACCATCACTGAATCAAAATACAAAGCAGCAGATTTGCTGATCAGAACATGAACTGTGGGTGGGTGGGTGGGGTGCGTCGGATCTCAAACTGTGTTCGAAACCTGTCGGGTGTGTGGGGTTATGCACTGTGTCCGGCCTCTGCCAGGGATGTATGGGGAGAGCACAGTGTGTCAGGACCCTGTCAGGTGTGTGGGGTCTCAGTGTGTCAGTATCCTGTCAGGGGTGTGGGGTCTCACAGTGTGTCAGTATCCTGTCAGGTGTGTGGGGTCTCAGTGTGTCAGTATCCTGTCAGGGGTGTGGGGTCTCACAGTGTGTCAGTATCCTGTCAGGGGCATATGGGGTCCCACAGTGTATCAGGACACTGTCAAGGGAGTGTGGGGTCGTAAAGGTTGTCAGCGCCCTAACCGGCATGTGTGGTGTTTCACGGTGTGTCAGGACCCTGTCAGAAATATGTGGGGTCTCGTAGTGTGTCAAC
This sequence comes from Hypanus sabinus, assembly GCF_030144855.1. Lineage (NCBI taxonomy): Eukaryota > Metazoa > Chordata > Chondrichthyes > Myliobatiformes > Dasyatidae > Hypanus > Hypanus sabinus. The sequence goes on from NW_026781306.1 coordinate 121,318, forward strand.
CTGTTTAGGGGTGTGAGGGTCTCAGCATGTGTCAGTATCCGGTTAGGAGTGTGTGGTCTCACATCCTGTCAGGACAGTACCAGCGGTGTGTGGGGTCTCAGTGTTTCAGGACCCTGTCAGGCATGTGTGGTGTCTCACAGTTTGTCAGGATCCTGCCAGGAGTGTGGGGTCTCACGGTTTGTCAATTGATAATAGACGATAGGTGCAGGTGCAGGCAATTCAGCCTTTTGAGCCAGCACCGCCATTCAATGTGATCATGGCTGATCAGCCACAATCAGTACCCCGTTCCTGCCTTCTCCCCATATCCCTTGACTCCGCAATCTTTAACAACTCTATCTAACTGTTTCTTGAAACCATCTGGAGAATTGGTCTCCACTGCCTTCTGAAGCAGAGCATTCCATAGATCCACAACTCTCTGGGTGAAAAGTTTTTCCTGAATTCCATTCTAAATGACCTACCCCTTATTGTTAGCTGTGGCCTCTTGTTCTGGACTCCCCCAACATCAGGACCATGTTTCCTGCCTCTAGTGTGTACAATCGCTTAAAAATCTTATATATTTCAATCAGATCCCCTCGCATCCTTCTAAATTCCAGAGTATCAGGACCCTATCTGGCGTGTGTGGCATCTCATGGTGTATCACGAACCTGTCAGGGGAGTGTCGCGTCTGACAGTGTGCCAGGACCCTGTCAGGGGTGTGTGGGGTCTCACAGTGTGTCAGGATCCTGTCAGGAGTGTGTGGGGTCTCACAGTGTGTCAGGATCCTGACAAGGGTGTGTGGTGTCTCACAGTGTGTCAGGATCCTGTCAGGGATGTGTGGGGTCTCACAGTGTGTCAGGAACCTGTCAGGGGTGTGTGGTGTCTCACAGTATGTTAGGACACGGCCAGGGGTGTGTGGGGTCTCACAGTGCGTCCGGACCCTGGCAGGCATGTGTGGCTTCTCACTGTGTGTCAGGAACCTAAAATGAGTTTGTGGGGCATCACGGTGTGTCAGGTCCCTGCCAGGGGTGTGTGGGGTCTCACAGTGTGTCAGGACCCTGTCAGGTGTGTGTGGTGTCTCACAGTGTGTCAAGACATGGCCAGGGGTGTGTGGGATCTCACAGTGCATCCGGATCCTGGCAGGCGTGCGTGGCCTCGCACTGTGTGTCAGGAACCTAAAATGAGTTTGTGGGGCATCACAGTGTGTCAGGTCCCTGCCAGGGGTGTGTGGGGTCTCAGAGTGTGTCAGGACCCTGTCAGGTGTGTGGGGTCTCAGTGTGTCAGTATCCTGTCAGGGGTGTGGGGTCTCACAGTGTGTCAGTATCCTGTCAGGTGTGTGGGGTCTTAGTGTGTCAGTATCCTGTCAGGGGTGTGGGGTCTCACAGTGTGTCAGGACCCTGTCAGGGGTGTGGGGTCTCACAGTGTGTCAGGACCCTGTCAGATGTGTGGGGTCTCACAGTGTGTCAGTATCCTGTCAGGGGCATATGGGGTCCCACAGTGTATCAGGACACTGTCAAGGGAGTGTGGGGTCGTAAAGGTTGTCAGCGCCCTAACCGGCATGTGTGGTGTTTCACGGTGTGTCAGGACCCTGTCAGAAATATGTGGAGTCTCGTAGTGTGTCAACCTGTTTAGGGGTGTGAGGGTCTCAGCATGTGTCAGTATCCGGTTAGGAGTGTGTGGTCTCACATCCTGTCAGGACAGTACCAGCGGTGTGTGGGGTCTCAGTGTTTCAGGACCCTGTCAGGCATGTGTGGTGTCTCACAGTTTGTCAGGATGCTGCCAGGAGTGTGTGGGGTCTCACAGTGTGTCAGGACCCTGTCAGGTGTGTGTGGTGTCTCACAGTGTGTCAAGACATGGCCAGGGGTGTGTGGGATGTCACAGTGCATCCGGACCCTGGCAGGCGTGCGTGGCCTCGCACTGTGTGTCAGGAACCTAAAATGAGTTTGTGGGGCATCACGGTGTGTCAGGTCCCTGCCAGGGGTGTGTGGGGTCTCACAGTGTGTCAGGACCCTGTCAGGTGTGTGTGGTGTCTCACAGTGTGTCAAGACATGGCCAGGGGTGTGTGGGATCTCACAGTGCATCCGGACCCTGGCAGGGTGCGTGGCCTCGCACTGTGTGTCAGGAACCTAAAATGAGTTTGTGGGGCATCACAGAGTGTCAGGTCCCTGCCAGGGGTGTGTGGGGTCTCAGAGTGTGTCAGGACCCTGTCAGGGATGTGTGGGGTCTCACAGCGTGTCAGGACCCTGTCAGGGGTGTGTGGGGTCTCGCAGTGTGTCAGGACCCTGTCAGGGGTGTGTGGGGTCTCACAGTGTGTCAGGACCCTGTCAGGGATGTGTGAGGTCTCACAGTGTGTCAGGTCCCTGCCAGGGTTGTGTGGTGTCCCACTGTATCTCAGGACCCTGTCAGGGGTGTGTGGGGTCTCACAGTGTGTCAGGACCCTGTCGGGTTGTGTGGTGTCTCACAGTATCTCAGGACCCTGTCAGGGGTGTGTGGGGTCTCACAGTGTGTCAGGACCCTGCCAGGGGTATGTGGGTTCTCACAGTGTGACAAGACCCTGTCAGGGGTGTGTGGGGTCTCACAGTGTGTCAGGAACCTGGCAGGGATGTGTGGGGTCTCACAGTGTGTCAGGACCCTGTCAGGGGTGTGTGGCGTCTCACTGTGTGTCAGGACCCTGTCGGGTTGTGTGGTGTCTCACAGTATCTCAGGACCCTGTCAGGGGTGTGTGGGGTCTCACAGTGTGACAAGACCCTGTCAGGGATGTGTGGGGTCTCACAGTGTGACAAGACCCTGTCAGGGGTGTGTGGGGTCTCACAGTGTGACAAGAACCTGTCAGGGGTGTGTGGGGTCTCACAGTGTGTCAGGAACCTGGCAGGGATGTGTGTGGTCTCACAGTGTGTCAGGACCCTGTTAGGGATGTGTGGGGTCTCACAGTGTGTCAGGACCCTGTCAGGGGTGAGTGGGGTCTCGCAGTGTGTCAGGACCTTGTCCGGGGTGTGTGGGGTCTCACAGTGTGTCAGGACCCTGTCAGGAGTGTGTGGGGTCTCACAGTGTGTCAGGACCCTGTCAGGGATGTGTGGGGTCTCACAGTGTGTCAGGACCCTGTCAGGGGTGTGTGGGGTCTCACAGTATGTCAGGACCCTGTCAGGGGTGTGTGGGGTCTCACAGTGTGTCAGGACCCTGTCAGGAGTGTGTGGGGTCTCACAGTGTGTCAGGACCCTGTCAGGGTTGTGTGGGGTCTCACAGTATGTCAGGACCCTGTCAGTGGTGTGTGGGATCTCACAGTGTGTCAGGACCCTGTCAGGAGTGTGTGGAGTCTCACAGTGCGTTAGGACCCTGTCAGGGGTGTGTGGTGTCTCAAAGTGTTTCAGGAGCCTCTCAGAGTTGTGTGTGGTCTCATGGTGTGTCAGGACCCTGCCAGAGTTGTGTGGGGTCTCATGGTGTGTCAGGACCCTGTCAGTGGTGTGTGGGATCTCACAGTGTGTCAGGACCCTGTCAGGAGTGTGTGGAGTCTCACAGTGTGTCAGGACCCTGTCAGGAGTGTGTGGAGTCTCACAGTGTGTTAGGACACTGTCAGGGGTGTGTGGTGTCTCACTGTGTGTCAGGACCCTGTCAGGGGTGTGTGGTGTCTCAAAGTGTTTCAGGAGCCTCTCAGAGTTGTGTGTGGTCTCATGGTGTGTCAGGACCCTGCCAGAGTTGTGTGGTTTCTCAGTGTGACAGGACCCTGTCAGTAGTGTGTGTGGTGACTATTCAATGTGTTGGGCTGTCATAGGGAGCGTAGGAATACACTGATCCTGGATATATTCACTTTTGAGAATGTGACAGTGGCAGAAATGATGTTCTTCAATAATCAGGGAGTGTATCAGTTTCATATTCAGAAATGGGTTTGGGAATTTCTCTGTCGTGTCTGTTCCCTCTGCAAACAGGATGAAGGACAATGATGATCAAGCTTGTCGCGATTTTCTAAACCCGTGTTCAGGGACACTGAGGGGTTTCATTGACCGGGTCTGGACTGGAGCAATATTTACAGAGGTCCCAGAAACGTCAGTAGTTTGCAAACTTCCTGATTCGAACATCTCTGCTCCCATATTTAAATTATCATCTTTGGGATTTGTTATTGTAAATGAGAGAGACTGAACCAGGGTTCTGGCCAAGATTCCTTGTATTTCTGGTAAGAGCTGCTCTGTGGTTGAACAGACCAGTTGGGATGTTCCCTGCTTTTCTAAGTAAAGTGATGCTATTATTACTATTCTGTGACTGGAACTTCAGTGACGCCCAACTCTAAGAAAAAATCATCTGCGGGAACTGGGGGAGTTTAGAAAATGGTTCAGGATGAGTCTGTTCAGGAGGGGGCAGTGCCTGGCAAGATAAGGTTTTGACTTATTGGTGTGAAGAAATATAAGATTATTTTTCCATTCTCCAGATCGCCTCTTCTCCACTCAGACTCCGGTGGGGATCTGTAGTTGCAGGCCCCAGAGCGGTGTGACCACCTTCCTCAAACTCGCCAGCGCTCTGCCTCTTTCCTCAAAATGTCCTTTGAAAACTCTCCCTCTAGCAAACACGTTTCCCTGTGTCTCACTGTGTTCTCTGTCACAGTGTCAACATTTACCAGGTCAGATCCTGTTGGCTCATCAACTGAACCGCCCAACGCAAATTACAACCGTTGGTGGAAACAGAGGTCAAGTTTCAACTTAATGAAATTTGCTTCAGCCTCATCTGGGCCACTGCATACCGTTCCGATCGCCCCACTACCGGAGGGATGTTGTGGCTTTAGAGACGGAGCAGAAGAGGTTTACCAGGATGCTGCCTGGTTTAGAAGGCATGTGCTATCATGAGAGGCTGGATGAAATTAGGTTGTTTGCTCTGGTTCATCGGAGGCTGAGAGGAGCTCTGACACAGGTTCACAAGATTACGAGAGGCTTAGATAGAGTGGACAGAGAGAATCCGTTTCCCACGGTTGAAATGTCTATTACCAGAGGGAACATATTGAAGGTGAGAGGGTGTAGAATGAAGGGGGATGTGAAGGACAGCTTATTTTTTAAATTAGACAATCGTGGCTGCCTGGAATGCACTGCCTGGTAAGGTGGTCGAGGCAAATTATTAGAAGCTTTTAAAGGACTTTTGGACAGTCACATGGATGTAAGGAAGATGGAAGCATGTGGACATGGTGAAGGAAGGAGAGATTAGTCTTCAGGTTTGTTTGATTTATTTCTTAGCTGTTTCGGCACAATATTATTTGTGTAATGGCCTGTTCCTGTGTTATACTCTTCAGTGTTCAATGCATGTTCACTTACCTTTCAGCTCACTGAGAACCTTTAGTAAAAGTTGAGCGGGAATTGGTCGATGGGAAGGATCACAACCTGTTTAAATATCAACAAATTGAGGGAAATCATTTTCGTAGCATTTTAAAGTGTGCTGTATTAAATCCAAATTTAAATTAATCTCTGATATTATCTCACCATAAATCTGGATTTCCTTCAGTATTTTGTCCAACTTTGGGACACCAATCCTCATTTTCACAAAGGTTTCCCACATCACCCTCCGGGCGCGGGAGCCTTTCTCCATCACCAGGCTCAGGAGGAGTTTAGAACTGTCCGCCCGCTCTCCCTTATCAGCGAGATCAGAGATTTTCTGTGAAGAGTAACAGTGAACATATTGGGGACTGACAGATTCACACAGAGAATGGGAATTAAATGATGTGCTCTGTAACGGGATCACCCGGACGGGTGCTGATCCTGTCTGGACATGGACTGTACATTCTGAGTGCAGAGCACACGGAGGGACATTCACCATGAACCTGGTCCACCAGTCAATGAGATCCTGGCTGGTCTGTGACCGCTTCATTGATGTGGCTCCAAATCCATAAATATTTCCTCACCGGATTTGACGGTGTAAAACAAAATCAGAAAATAACGATCACAGATGAAGAAAGAAGTCAGGAGGGTTTTTGTATCAGCGTGAACAGTCTCTGGGAATTTGCAGAAAAGATGATGTGATTCATCTCCTCAGTCCGCCAGTGCCCAACATGACAGCGGATTTCCCGCTGGCACCTGATGCCTTTCCTTTGCCTTTTCCAGTGGAGGTTTATTCAGTGATTACACATTACAACATGGCAGTATTCCCCGATCCACACTGTTTGCAGTTACAGATTGTCACAGAATGATCTCCAGCGGGAACAGAACACACTCGAGCTCCTGTGGCATCCAGTCGTAATGCCCCGGTTCTCAGTGAATCCTGCCGTCACTCTGTACACTCTTCCCAAAATAAAGATTCCTGCCGTACTTCCATTTAAGCTCGTTAATTGCAACATCATAGAACTGTTGCCTACTCCCCTCGCTCTGAACATTGAGCCACCAGCAGGGGTATTTACAACTTTTTCAACCATCGCTTGAGATTCACATTTTTAAGAATTTCTTTATTTCTGATTTGTTTTAAGCTTTATGATCCGATGAGTGAGAGTTATGACACCCATCAGTCCTGTGACGTGTGAAAATTCAAACCCATTCTCTCTCCCACTCACCCGATGTTCCTCTCCGCTGAACTGATTCTCGGCCGTTAACGCCAGGCTCACTCCGTGCACCCCTCCTTCCATCGCCTGCTCCAGCCTGTCCCGGTAGAAGTCCATCAACCGCAGCAGCTGGGAATCGTCCCAGCTTGCCAGGAGCTCGGTGATCACTCTCAGATCTGTGAAGGAAAATGGGGAAAATTAAAGACATTATCGAACACCTAATGGACCACAAATTTATCTCTGGAGCCTAAAGACGGGGATTCTGTGCAGCACGTTGCCAAACAGAATCAGAAATAGACACACAGAAGTGTTACAATCTGGAAGGACAGATCAGAGAAGGAATTTCACAGCGAAAGACAGGGCAGTGAGTAGTCAACTGAGGAACATGGATATGACCCCATGGATTTTAAATGATTGAAAGTGGTGTCACGTGGAGTTAGGGGTGTAAATAAATATTTGATACATTGGATGTTATAAATCCAAACGTGAGTAGAGACATACACAAGCTGCTGTAAGAATTCAACAGTTCACGCAGCAACCATGGAAATGTGTATACAGTCGATGTTACGGGCCGAGATCCTTTGCAAAACGTCGACTCTTTACTCTTTCCCATAGCTGATGTCTGGCCACTGAGTTCCTCAAGCATTTTGTGTCTGATGGTTAGAATTCCCGATACTACAGATTTTCTCATCTCACAATGTGTCAGAAACCTGTCAGGTGTCTGTGGGGTTACACAGTGTGTCAGGACCCTGTCAGGTGTGTGTGGGGTCTCACAGTGAGTCAGGACCCTGTCAGGGGTGTGTGGGGTCTCACAGTGTGTCAGGATCCTGTCAGGGGGGTGTGGGGTCTCACAGTGAGTCAGGACCCTGTCAGGTGTGTGTGGGGTCTCACAGTGTGTCAGGACCCTGTCAGGGGTGTGTGGGGTCTCACACTGAGTCAGGACCCTGTCAGGGGTGTGTGGGGTCTCACAGTGAGTCAGGACCCTGTCAGGGGTGTGTGGGGTCTCACAGTGAGTCAGGACCCTGTCAGGGGTGTGTGGGATCTCACAGTGTGTCAGGACCCTGTCAGGGGTGTGTGGGGTCTCACAGTGTGTCAGGACCCAGTCAGGGGTGTGTGGGGTCTCACAGTGAGTCAGGACCCTGTCAGGGGTGTGTGGTATCTCACAGTGTGTCAGGACCTTGTCAGGGGTGTGTGGGGTCTCACAGTGTGTCAGGACCCTGTCAGTGGTGTGTGGGGTCTCACAGTGTGTCAGGATCCTGTCAGGGGTGTGTGGAGTCTCACAGTGTGTCAGGACCCTGTCAGGGGTGTGTGGGGTCTCACAGTGTGTCAGGATCCTGTCAGGGGTGTGTGGGGTCTCACTGTGTGTCAGGACCCTGTCAGGGGTGTGTGAGGTCTCACAGTGTGTCAGGACCCTGTCAGGGGTGTGTGGGGTCTCACTGTGTGTCAGGACCCTGTCAGGGGTGTGTGAGGTCTCACAGTGTGTCAGGACCCTGTCAGGGGAGTGTGGGGTCTCCATTCAATGTACTCGGTTGTGATAGGGAGCGTAGGAAAACATTGATTGTGGACATATTTACTTTAGAGAATGTGATAGTGGTAGAAATGATGTTCTTCAATAATCGGGAAGTGTTTCTGCTTCATATTCAGAAAAGGGTGTGAGAATTTCACTGCTGTGCCTGTTCCCTTGACAAACAACATGAGGAATAGTGACGAACAAGCTTGTAGTGATTTACCAAATCCATGTTGCTGGGAAAGTGTGGGGTTTCATTGAGCAGATGTGGACTGGAACAGCATTGACAGAAGTGACAGAGGCATGAGTAGTCTGTAAATTTCCTGATTCGTCTATCTCTGGTCCCGAGTTTAAATTATCATCTTTGGGATTTGTTCCTGTAAATGAGAGACCCTAAACCAAGGTTCTGGCCGAGATTCCTTATATTTCTGTTGAGAGCTTCGAATAATCAGATAGGACATGGTCTGATGCAATATTAATAAGTTTTGTGATATTTGTCTTTCCTACGCTCTCTCCTCTGTTAAATGTGCAGTTGAGTAATCCAACTCAGTCTGCGCTGAAGATGTCTTACAATCTCTTGAGCTCATGCACTGGCCCGGGCTCCATTTTCACAGACATGATGGGCTTATGGATGTAGTCAGCTTCCCATCCAGATGGTCACAATTTAACTAATTGCAATATTATTTATAGATATTTCCAGTCCTTTGCACCTTCCTTGCCGCAATCCCAGAACCCTCGGTTTCCCTGTCCTAATTCCCATCTCTCATCCTTCCACAGTGTCCATCACACAACACCGGCAGACAGGAATCTCAGCTTCTGTGGACTGAGCTGAGGAATACGTCCCCCAGTCTCACCCTCTCTAACACTGTAGCAGTGTTTGCACTAGTGAGTGCAGATGTGAACACAGCGGGTTCATCTGCTGCTCTGTGGTTGAACAGACCAGTTGGGATGTTCCCTGCTTTTCTAATTAAAGTGATGCTATTATTACTATTCTGTGACTGGAACTTCAGTGGACGCCCAACTCTGAGAAAAGATCATCTGCGGGAACTGGGGGAGTTTGGAAAATGGTTCAGGATGAGGCTGTTCAGGAAGGGGCAGTGGTTGGCAAGAGAAGGTTTTGACTTTTTGGTGTGAAGAAATATAAGATTATTTTTCCATTCTCCAGATCACCACTTCTCCACTCAGACTCCGGTGGGGATCTGTAGTTGCAGGACTCAGAGTGCTGTGACCACTTTCCTCAAACTCGCCAGCTCTCTGCCTCTTTCCTCAAAATGTCCTTTGAAAACTCTCCCTCTAGCAAACACGTTTCCCTGTGTCTCACTGTGTTCTCTGTCACAGTGTCAACATTTACCTGCTCATTTCCTTGTGGCTCAACAACTGAACCGCCCGACGCAAATTACAACCGTTGGTGGAAACAGAGGACAAGATTCGACTTGATGAACTCTGCTTCAGCCTCATCTGGGCCATTGCGTACCGTTCCGATCACCGCACTACCGGAGGGATGTTGAGGCTTTAGAGAGGGGGCAGAAGAGGTTTACCAGGATGCTGCCGGTTCAGAGGGCATGTGCTATCATGAGAGCCTGGATAAAATTGGAATGTTTTCTCTGGGTCATCAGAGATTGAGGGAGCTCTGACAACTATCCGAAATTATGAGACTTAGTTAGAGAGGGCAGAGAGAATCAGTCTCCTGGGTTTGAAATATCTGTTACTAGAGGGTGTGCAGTGAAGGTGAGCGGGGGTTGGATTAAGGGGGATGTGAGGGTAGTTTTTTTTTTAAATCAGAGAGTCGTGGATGCCTGGAACACACTGCCTGGAAAGGTGGTAGAGATAAATTTTTAGAGACTTCTAAGAGACGTTTGGACAGGCACATGGATGTAAGGAAGATGGAGGCAGATAGACACGGTGAAGGAAGGAGAGATTAGAGTTTGGGTGTGTTTGATTTATTTCTTAGCTGTTTTGGCAGAATATTATTTGCCTAATGGCCTGTTCCTGTGTTATACTCTTCAATGTTCAATGCATGGTCACTTACCTTCCAGCTCACTGAGAACCTTTAGTAAATGTTGAGCGGGAATTGGTTGATGGGAAGGATCACAACCTGTTTGAATTTAAACAAATTGAGGAAATCATTTTTGTCAAATTGTAACATGTACGGTATTCAATCCAAATTTGAATTAATCGCTGATATTATCTCACCATGTTCCTGTATTTCCTTCAGTATTTTGTCCATCTCTGGAACACCAATCCTCATTTTCACAAAGGTTTCCCACATCACCCTCCGGGCGCGGGAGCCTTTCTCCATCACCAGGCTCAGGAGGAGTTTAGAACTGTCCGCCCGCTCTCCCTTATCAGCGAGATCAGAGATTTTCTGTAAAGAGTAACGGTGAACATATTGGGGACTGACAGATTCACACAGAGAATGAGAAGTAAATGATGTGCTCTGTAACGGGATCACCCGGACGGGTGCTGATCCTGTCTGGACATGGACTGTACATTCTGAGTGCAGAGCACACAGAGGGACATTCACCGTGAACCTGGTCCACCAGTCAATGAGATCCTGGCTGGTCTGTGACCGCTTTGTTAACGTGGCTCCAAATCCATAAATAATTCCTCACCGGATTTGACCGTGTAAAACAGAAATCAGAAAATAACGATCACAGATGAAGAAAGAAGTCAGGAGGGTTTTTGTATCAGCGTGAACAGTCTCTGGGAAGTTTCAGAAAAGATGATGTGATTCATCTCCTCAGTCCGCCAGGGTCCAACATGACAGCGGATTACCGGCTGACACCTGATGCCTTTCCTTTGCCTTTTCCAATGGAGGTTTATTCAGTGATTACACATTACAACATGGCAGTATTCCCCGATCCACACTGTCTGCAGTTACGGATTGAAACACTATCATCTCCACTCAGAACAGAACACATTCAAGCTCTTGTAACACCCACAGATGATGTCCCAGTTTTCAATGTCATCCTGCCATCACGCTGCACGTTCTTCCCAAACCAAAACTTCCTGTAATATTTCAATTTAATACTGTAAGCCCACACAACTCAACTCACTCTGAACATTGAGCAGCCACCCACCATTCCGCGGGGTCTTTTCACCCCTTTCTATCACTGGTTCAGATTCACATGTCTGGGATTGTATGTAGAGCATTTATTTCCCAGTTGTTCCTTTATCTAATATAATATCTGATGAGTCAGAGTTCCGGCACCCATCAGTCCTGTGATTTGCAAAAATTCAAACTCATTCTCTCTCTCACTCACCCGATGTTCCTGTACACTGAACTGATTCTTGGCCATTAACGCCAGGCTCACTCCGTGCACCCCTCCTTCCATCGCCTGCTCCAGCCTGTCCCTGTAGAATTCCGTCAACCGCAGCAGCTGGGAATCGTTACAACTTGCCAGGAGCTTGGTGATCACTGAGGTCGGACCTGTGGGGAAAATGGGGAGCATTAAAGAAATTTCAACACCATACTGGGTGGTAACTTTCTCTCTGCAACCTAAAGATCACAACAAAACACAGTCCGGGGGAGGGGGGGAGGGGACACGTGATGACGTAGTATCAAGACGCGGGAAACCAGCTCTCCCGTAAAAAATCAGTAAATTAATGCTTACGTGAAGAAAAGTTAGTAAATACTTTCTAAAAGTTACTTATAAACTACTCCGGATTGTTTCAAACTGTGTCTCACAAACAGAAGATGAAGAAAACTACTACCGTGAAGACAACGCAAGTTGGAACAGAATCAAGGCCCGCTGCTGCCAGAGAACCGCGGCTCAGGTACATTTTACCTGCGGTGATACAGACCAGGAAACTGCGGCCACATCGACCATTTCCAAAGAAAAAGTCCAACAAGAACTGCGCAAACGTGAAGGAAGGAACATGCGCAAACGCGAACAACCTGAAATACAAATCCCAGTTACGATTGAAACCGGAAGTGAAAGTGAATCTGCGGCAGATTCAGATTCTCTGGATAAATCAGACGAAGATGGAGGTAAAAGTTTTTCTGGAAATATAGAAAAAACTTTGATGCAAATAATGCGTAAATTAGAAAAAATAAACGCATTAAAAGAAATCAGAAAAAGGTAAATATGGAGATTATGTTTGATAAAATGATAAAAAGACAGGAAAATGGAAAGAGAATTACAGACTTGGAAGCCACAACCGAAGACGTGGTTGAAAGAATGAACAAAACGGAAAATAATATCTCTGCCTGGACATCAGAAAGAAAACCATTGTTGGAAAAAGTGGATAAGCTAGAAAATTTTAGTAGACGAAACAATATTAAGATTGTTGGACTTAAAGAAGATATAGAAGGAGAAGATCCAATAGTTTTTTTTCAAAAATGGACCCCTGAAAACTTGGAAATGGAAGAAAGTCTAAATGAAATTGAAAGGACTCATAGAGCCTTAAGATCAAGACCTCAAGCTGATCAAAATCCGCAATCAAATTTGATAAAATGCTTAAGATACCAAGATAAAGGCTGCCCACTGTGCCAGAAAGAGTAAAGGGACATTGATGATAGAAGGGAAAGCAGTTCTTTTCTATCCTGATATAAGTTATAACCTTCTGAAGAGAAAAAAGGAATTTAACCCAGTGATTTTTTTTTCTTCTTAAGTATATACTTTTCTATGTCGCGGGGGAGCTGGAGGAGCTTTGGATCGATTGCTACGGGATTGACGTGTGTAATCATGGAGATTGCCATGACCCGTACAACAGATAGGGGTAATGTTGTGTTCTTTTTTACCCACAACATTTGTAGGGGGGAATTTTGTTTTTTTCTTTATATTCTATTTTTCTTCTATCTTTTTTTGCCTGGATGTTTGGTGGGGACACACATAGCAGCATGGAGAATTTTAAAAAGATTCCCCAAGGTTCCACGAAAGTTGAAAGATTAGGTATTATTATAGATTGGAGTAACCCAATTAAAAATAATGACTAATTTACTATATTTTTAATGTTTTAATGTTAATGGGCTTAATGGACCGGTGAAAAGAAAAATAATCTTAACACACATTAAAAAAATGAAAATATATATAGCTTTTTTACAAGAAGCACACTTAATAGAGAAAGGACATCAGAAATTAAAAAGAGATTGGGTTGGAAATGTTATTGCAGCTTCATTTAACTCAAAGGCGAGAGGAGTTGCAATTTTGGATAATAAAAAATTACCAATTAAAATACAAAATGTATTAATTGATTTGACGAGGAGATATGTAATTATACATTGCCATTTTTTTTCAGAAATATGGACTCTTATGAATATTTATGCACCAAATGAAAATGATGTAAAATTTATACGAGGTCTTTTTGAATTTAGCTAACGCACATGACAAAATATTAATAGGCGGAGATTTTAACTTTTGTCTAGATCCAGTTTTCGATAGATCAACAAAGGTTGTCACAAAATCAAAAGTAGCAAAATTAACTTTATCATTGATAAAAGATTGAAATATGGAGAAGTATTAGTCCAAAAGTAAGAGATTATTCATTTTATTAAAATAGACATAAAACTTATTCAAGGATAGATTTTTTCCTACTAACAATGAATATTCAAGACAGAGTGAAAAATATGGAATATAAAGCAAGAATATTGTCAGATCATTCTCCTTTGATAATGACATTGATAATGATAGATAAAGAGGAATCAAAGAAGGCATATTGGAGAGATCAGATAATGTTATACTTCTAAAACTAAGAAGGAATATATGATAGAAATAGATCAATTGGAAAAAGAGATTACAAAATTAGAAAAAGAATCTCAAAGATATATGACAGAAGAAAAATGAAGACAACTTGTTAACAAGAAGTTACAATATAATACACTTCAGGCATATGGAACAGAAAACGCAATTATGAGAACTAAACAGAGATATTATGAACTAGGTGAAAGATCACATAAGTTTCTTGCTTGGCAGTTAAAAACAGACCAGACTTCTAAAATGATGAATGCAATTCGAACAAGAGTAAATAAAATTTCTTATAAACCATTAGAAATTAATGAAACTTTTAAGAATTTTTATTTTGAGCTGTGTAAGTCAGAACCAAAACATGATAATGTCAAGATAGAAAGGTTTTTATCACAAATAACTCTTCCAAAATTGAGTTCAGAAAAACAGAAGCGATTTGATGTGCCTTTTGCATTAAAAGAGGTCGAAGAAGCTCTACGATCATTTCAAAGTAATAAATCCCCAGGAAAGGATGGTTTTCCACCTCAATTTTATTAAAAATTTAAAGATTTATTAATTCCTGCTTTTATGGAGTTAATACACCAAGCGGAAAGAATGCATAAACTTCCAGAATCTTTTTCGACAGCTATTTTAATAGTATTGCCAAAAAAATATAGAGATCTTTGAAAGCCAACATCATATAGACCTATTTCTTTGTTAAACACTGACTATAAAATAATAGCAAAAATCTTAACTAACAGATTATCTAAATGCTTACCAAAATTAATACATATGGATCAAACAGGATTTGTTAAAAATAGACAATAGGCAGATAATGTAACTCAGTTATTTAGCATAATTCATTTGGCTCAAAAGTGGGAGGAAATGAGTGTGGCAGTTGCTTTAGATGCAGAGAAAGCATTTGATAGATTGGAATGGGATTTTTTTATTTAAGGTATTGGAAAAATATGGATTAGGAATGTCCTTTATAAAATGGATTAAAACCTTCAATACTAATCCCAAAGCTAAAGTAGTGACAAATGGTCAATTTTCAACACCATTTCAGTTAACAAGGTCAACGAGGCAAGGTTGTCCATTATCACCTGCTTTATTTGTGTTGGCGATAGAGCCATTAGCTGAATTAATTAGAATGGACCCAGATATTAAGGGTTTCCGAGTTAACCAGGAGGAATACAAGATTAACTTATTTGCTGATGATGTTCTGTTTTATTTAACAAACCCATTGTACTCGTTGCGTAAATTATCCTCTAGATTAGAAGAATATGGGAAAGTTTACCGACTCCGTGTCGTTATTGTAGTGCTGCGTGTAGCACACCGCTACAAGGCTACAAAATAAATTGGGATAAAAGTGAAATTTTACCTCTTACTAAAGGAAATTATAGTCAATGTCGATTAATAAATCAATTTAGATGGCCGATAAATGGTATAAAATATTTAGGTATAAGAGTTGATAATGATATAAAGAACTTATATAAATTAAATTATTTACCATTATTGATAAAAATTCAAGAAATCTTGATAAATGGATGACATTACTAATAACATTAGTAGGTAGAGTAAATACCATAAAAATGAATATATTCCCTAGATTACAGTAGTTGTTCCAATCACTACCAATACAATTACCCCAGAAGTTTTTTCAAGAGTTAAATAAATATGTGAGGAGGTTCCTTTGGAAAGGTATGATGTCAAGAATATCTTTGGAAAAATTGACATGGAAATTCGATCTAGGAGGGTTACAACTTCCAAATTTTAAGAATTATTATAAAGCAAATCAACTTAGATTTATTGCATCTTTTTTTGAGAAAGATAGACCGGCATGGATTAGAATAGAACTAGCTAAAATAGGAGCAAATACACCAGAAGATATTATATATAAATGGGAATCTAAATGGATACGGGAAAAGAAAGAATCTCCTATATGAAAACATTTGATTGATTGCTGGAATAAGATAAATGTTGATGATGAGATAAAGAAATCTTTATTAGCAAAGAGATCTTTAATTCAAAATAGACTTATTCCTTTTACAAAGGATAATCAACTTTTATATAATTGTTTTCAGAAAGGGTTAGATAAATAGGAGATTGTTTTGAAGGAGGTATATTAATGTCATTTGATCAATTAAAGAATAGATATAAAATATCAAACAACACTCTTTTTTGTTACTTCCAATTAAGGGCATTTTTAAGAGAAAAATTGGGTCAAACAACGTTATTGCCGAAATCTAATGAAATAGAAACTTTAGTTCAAAAAGGAAAAACTAAAAAAAATATTTTTCGTATGTATAGTTTGATTCAAAAACAGGCAATTAAACAAGGAATCCATAAGTCAAGACAAAAATGGGAAAGTGACTTGAATATTAAAATTGAAGAAACAAATTGGTCAAGACTATGTTTTGATAGTATGACAAATACAATAAGTGTCTGGTTAAGATTAGTGCAATGTAATTTTTACATCAATTATATATTACACCACAAAAAAAATAAATTAATTAAACCCAAATTTATCAGCTCAGTGTTTCCGATGTAACCAAGAAATTGGTACTTTTTTACATTCTACCTGGTCTTGTTCTAAAATTCAACTTTTTGGACAAATTTAAGAGTTTTACTGGAAAAAAAATTATTGGAACACAACTTCCACATAACCCTATATTATTTTTATTCGGCGATATTGACGGGTTAAAACCAAAACCCAAATTGAATAAATATCAAGAATTCATAAAAATTGCACTGTCAGTAGCCAAAAAGGCTATTGCAGTTACTTGGAAATCGGATTCATACTTAAGTATAGATCGTCGGAAGAATGAAATTTCCAGCTGTATTCCACTTGAAAAAATTACATATAATTTAAGAGATAAATATGAAACATTTTTGAACATTTGGCGCCCTTATTTACAAAAGACAGGATTAACTATATAGGTGCTCCGAAGATAAAAAACATTGGTTATTTGGGGAAATAAATAAATATATATACTAAAGTTATTATGAACTCCGTGGAGCATGTGGGATCTTCCAATATCCAGGCATTCTTTCTTTCTTTTTTTTTCTTTTTTCTTCTTTTTCTTTTTCTTTTCTTCTATAGGGATGTTAGGGGGGAGGGGTTAAGGGGAGGGGGAAAGGGTAGATATTTTTTTCTTTCTGTAATCATTTGAAAACTCAATATTTTTTTTAAAAAAACAAAACACAGTCCGAGATATATATATGGGAGAGAACAGGTTTGGGTCAGAGGGTAGGGGTCGCCGGGGTGCAGGAGGTAGTATAGTTCCATCTGTTGAAGTCTGCTCTTTCGTGACCCCAGGAATACACCTCTCTGTTTGGAAAGGACTCTGCTGATTGCTGAGAATATAGTAACCCATCACCATCACTCTCCTGGTATTGTCCATCACCACCGCTTTGATCTGGGTTACTGTCTGCCTGCCTGGTCAACCCCTTCCTCAGCAAATCTCTGGGATTTCTCACAAAATGCTGCAGGTACTCAGCAGGTCAGGCAGCGTCTATGGAGGAGAATAAACAATTAATGTTTCGGGCCAAGGCCCTTCATCGGACTGGAAATGAGGAGACAGAAATTCTAGATATTGTCACATTACTTTCTATTCCTTGTGGTCCTGATCTGAAATGTTGACCGTTTATTCCTGTCCATGGATGCTACCTAACCTGCTGAATTCTGCCAATATTTTGTGTGTCTTTTTGTTGCCCAAAACTTTCAGCATCTGCAGAATGTCTTGTCTCCTGGTGTAACTCGCTATTTTAATGTGCATCACAATCTGTTAGAGGAGCAGGAGCAGACGGTAACTGTATTCCTTCCATGTGTGACTGAGTTTCCCCCAGAGATGTTAACTCTCTTTTTCTCTCTCTAATCTCCCTGCTCAGTTTTCACAAATACTTTGTGAATTGCCTATATTGCATTAAACTCAGACGCAGAATCCGCAGAGTATTTATAAATTTAAATAATTCGCCAACATACCCGTGTCCTTTCCTGATGCTGACGTCACTGGAGCTCCTCCACTGCTCGAACCTTGATGCATTTTGGGGACAGGTGTGATCAGTTTTTACTGTTCTGTAACAAAACAAAACAACAACAGGAGGGTCAGACATTAATTACAGGAGAATACTGTATTGTTTTTAAACGGATGCGAACACTTCCAAACACCTTGGGCCGATCTACTGAAGCCTTGACATGGCCGGATCCACCTGTGCCCATTCACCCACAGTCACACAATGTCCATTTCCGATCTCTCCATGGATTGTACACTGGACCAGGATTCTCCAGGGTATCTACTCTCTGCATTGCAGGCAATTCCCTTTTTGGAACCAATCTTGTGTCCCGGACCAGGACTGTTGCTTCTACGGAATGGCAAGGCAGATTGAGCAGACAGCGCCCATTGCTTTGGTCCTCCTACCACTGGTGGCGCTGTGGTGAGTAATGGACAAGTGTTACAACAGTGTGAGCTGAAACATTTCTGCTGATGATGAGACGATGCTGACGATTCCTCTCGTCACTGGATTATACAGATTTCTCAGTCACTCCTGATTCTCACTGTCTCCTTTCAGGTTAACATCGTCTGGCATTGACACCTACAGCAATATAGGATTTGAGTCTACAGAGTGACATCCTGAACAATGCAATATTACCTATAGCATCGAAACATTTTGTCCTGAACCACTATAGTTTTTTTTTCCGGCAGGACTTTTAAGGCCATTATTAGCACCAAAACTCGGTTAATATTTCTTTGAGCATATCACCTGGCTATTCTCAGATAGTTAGTTAAACACCTTGGTAAACACAATGTCAACATGCCATACATCCAGAACAACAAGTTGGGAAAAATCATTAAAATAAGTAAAATAAGATGCTGGAGTTATTCAACAAGACAGAGAGTATGTTAATATTTCAGGTGGCAGACCCTGTATCAGAGCTGAACTTGTGTGTAGGAGCCATGTATCTGTTCTCTATCAGCATTGCATCCTGCGTTGTGTATTTATGATGTTTTTATGGTAACTAGTTGCATCAGTAGGGGTGTAGTACACGCAAAGGGAGTCAGTTATATATTTGTGCTTTGTTCCATGCAGTACACAGCCCTAATGCCCTTCCTTTGGACAACATCGGTGGCGTGGAGAGGAGAGATTTACAGCTTGGGCAACTGCCGGTCTTCCATAAGAAAAATACCTTGCCCAGGCTTGTGCCCTGGAAACTTCCCAAGGTGCAAATCCATGTCTATGGAGACTAACGGAGGCCTGCTACACTACCCAGCTGGGGACTGACGGATGTCATATATTTTGTTATTATCCACTCAAATACGCTGAACTTAAACTTGGGTACAGATCAGTTTCATCGCTTCAAGATTGTATGTTTACTGATTTCTAATAAAGGATCGAATACTTATCACTGACATTTGTAACAATCATTATTGGATTTGAGGGCACGTCATGTAAGTAGAACAAACCTGTGGGGGGTCGCCAGCAATGGCAAATTAGCTTGGTTACATTTCACCGCTACATTCTCAACAGATGTTTCTCAACCTGCCGATCATTTGATTATTCTGAGATACTGAGTATTTTGCTTCAGTTTTCACCAGTGAAAAGGACCCTGGCAATTGTGGGGATGACTTACAGCAGACTGAAACACATGAGTGTATGGACTTTAAGAAAGAGCATGCGCTGGATCCTTTGAAAGGTTTTAAGTTAGATAAGTCGCTGGGACTGAACGAGATATACTCCATGCTACTGTATGAATCGAGGGAGGAGATTGCTAATCCCCTGACGACGATCTTCACATCATCAATGAGGTGGGGAGGTGTGCCAGAGGATTGGAAGTTTGCAAATGTCGTTCGCTTGTTTAAGAAAGGGAGTAGATAACTGAGAAAATTATAGACCAGTAAGCATTTGGAGAGACATAATCAGATTAGGGGTAGTCAGCACGGCTTTGTCGAAGGCAGGTCACACCTTATGATCCTGATTGAATTTTTTGAAATGTAACAAAACACACTGATGAAGGTAGAGCAGTGGAAGTACTGTCTATGCATTTCAGTAAGAGGTTAGCTAAGGTTCCCCATGGAAAGCTCATTTAGAAAATAATGAGGGATGGGATCCAAGGAGACCTTGCTTTGTGGATCCAGAATTGGCATGCCGACAGAAGGCAAAGGGCGGTTGCAGATATTTTGTATTCTGCGTGGATGATGATGACCGATAGTGTTCCGTTGGGTCTGTTCTGTGACCCCTTCTCTTTGTGATTTTTACAACTGACCCGGATGAGGAAGTTGAAGGATGGGTTAGTAAGTTTGCTGAAGACACAAAAGTTGGGAGTGTTGTGGATCGTCTGCAGGGTTGTCAGATGTCAACATCGATAGGATACAGAACTGGGCAGAGAAGTGGCAGAAGAATTTCAATACAGATAAGCGTGAAGTGGTTCTTTTCGGTCAAATTTCAAGATAATATAATATTGATGGTAATACTCCTGTCAATCTGGAGGATCAGTGAGATCTTGGGGTTCGTGTCGATTGAACACTCAAAGCTGCTGCACACGTTGACAGTGTTGATAAGAAAGCATATTGTGTTGACATTTATCAACCATGGAATTGAGTTCAAGGGCATGAGGTAATGTTACAGAAATATAAGACCTTGATTAGACCCCACTTGGGAGTACTGTGTTCAGTTCTGGTCACCTCACCACAGGAAACGATAGAGGGAGCACAGAGGAAATTTACAAGGACTTGCTTTGGATCCAGAATAACAATTATTTTGTTCTCCTTTACATTTGTAAACAATCTTGAATCCTGAACCTTGGGGATAATAACACGACTAACCATATTATCTATGCCACTTGATTTCATCAACTCCTACAATGTCACCCTCATTCTCCTCTGGAATAAAGATCCAACTCGGCCAACCTCTTCCTATGACTCGGCCCTCTAGTCCAGGCAGCATCTTCAGCAATCTCGTCTGCACCCAATCCAACTTGATAGTATCTTTCCTGCAGCAGGGTCAACACAACTGTACAGAATACTCTGTGTCGCCACACCAACAATATAATGCCCATAATCCGGAACTCAATGCCCTAACTGATGAAGGCCAGCATGACTAAATCCTTCTTTTCCACCCTCTATACTTGCACGTCCAGTTTCAGTGACTGTACTCTTGTACTCCCAGGTTGCTCTGTTCCGCAACACTTGTTGTGTTCCCATTCACTACACCAGTCTCACCTAGTTTGACTGTCCAAAATGCACCATCGCTCACTTGTCCAAGTTGAAAACCATTTGGCATTGCTCAGCCCATCTCCATAACTGACCAAGATGTCTTTGAAATTCATTGTCACCTGTTGCCTGATAAGCCGGTCTCCCGAATTTAGTCTCCCTGTCTGCACATGACTGTGTCGCCACCCACAGCTCTCATCTGCTAATTAAGTTTGTCGATGACACCGCATAGATTGGCCTCCTCTCAAGCAATAACGAGGTGGCCTACAGGGAAGAGGTCATCTCTCTGACACAGTGGTGGCAAAGTAACAACCTTCCTCTCAATGTCGCAAAAACAAAGGAGCTAGTTGTGAATTACAGGAGGAATGGAGACAGACTAACCCCTATTGACATCAATGGATCTGGGGTTGAGAGAGTGAACAGTTTTAAGTTCCTCGGCATCCACATCACCGAGGATCTCACGTGGTCTGTTCACATCAGCTGTGCGGTGAAAAAGGCACAAGAACACGTCTTTCACCTCAGACGGTTGAGGAAGTTCGGTATCGGCCCCCAAATCCTAAGAACTTTCTACAGGGGCATAACTGAGAGCATCCTGACTGGCTTCATCACTATCTGGTATGGGAACTTTACTTCACTCAATTGCAGGACTCTGCAGAGAGTGGTGCGGAGAGCCCGGCGTATCTGCAGTTGTGAACTTCCCATGATTCAGGACCTTTAAAAGGACAGGTGTGTAAAAAGGGCCCGACGGATCACTGGGGACCAGAGTCACCCCAACCACAATCTATTCCAGCTGCTACCATCCGGGAAACGGTACTGCAGCATAAAAGTCAGGACCAAAAGGCTCCGGAACAGCTTCCTCCACCAGGCCATCAGACTAGTTAACTCACGCTCAATTGAGTGTACTCTGTATTATATGGACTGTTCAATATATTATAAATTACTTTCATTGCACATTTTGATCGAGACGTAACGTAAAGATTTCTACTCCACATGTATGTGAAGGATTTAGGAAATCAATTCAATTTAATTCAATTCAAACCTGCTCACCGTGCCATGTACATTCATATATAAATCAATGGCATGAATTAATTACAGAGGTCTCGACACTGACACACACATCCCACCGGTCACATGCCTCCATTCGATAAAACCATTTTCAATCATCTCCCTCTGCTTCCTGTTCTCGAGCTCAGTGTGAATCCACCTCGCCAGCTCCCCGTGACTCCCACGTGACCGAACCTTCCCGATCAGCTGCCATGCGGAATCTTGTTACAGACTTTAACAAATGAACAAAGTCACTGCCCAACTTCACCTAACTCCCTAGCTAACTCTTAAATAATCTCCAAATTACTTGACTGATGATGTCCTAGTGGGCAATTTAGACGGTGATCTTCCGTTAGCCAAAGTCCAACATCCCGGGATTTCAGCTTCACTGCAGACAGAAAATTCCGATCCCAGCTGTTGAAATACCAACCTGGACTGAAGCCTGTATACTGCCAGTTCCATATCCTCAGAGTCACCAGCCCAATATCATCACCCATACAAAGACGCTTTGGTGCCGGTGATTTGCCGTGGAGTTCCTGCCATTTCCGATTCACAAACTGAGTTGGAATTGGAACCTAATGCTGCCGGGGCCGGTGCTCAGGCTGGTTCCCCGGTCTGTATAGAGGATGCGGATACACTTCAGCCTGATCCCAGCAGCTAAACCGAACACATTTGATCACAATCTTCCTGCTGTGTGGAATCTTGCCCAGCACAGCTGGCTGCCACGTTTCCTGCAGTGTAGCAGGAACAAAATGTAAAATTATACAGTAGAAAATGCTGAGAACTCAGTACATCAGAATACATCTCTGAAAGGAAAAATGGTGGAAGACCCAGTTCCAGAACTGAGACTGTCCAAGATGCTGCTGATCTGCTGAGCGTTTCCAGTATTTTCTCCTCCTTACTTTAAATTTCCTGCAACTGTAGTATTTTCTCCCTCTTCATTTTAATGCACAGATAGTAACTGATTGCCATCCTAAACTGTAAATACCATCCCACCCCAACCACTCTGTTAGTTCTGAGTTCATTCTGACCCTGGTGTAACACATTTCGTACGGTCAATGATCACAGCATCCTTTTCTCCCACTATCAATCACTCTGTTACATTTGCTCCTGAGGTCACTGTCTCTACGCTGAGAGGCGGTGACCACAGAGCGATAAAAAGTGCAACACTTGCTGCAGCTCTGACGGGCCGTTACCCTGGAAACGGAGGAAATGGTTCACCGAAAATAAACAAAAAATGAAATAACAAACACAACTTCAGATGCTATGGGTTACATTATGGCAAAGGTTAACACTGTAGCCATTTTGTAAAGGTGAAACTAAAATAGAAATGACTGCTTTTTACCCTGCCACGTGCTGTGTTCAGTTAAACCACTGGTAGTCCTAACTGTCAAAAAAACAATTCTGGAAAAGATGGAAAGCAAAACTTGATTGTGAAGACAAAGTTTAAAAGAGAGTTTGCAGAAATATATCATTGTAGCAATAGGAACAGTCTGGGCAGAGGTTAAACAAGATGGTTGATATATATTATTGAGGTGATGGCATACAGACTGGACAGACGTTGAACAAGATGGTTGATATTTATCATTGAGGTGGTGGGATACAGGCTGGGCAGAGGATTAACAAGATGGTTGATATATATCACTGAGGTGATGGGATACAGATTGGACAGAGGTTTGACAAGATGTTTGATATATATCATTGAGGTGGTGGGATACAGACTGGGCAGAGGTTGAACAAGATGGCTGATATATAACACTGACTTGGTGGGACAGAGGCTGGACAGAGGTTGAACCAGATCGGCAGGTGATGAGCAGATGGAGCCAGATGGGAGAATGGGATCAAGGGCGGTCTCTGATGTTCCTCCCGCAATACACAGATAATAGATAATAATAGTACACACTGGTAGATAACAGATTCCAATATAACAAAGCCAGAACAAACAATAAGAATTTTGGTATATGTCATTTTCTACTCGACACACTTTATCAATTCACCGCAGAAAGTATCCCATTCGATACTTCACATCTTCATATGGATACTGCTCTTCCTTTAATTGAATGAAATAGCGGAGAACAGTGATTGAGCTGAGTACGTAATAGAAACCAACCTCCCCTCCATGGACTCTGTCTATACTTCCCACTGCCTCAGTAAAACAGACAACATAAGGAAAGATCCCCACAACCCTGAACATTCTCACTTCTCACCCTCCCATCGGGGCGAAGATAAAATAAAACAGAAACATGCCACCGGGCTCAAGGACGGTGTCCATTCTGCTGTTAGAAGCGAACAGCGTGATGAGTGGACTCCTGACCTCAGTCTAAATCGATGTGACCTTGCACCACATATCTACCTGCACTGCACTATCTCTGTAACCAGAATGATTTGTTTTACCTCAATGTACTGCTGCAATGTATTGATTTGTGTGGATGATACCAAAGACATGATTTTTACTCCACCTCTGTACATGGAAAACATTCCACATTTCAATCGTGTGGAAATATTAGACAGCCTGGGTTGCTCCTTTGGAAATTTTGGAGGGAGTGGACACTTTTCCGAGAAACCCAGATAAATGAACAAGACTTAATTCTCTCATTAATAGGGCCAGATATCGGGAAACACTGTCAGCATTTCGGCAAGTTGTGGTAATGGAAAGAAGATGGAAATAAACTTCCCAGTCCCCCGAGAGGACGTTGGAGATCTGGATCTCACTGTCCTGTCTGAAAGGGGAAAGATGAAACTACTCATACACGTGGAGGAGTGTCCCGAGGGTGCGATTACTCTGGTTAACCCTTGCGGTCTGCAAGAACACAACAGGCCGAACGGCCGCTTCCAGTGTGCTGCAAATATGTAAAGCAATTATCGACCCCAGGCGTCGATCCAGGTGAAGTTTGGATCCGATACCGGGCCGGGTGATGGAGGTAAAGTTCACCAGGTACATCTTAATGGATGGGTTCAGTCTCGGCATCACCACCTCATCCCGCTCCCGGGACGCAGAACACCAGGAGCTGAACGGCAGCTCATCTCAGGCGGTTCGGTGTAAAGGTCCCATAACCTGGACCGACCACGACAGGTTGTGTCCTGGAAGCGGGACGAGACCACCGGTTCGAGGATGTTAACGGGACTCCCTGCCCATCATCAGGTGCCCAACTTCCCCCGGGATCGACTTCCGTACTCACCGATGGGAAAATGTAGGTCACGTTTACCCGTAGTGACCGGTTATCAATACCCACCGATGAGAACTTGATCAATTGTTCCCGCAGAAAGCGATCGGTCCTCCGGCTCCCAGACGACGATCCGCTTCAACAGAGAACGGAACGAAAACCCCCGCCCATCCGGAGACTGTGAGAGTGGGGGCGGGGCTTCGGAAGCGAAACCCTCAGATGCTGCAGATCTGCGTTTGAAATGGGAGTGAGAACCTGGATCACGTGACGGGTGGAGGGTTTCCCGTCTGAACCGGTGACTCTGCTCCTCGCCCCTCACACACTGCCCGATCTACAGGCCGCATTTTACCTATTATTTCATATTTAGCCCAGCTACATTTTTAATATCTCCCTCTGCATCTTCGCCGTCCCCATCGCTCCACCACCCGGTTCTCAGAGTTACTGGATCAATTCTCATCCCGGTCCGACACTGAATTCCCACCCGAAGAATTGTGCAGGTTTCATTGAAATCACTTTTCCGTTTATAAACACTAATTTCTATTCACATTCCCCCGGAGCCTCACTGGACAGGAACACTGAAACATCAAGTGAGAAACAGGAGGAGGTGGCCATTCAGCCCATCAAACCATCAACAAGATGGCGGCTGCTCTCCCATCTCAGCAAAATGTTTATACCCTATCCTCATTTCCTCGATCCCTTCGGTCTCCACACAACTGCCGGCCTCTGTTTTATGTGAAGACGATCACTGAGACTTCAACGTCCTCCAGGAATCAATCTGGTGAATCTCTAAAACAAACTCTCTCTTACTTGTTAGATAATCTTCCACAGAATTTGATTCCATTTCTGCAGCCCCGTGTTGTCCCAATCACTCACCTCCCACGCCTATCACTATTTCCACCTTCCCACCTCCCCCCTCACCTGGATACACCTCTCACTCCCCAACTCTTGCCCCCTCCCCACCCCTCACCTCTTTTCTCTGACTATTTCCGTCCACTCTCAGTCCAGTGGGAGGGGCTCGGCCCGAAATGCTGACGGACCATTTCCCTCCACAGATGCTGCCCAACCCACTGAGTTCCTCCGGCAGTTTGTTCTGTTGTCTGTATAACCCGTGTTAGTATGGGGAGCGGGATTTTACATCATATTCCAGGTACAATCTTAACAAAGCCCAAATAATTCTTACGGTAATTGCCACACTTAAACACGAGAAAGCTTGCAAACGCTGGAAATCCAGAGTAACACAGACAAAATTCTGGAGAAATTCACCACAGCAGACAGTGGCTATGGAAAAGAGTAAACTGTCCACAGTTTGGACCACGAGCCTTTTTCATTCCTGAGCAGGAGGGGGAAGTGATCTGAATACAAATGTCGGGGGGGGGGGTGGGGATAAAGTGGGGAGCTGGAAGGTGATAGGTGAAGTCAAGTGATGGTCAGTTCAAGGGCTGGAGAGGAAAGAATCAGAGCGTTGTCAATAGGAGAAAGGGAATGAGGGGACCCAGAGAGAAATGAAAGTTCAGAATGGGGGGGGGGGGGAGAGGTGGGCTTTGTTTACTGGAAGGAGAATTCATTATTCATACAATCAGGTTGGAGGGGACCCAGATGGATTATAAGATGTTGATCCGCCACCCTGAGGGCGGTCTCATCTTGACACAACAAGAGGCCATTGACCGGGACGTCGGAATGGGGATCAGAATTAAAATGTTTGGCCGCTGCAAAGTCTCCCTTGTGCCAGATGATACAGGGATGCTCGGCAAAATGGTCTCCCAATTTATGGCTGTTCTCACCAATGTAAACGAGGCCGCATCGGGGGCACTCGACAAAATAGATGACACCAGCAGATTCGCAGGTGAAGTGTCGCTTCAGCTGGAAGGACTGTTTTGTGTCTGAATGGAGGGGAGGGAGGAGGTGTACGGGTAGTTGTAGCACTTAGGCCACTTGTAGGGATAAGTGGATGGAGGGAGATTAGTGAGGAGGGATGAATGAACAAGGGAATTATGGAGGGAGTGATCCCTGTTGAAAGAAGAGGTTGGGGTGGGCGAGGAAGTTGAAAATATGTTTAGCTGTAAGATCTCTTTGGAGATGGTGGAAGTTGCAGAGGCTGAAGGGGCGGTAGGTAAGGACAAGAGCAACTCTATCACTGTTACGGTGGTAGGAAGATGGGGTGAGCACGGAAGTACGGTAAATGTGACTGAGGCCTGCATCAATAGTGGGGGGAGGACTGCCGGATCCTGTGAACAGATGCCGGGGGAGCAATGAAACTGAGAAAATTTACAGGTGATAGGCTGGGAAGAGTTATCGTCGAGATTATCACGGGAATCAGTAAGTTTATAAAAGATGTTGGTTAACAACCTGTCTCTGGAGATGGAGAGATCAGGAAAGCGCACGGATGTGTCAGAGATGGACCAGCTTACTCTAAATAGCTCTTGGCAGGCAAGTGTAGAGAAGGCAGGAGGCCTGGCAGTCACGGATGTTGTTAGTATTTAAGGAGCTGAGTCACAGGGGTAGATTGAACAAGTTAGAAATCTGTGAAGCACAAGAGATTGTGATGAAACTTGTTTTATGCCACAGACCCCTACCATTAACCGTGGTGCCCGTGGCTCCCAGACTGCGAACCCCTGCCAGAGGTTTACAAAGGATACCCCTGCTTGAGGTATACAAACTATGATGGTATAGATAGCGTGAACTCATGTAGTTTTTTGCCCCTCAGGTTTGGTGAGGTCATGGATTTAGGGCAAAAAGTGGAATATTAAGGGGGAATCTGAGGAGGAACTATTTCGATCAGAATTCACGAATGCAAATTCAGGTTAAATTGCAAAATTTAAGAGAATTTTCTATGGGTACATGGATAAGGGAGGTATTGAGGGCTATGGTCTGGGTGCACGTATATGGGCCTAGGCGGAGAATGACACTGACTAGATTGTCTGAAAGCCCTGTTTCTGTAAGGGAATGATTACGTTGTGTGTCCTATACAATTCCATTTCCCAGGAGACGTAAATCATTCCAATGTAATGTTCTAAAAATAAATGAAAATGCGAGAAACAGTCAATAGATAAGGAATATCTGTGAAGTGAAACAAAGTTAATGTTTCAGCTCCAACTCGCTGTGTCGGAATGGCTTCAAACATTTTCTGATTTGATTTCAGGTCTCCTACAACTTGAGTCACAGACAGCTGAAAATGAGTGGGAATTTCCAAACATGGTGAGAAAACTGAACCAGAGGCAGAGAACCAACGATGCAAACACTGCGCAGATCGTTCCAGATACTCACTCGCACTGTGTTTTGAGATGGCCTCTCAGGTGTCTCTGGTCTCTCCGCTCCATTGTATCTGTGGCCTTTGGCTTCGGACTCCCCAACCCTGGGGAAGAATCCTTGGTATATTTGACTGGGCGTCAACGGCATTACAGACTACGTTGGGAAAAATGGCGCTGACTGCATGAGTCACGTTCCCCTCCCGTGCGCTCTAAACAATGCTTCGAGGCTCGAAACTCGAGCAAGTCACGAAAGCTACACTCTCCGAGGAGAACAGCCACACAATGTAACAACAGCAGATGAGAGGACTGTTCAGAGATTCAACCCCTGTGAGGCAGCCGGGCCAGAAAACATCCCAGTCCATGTACTCCGTCAGTGTGGACACCAGCTCATTGATGACTTCACGGCCATCTTCAACAGTTCACTCATGTGTCTTCAAATCTATACCTTCAGAAGCAAATGACTACTGGCTAGCCTCTTCTTCAACGTCAACGAGACAAAGGAGATGGTTGTCCATTTCAGGAGAACTTGCACCCCTCACACACGTCTTTACATCAGCAGCTGTGGAAACCGGAAGCAGTTTCAAACTCCTGGGCGTGCACATCTCACACAACCCCTCATGGTCCCAGAACACATTCCACAATGCTCACTCCCCAACATCTCTACTTTCTAAAAAGGCTGCAAAGAATGGACTATGTGCAGTGCATGCGGGAAAGAGGCCGGCAACAGTCCCACCCGGTCTTGCGCATGGACTCTTTGACCCACTCCCAACAGGAAAGGCTACGTGGCATCACCTCCAGGTCCAGTAGACTCAAAAATAGTTATTTTCTCAAACAGTGAAGGAAATCAACACCTCCACCCAATAACTCACCGCTCCACACCCCCATCACCACTATTTTAAATTTTCCTGTCAGTCACCATATGTCCAGACACTCCTCTTCCTATTATCATTTCATGGACATACGTTCAATGTTTAAAGCTATCATATGTAGTGTGTGTTTTTATAATTGTGCTCTTTATCTTCCTGTGTTTGTTCTATTGTTCCTGCGTCAGATCCAGAGTATGTTATTCTCCTTTTCACTTGTGTACTGGAATGACATTAAATAACTTGGATCTTGAATCCGAGAGAATATACCACGACCAACCAAATTATCTATGTCCCTTCCTGATTTTATAAACTTCTACAATACCACCTCATTCTCCTGTGCTCAGCGGAATAAAGATCCAGCTTGGCCAAACCTCTGGCTATGAATAGGCCTGTAATAGCCTCACCAGTAATTTATGTAACCACAATATAATGCCCATAACCCAAAGCTCAATGCCACAACTGATGAAGGCCAGCATGGTTAAAGCCTTCTTTGCTGAACTTTCAGGAAAACGTACAATTGTACTCCCCGGTTTCTCTGTTCCACACACTCGGTGTCCCACCATTCACTATTTCAGTCCCACCATGGACTGACTGTCCATCATGCACCATCAGTCACTCGTCCAATTTGAAAAACAGTTGCCATTCCACATCCCAACTCTATAACTGATCAAGATCTCTTTAAATTCATTGTATCCTGTTGTAATATCAAGCATACTTCCGAATTTTATATCAAACTTGCTGACGATGCCATGCACATTCACATTCGTTAATGTCCTGACCAATGAATTATAGAGGCCTCAGTGCTATCACTTGCATGCCACTCGTCACAAACCTCCATTCAATAAATCAATCTTCAGTCTTCACTCTCTGCTTCCTGTCATCGAGTCGGCTTGACAGATAAAACGTGTTGTAGTCGGTGATATCCGTACAACCAATGTCCAATCTCGCGGATCCTCGGCTTCACTGCAGACTGAGAAGTTCCCAATAAACACCTGTATAATTACCAAGTGGACTGAAGCCCCAAACAGCCCATTCCATTTTCTCAGAGACTTCGTCCCAATATAATAACACACAACTCTGCGATGTTTGGTGCCAGCGATTTGCTGTGGTGTTCCTGGACATTTCCAATTCACAAACTATCGTGAATTGGAACCTAATGACCCTCTGCCGGTGCCGGTGCTCAGGCTGGTTCCCCGGTCGGTACAGAGGATGAGGATGTCCTTCAGCCTGTCCACAGCAGCTAAACCGAGCACATTTGATCCCTGTGTCATCGCTGTGTTAGCTGCCATTTTTTCCACAGTGTGGCAGGAACAAAATGTTCATAATGTAAAATTATGCAATAGAAAATGCTGGGATCTCAGCTACATCTGTGAAAGTAGAAATAGTGGAAGACCCAGTTTCATAATTGGGGCTGCTCAAGGTGCTGTCGACCTGCTGGGCGTATCCTGCATTTTCTTCTTCTTGCTTTAAGTTCCCTGCAACAGTAGTATTTCCTCTCTATTGAACACACAGATACAATCTGATTGTAGAAATGTTTGTGTCACCCCAAACTGTTCGGCCGTGTGATGAAAATGCCATCGCCACAACCATTAATATGTTAGTTCTCAGTCCACTCTGACCCTGGTGTAATACATTCCACACAGTCAATGCTCACAGCCTCCTTTCCTCCCACTGTCACTCTGTTGCATTTGCTCCAGAGGCCACTGACAGGATGCTGAGAGGCAGTGACCAAAGAGCGATAAAATTGTGCAACTCCTGTTGCAGTTCTGGCCAGTTGTTACCGTGGAAACGGAGGAAGTAACTCGCCAAAAGATAATTGAGAGAGGAAATAACAAAATCCACATCATCCGCTATGAGTTACATTGTGACAAAGATTAACAAAGCAGCCATTTTGTAACAGAAACACTGAAATTTTAATGGCTCTATTTACCCCGCGTGTTGATTCAGTTAAACCTCTGGTAGTTTTAGCCAACAAAAAGCAATTCCTGGAAAACTCAATGAGGTACAAGGCGGAAGAAAATACTTCACAATGAAGACAACTGTTGGAAGAAACGTTGTTGATATCAGTATAGCACTGAGCTGATGAGATACCTGCTGGACTGAAGACAGCAGAGAACTGTGACACAGCTGAGCAGATCAGAGAAACAAGTCTCCCCTTCATGAACCCTCTCTGTCCTACCCGCAGCCTCAGTAAAGCAGGCAACATAATCAAAGATCCGCACAGACCTGGACATTCTCACTTCTCACCTCCCATCGGGTCGAAGATAAAATAGAACAGAAACATAGGACCGTGTCCATTCTGCTGTTATAAGCGAACTGAATGTTCCCAGTGTGACGAGATGGATTCCTGACCCCACAATGTACCTCGATGTGACTTTGCACCACATATATACCTGCACCGCACTTTCTCTCTAACCACAATAATTTGTTACGCTGTTATCGATTTACCCGATTTCACCTCAATATACTGTATTGACCTGCCTGGATTTTACCGATTACAAGACTTCCACTGAACCTCGGTACATGACAAAAATAATAAACTGTTTCCCCATTTTAATTGTGCGGAATTATAAGACAGCTGGAGTCTTCCTTTGGAAATTCAGGAGGGAAACTTCATTTTCTGATAAATGCATTTAAATGAATCTGCGGCAGCACCAGAATGCAATACATAACAATATCGGACACAATGAAATGCAATAAGTATATATATAGATATAATTAAATAAGTAGTACAAAAATACAACAGAAAACTAATAAACCGATCGCCCGTTTTAATCGTGTGGAAATAGTATTCGGCCTAGATTGCTATTTCTGAACTTCTAGAGGGAGGCTTAACAGAAATTTACAAATTTTTCAGAAGCCCAGATGATTGCAAAAAGCTTAATTCTCTCAGAAATACGATCACACATCGGGAAACATTGGCTACGCTTAGCAGGTCATAACAGTGGAGTGGAGTCAAGAAAAAAAAAGCCTTCAATGAGTGAACGTGACAGATCGGGATCTCACTGCCTTGTCTGAACGGACGGAAAATGAATCTACACATACACGGGGGGATAAAAACCCGCAGATGCTGCAGATCTGTGGTAAAATGGGAGCGGGAAACGGGATCAGGTGACTTGTGGGGGTTCTCCTTACTGAACCGGTGACTCCGCTGATCGCCCGACCCATATGCTGCATTTTCCACAGTATTTCATATTGACAGCAGATACATTTCAACGCTTTGCTCTGTACACTTCCCCTTTCCACTTTCCCTGGTCATAGAGTCAAGAACTCATCCCCATGCCGGGCTCACATAGAATTTATCCACAGAACGGAACTGTGCAGGTTTGATGTAAATCAGTCTATGTTTATAAACACTAATTTCTATTCACAATCCTCCGGCCTTAAAGTACAGGAACACTGAAACATCAAGTCAGAAACACCAGCAGGGTCCATTCAGCCCGTCTAACCATCAACAAATGGAGGCTGTTCTTCCATCTCAGCCATATGTTTCTGCCCGATCTTCATTTCCTCGATCCCTTCGGCTCCACACATCTGCCGGCCACTGTTTTATGTAAAGACGGTCATTGAGTCTTCACCGCCCTCTGTGCTGGGGACTTACAAACATTTACCACCCTCCAAGTGGAGACATTTCCTCATCACAGTCTCGAACAGTCGTCACCTGTCTCAGAGACTCGGATCCTCAGTTCACTCGTAAAAGATGTTTGGTATTTCAGTGTGTTCACTTGTCAGTCCTCGATTCCCTAAATGGAAGAGTTTTCGAATTTGATCGCTCTTCATTTAAGAATTCCAACAGCCTCGGAATTAGTCTGCTGAATTTTTATCGCACTCTCTGTAGCAAATACTCCCTAACCTCTTTGTCAATACTCTATGAAAATAATTTCCTCAAAATGCAGCAGGCAGGCATCAGGTCAGATAGCATTCATAGAAATGTGCAAACTGTGGACATTCCGGGCCAAGACCCTCGTTTTGGACTGAAGATAAGTAAGAGGGGTTCCACAAAGAAGTAGTGGGCAGGTGAGAAGCAGTAAAAGGTCAGACTGGGGAATAGGGTAAGTGTGGAAATTGGAAATGTTGATCACCAAATTGAGAAATCGATATTCATACCATGAGGTGAGGGAACCCAGCCGGAAGTTAACGAGCTGACCGTCCACCGCGAGGGTGGCCTCATCTTGGCACCATCATTTGCAGCTCTGTTCTGACCCCACCACTCAGTTCCCAACCACTGTCGCCACTTCTATCCCACGGCCTCCCCCACACCATGATCAACCTCTCCCTCCCCAGCCCACCCTTATATCAACCCCTCACCTCTTTTCTCTGACTATTTCCCGTCCACTCTCAGTCCAGAGGGAGGGTCTCGGCCCGAAATGTTGACGGTCCATTTCCCTCCACAGATGCTGCACGACCCACTGAGTTCCTGCGGCAGTTTGTTCTTTGGTCTGTATAACCCGTGTTAGTATGGGGAGCAGGATATTACACCATATTCCAGGTAAAATCTCATCAAATCCCAAATAATTTTCACTTTGCCGATACCCACCACTCCAGGGATCAGTCTGGCGAATCTCTATAACCAATAGTCTCTAACCACTTTGTTAATCCTCTATGGAATTAAATTCCATCTTCTGCAGCCTCGTGTTGCCCCAACCACTCACACCCCTACCCTTGTCACTATTTCCACGTTCCCACCTCCCCCCTCACCTGGATCCACCTCTTACTCCCCGGCTCTTGCCCCATCCCCACCCCTCACCTCCAGAGGGAGGGTCTCGGCCCGGAATGTTGACGGTCTATTTCCCTCCACAGATGCTGCCTGACCCACTGAGTTCCTGCGGCAGTTTGTTCTTTGGTCTGGATAACCAGTGTTAGTATGGGGAGCGGGATTTTACACCTTAATACAGGTACAATCTAAACAAAGCACAAAGAAGTGAAGTCATGTCACTCCCTTACACAATAACATTTACAATAAGCACAATGTACCTTCGACCTAACCGCTACCCACTGCCGGGAATGTGGAATAATCCTTGTTCCAAGCCTGCACCGGTATCGCTTTCCTACTCCTCTGACACAACACTGCCGAATGCATTGGTGCTTCTTCTTGCGCCTGCTCTCAAGTTTACTTAGTCCATTTACTGACTCGCCGAACCCTTTTCTCGAACTATCTTTCTTCATCTCTGGAGGTCGTATATCCACTGACATCTTGTATAAACCCATTGATTCTCTCAGCTACCTGCACTATACCTATTCCATCCCTTCTCTCAGTTCCTCTGTCCCCGCCGCATCTGCTCTCAGGATGAGGCTTTTCATTCCAGAACTAATGAGATGACCTCCTTCTTCCTTTCTTCCCCAGCAATGCTGCCCTAAACCGCATTTCCTCCGCCCATCTTCCGTCTGCCCTCAGCCCATCCACCCGTGGCTCCACAAGGGAGATGTTTCCTCTGGTCCTCATCTACCACACCACCAGGTTCTGTGTCCAGCACCCAATTCTCCGTAACTTTCGCCATCTCAAACGGGATAGTAGCAACAAACATATCTTTCCCTTACCCCCCAATCCCACACTTCCGCTCCCTACGCGACACCCTCGTCCATTCTTCCTTTCCCGCTGATCGCCCTCCTTGAGGTTTTCCTTGCAAGCGTCACATGTGCCAGACCTGACCCCAGGAAGCACAAGTTCCTCTTTATATTAGATACTGTCTAATCTTGCTGTTAACATTGAGTTTGTTACAGGGCCCCAGAGTCTGCAAACACGTGGTTGTTAGGAAGCAGAAGCTGACGGTGAG
Organism: Hypanus sabinus; assembly: GCF_030144855.1. Lineage (NCBI taxonomy): Eukaryota > Metazoa > Chordata > Chondrichthyes > Myliobatiformes > Dasyatidae > Hypanus > Hypanus sabinus. The sequence goes on from NW_026781306.1 coordinate 156,279, forward strand.
AAGCTGTTTCTTGGACTTGAGTTCCGCGCTTAGTGATGTTCCCGGGGTGACACCTATTCCTACCTGTCGTGTAGATCGATAATTTGGTTCAGAAGGTACAGGATATGGTTAGTCAGTCGGCACAAATTAAGTTCAAGCAATTACATTTCTGAAAGACTGTAAGTATAAACAAACCGCTGACATTCCCGCTCCCCACTCAGAACTGACCAAAAACTACTTCAAAACACGCAAAAGTTTGAAAGGAGCAAACACTGAGGGAATGTGAGTGGCTTTAAAGAGCTGGGCTGCTGACAACACATTACCAGACTTGGAGTGATTGCAGCTGGGTCTGACAGAGGAATAACTGGCACATTCAGTCTCATTCCAACTATTTCCTACCTTCCATTGTATAGATATGTAATGTCTAAAGGACCAGTGTTTGACTAAATGAGACTCACCAGAATTTCGGCTGACCGAATCAATGGTATCTCTGAGTCCGGAGGGTTCTGTCCAGTTGATGCTCTCAGTCCTCGGGCTGGTTCACTTGTTGCTATCCCTTCCTTTTCAGTCGTGGTTTCCTTCCATTTGCGGTTTTTCTTCCAATAAATCTCTCACCGCATGTCTAACTTTAACTAGAGAGATAATAAAGCACATTAACAATACAAATGAGAAAAAAACTATTTCCGTTTATCGAAGTTTAAATATTGAAGACAAATATAACGATCTCAAAGAACAAATCTGAAATTTCCCCTCGCACTTCCCAATGCCTGATATGGGATACGAAGGAGTCATCGTTCAGTTATGGTCCGACACAAGATGTAGGAGGAGAATTCGATGATTCTGCCCATCGAGTCTGCTCCACCATTCAAACATGATTTTTATTCTAACACCATATTCCTGCCATCACCCTGCAACCCTGAAGCTGCTGAGCAAACACGGACGTATTAATATCTGCCATAAATCTACGCAAAGGTCAGCCTCCACCACCCTCTGGGGCAACAGTTTCCACACAGCAGCCATCCTTTGGCTGAAGAGATTTTCCTCAAGCAAGGCTGCAGGCCCGGATGGTGTCAGCCCCAGGGTGCTCAAAGCCTGTGCCCCCCCCCAGCTATGTGGGGTACTTCACCATGTCTTCAAACTGAGCCTGAGTCTCCAGAGAGTTCATGTGCTGTGGAAGACGCCCTGCCTCGTCCCTGTACCGAAGACTCCGCGCCCCAGTGGCTCCTATGACTACAGACCTGTGGCATTGACATCCCACAACATGGAAGACCCTGGAGAGGCTTGTTCTAGAGCAGCTCCGGCCTATGGTTGGGCCACACTTAGACCCCCTCCAGATCGCCTACCAGCCCCGACTAGGAGTTAAGGATGCCACCGTCTACCTACTGAACCGTGTATACACCCATCTGGACAAGCCGGCGAGCACTGTGAGGGTCATGTTTTTTGACTTCTCCAATGCGTTCAACACCGTCCGCCCTGCTCTGCTGGGTGAGAAGCTGACAGTGGTGCAGCTGGATGCTTCCCTGGTGTCACGGATTATTGATTACCTGACTGGCAGACCACAGTACTTGCGCTTGCAACACTGTGTGTCAGACAGAGGGTCCTGTCTCCCTTATTTTCACCATCTACACCTCAGACTTCAACTACTGCCGTAGTTGGATTTGTCAGCAAAGGAGCTGAAGCTGAGTACAAGGCTACGGTGGGAAACTTTGTCTCATGGTGTGAGCAGAATCATCTGCAGCTTAATGTGAAAAAAATAGGAGCTGGTGTAGGACCTGAGGAGGGCCAAGCCACCAGTGACCCCTGTGTCCATCCAAAGGGTAGCGTGGACATAGCGGAGGATTATAAGTACCTGGGGATACGAATTGACAATAAACTGGACTGGTCAAAGAACACTGAGGCTGTCTACAAGAAGGGTCTGAGCCGTCTCTATTTCCTGAGGTGTCTGAGGTCCTTTGACATCTGCCGGACGATGCTGAGGATGTTCTACGAGTCTGTGGTGGCCAGTGCTATCATGTTTGCTATTGTATGCTGGGGCAGCAGGCTGAGGGTAGCAGACACCAACCGAATCAGCAAACTCATTCGTAAGGCCAGTGATGTTGTGGGGGTGGGACTGGACTTCCTGACAGTGGTGTCTGAAAAGATGATGCTGTCCAAGTTGCATGCCATCCTGAACAATGCCTCCCATCCACTCCATAATGTACTGGTTAGGCACAGGAGTACATTCAGCCAGAGACTCATTCCACCGAGATGTAACACTGAGCGTCATAGGAAGTCATTCCTGCCTCTGGCTATCAAACGTTACAACTCCTCCCTCGGAGTCTCAGACACTCTAAGCCAATAGGCTGGTCCTGGACTTATTTCCCCTGGCATAATTTACTTACTATTATTTAATTATTTCTGCTTTTATTTTGCTATATTTCGACTCTAATCTTGGTTAGTGCGGCTGTAACGAAACCCAATTTCCCTCAGGATCAATAAAATATGTCTGTCTGTCTGTAATCACAATTTTAAAAGTAGGCGTCTTTATTCTGAGTGTGCTCTCAGATCACAGACTCTCTGTCTAATGGAAACATCATCTCCGTGTCCACTGTATCCAGGCTTTTCAGCATTCGGTAGGTTTACTTAGCCATACATCCCTCCACCACCCCCACCGTCCCTCTGAACTCCATTGAGCACAGGTCCAGAACAATCAAATGCTCCCTCATACATAAAGCCGATCATTCCTGAGATTATTCATGTGAACCTCATTAGCAACAACTGCACTGAACAGATTCCCAGGAACAACAGGCAAATTGATACCAGAACAATTTAGTGCGAAAAGTTGTGGTTTGTTTACTGTACTACTATCACAGCACGAACTATTTCCATTCCCAGCTTAAATCAGGTCCATTTCAGGAAATATAAGCCAGTCCAGGGTGAATGTAATAAAAGGAAACTGGAATTACCAGGAACACACAGCAGTTAAGGAACAGCTGTGGGGAGAAGAACACATTTGACGATTCTGGTTCACACCGTTCGTCAGAATTACTTCAAACTTTTCAGTTTTTACTGCAGATCTCCAGCATCTTGAGTTTCTGTTAGATTGCCACTGCCTGGCAGACGTGTGACAGTGAGGAGGAATTTACAAACACGATTTGAACAATAAACACCCTGACCAGAAATACTCGCTCAACACCACATAAACCTGGGGAGGTTGACTCCCGGGTCCATTTTACTTCACCTAAAACTATGATATCCCACAACCCAACCTCATAGGGTCACACAGCTGAACCTGTCCCTTACCGACGCCAGAAACTTCGCACATCGTCCCCACATCTCACAGAAAGTGGTGTATTCAGGGATATACCCACAACCAATGTCCAGATGCCCGAGACTTCTGATTCATTTGGAAGGAGGAACATCGTGTCCCATCTGTATAAGTACTAAGGATTAGAGCCCAGACCTCAACTCTGGGACTCCTTTGTTACCGGTATAATGATGCAGTGTTTTGGCCAATCTGAGTTCAGAAACTAACACTCCATCAACCTAAGGCAGAACGGGAAACTGATGATCATCTGACTGGACCAATGATCGGGCTGGAAAACCTGGGCGTGAGTCACCAGATACCGGGGATACGTTTCACATTGTCTCCTGCAGCTAAACTGAACACAATTTATTACTATTTTATTGTTAAATGAGGTCTTGCCCAGCACAATTGGCCATCATATTTCCTGTCGGCTATCAGGAATAAAATGCTTTCAATATAAAATTGAAATAATAGTGCTGGAAACTCGTTTATTCAGATTAGATTTGTGGAAAATGAAAATGTGGAAGGGCCAATATCTGAACTGGAACTGTCCAAGTTGCTGGCCGATCAGCTGAACGGTTCCAGCTTTTTCTCTTTTTACTTTAAATGATGCACAACTATTGACTGATTACAAGACGATTGTGACGGCCTGAACAAAGTTGCACAAATGTAATGCCCACATTCATTAGTTTTGTCTTCATTCCAACAGAGGGATAAATCCGTCGATAGAGTCAATGTTTACAACATCCTCCCCACCACACTATCCGTCTGTTACATCTGCTCCCGAGGCCGTTGTCTCTCACTGAGGGACCGTGACCAGAGAGAGATAAAAATGAGCACCACTCCCTGCAAGTCACATGGGCTGTTACCCTGGCAACAGAGAAAGTGGCTCTCCAAAAATGACAAAAATAAAATGAAATAACAGAGTCACTTTAAATGTTGTCAAGATTAACACTTTGCCATTTTGCAATGTTGAAACTAAAATTGCAATTACTGATGCGACACAGACTGTCATTGGGGTGGTGGGATACAGAATGGACAAGGGCTGAACATGATGGTTGATATATATCATTGAGGTGGTGGGCTACAAGCCGGAGAGAGGTTAAACAAAATGCGCGGAGAATGAGCAGATGAAAGCAGATGGGATAAAGGATCATCATTAGTTTTCTCTTCATTCCAACACAGGAATAATTCAGTACACACAGTCAATGCTCACAGCATCATCCCCACCCCATTATCAGTCTGTTACATCTGCTCCTGACGCCACTAACTCTCATTGAGCAACGGTGACTAGAGCGCAATAAAAATGTTTACCACTCCGTACCGGTCACATGGGCTGTTATCCTGGCAATGCAGAAAGCGGCTCTCCAAAAATGACCGAAAATGTAAACAACAGAGTCAATTTTAAACGCTGTGAGTCTCGTTATGACAATATTAACATCATTCAATATTGCATGTACTTGTTCAAAATAAGTCTGAGAACCTTGGCTTTCATTAACTGGTGTGACCCCCCCACCCCCGCCGCGGCCCCAATCCCCCGTACAGCAATAAGTTCAACCAAATGCTCCCGTTAACTGTTGATCTTCCTGCACATCGGCTTGGAAGAATATTATGTCATTCCGCCTTACAAAACCGCTTCAACTCTGGGGTGTTGGTAGGATTCCTCGACGGAACTGCTGCTTCAGGCCATTCCGCAACATTCCTAAGGGCTTAACGTTAGGACTATGACTAGGCCATTCTAATTTTCTTTTGAAATAATTCTCTTATTGATTTACTCTTGTCTTTTGGATCATTGTCTTGTTGCGTTACACAACGGCAATTAAAGTTCAGTTGACAGAGTGCTACACTGACATTCTCCCGTAAAGAGATATAAATTAGACAATAGACAATAGGTGCAGAAGTAGACCATTCGGCCCCTCGAGTCTGCACCGCCATTCTGAGATCATGGGGCTGATCATTCACTATCAATACCCAGTCCCTGCCTTGTCCCCATATCCCTTGATTCCTCTATCCATCAGATATCTATCCAGCTCCTTCTTGAAAGCATCCATAGAATTGGCCTCCACCGTCTTCCGAGGCAGTGCATTCCACACCTCCACAACTCTCTGGGAGAAGAAGCTCTTCCTCAACTCTGTTTTAAATAACTGACCTCTTATTCTCAATCCATGCCCTCTGGTACTGGACTCTCCCAACATCTGGAACATATTTCCTGCCTCAATCCTATCAAATCCTTTCTCAATCCTATCAAATCCTTAACACACAACAGTTTTATAACGTTGAAACTAAAATTGCAATGTTTGCCTTTACCTTACCTCAGGCTGCATTCAATACATCCTCTGATATTTCTAGTTAATAAACACCGATAGTGAGGCAAAATAATTCACAATGAGGCGACAGTAGTAGTTTCAATGATTACAGTCCAAACAGCAACTCTCCCAGGACTCCTTGCTACCAGTAATATGATGCAGTGTTTCGGCCAATCAGGGTTCAAAAACTAACACTGCGTCAACTTATGGCAGAATGGGAACCTGATGGTCATTTGACTGGACCAATGATCGGGCTGGAAAACCTGGGCGTGAGTCACCAGATACCGGGGATACGTTTCACATTGTTCCCTGCAACTAAACCGAATTCAATTTATCATGATCTTTTTGTTAAATCAGGTCTTGCCCAGTACAACTGGTCATCACATTTCCTGTAGGCTCACAGGAATAAAATGATTTTAATATAAAATTGAAATAATAGTGCTGGAAACTCGTTTCATCAGATTAGATTTATGGAAAGAGAAACTGTGGAAGACCCGGTATCAGGACTGGGACTGTGCAAATTGCTGCCCGATAGGCTGAACGTTTCCAGCTTTTTCTCCTTTTACTTTAAATGATGCACAATTATTGACTGATTACAGGATGTTTGTGACGGCCTGAACAAAGTTGCAAAATGTAATGCCCACATTCATTAGTTTCGTCTTCATTCCAACACAGAGTTAATACAGTCGTTACATTCACAAAATCCTCCCCACCCCACTATCAGTCTGATACATCTGCTACCGAGGCCGCTGTCTCTCACTGAGGGACCGTGACCAGAGAGCGATAAAAATGTGCACCACTCCCTGCAAGTCCCATGGGCTGTTACCCTGGCAACAGTGGCTCTCCAAAAATGACAAAAAAAATGCAATAACAGACTCACATTAAATGCTGTCATGGTTAACACTTCGCCATTTTGTAACGTTGAAACTAAAATTGTAATTATTGATGTGATAAAGACTGATCAGAAATTGACAAGAAGTTTGATATATATATATATATCAGTTAAGTGAGGGCATACAGACTGGACAGAGTTTGATCAAGATGGTTGATATATATCATTGAAGTGAGGGCATACAGACTGGACAGAGGTTGAACAAGATGCTTGATACATATTGAGGTGGTTGGATACAGGTTGGACATGGGTTGAACAAGGTGGTTAATATATATCATTGAGGTGGTGGGATAAATGCTGTGCAGAGGTTGAACATGATAGCTGATATGTATTATTGATGTGGTGGGATACAGGCTGTCCTATGGATTAATGTTAGGGCTTCGGCTCAGCCATTCCAAAACTCGCAATTTTCATTTGAAGTTACTGTCTTATTTATTTACTCTTGTCTTTCAGACATTGTCTTGTTGCGTTATCCAACTTCAATTAAACTTCAGGTGACAAACTGCTACCCTGACATTGTCCTGTAAAGTGTATTTATATAAAATTAACACAGCGGCCATTTCATACCGTTGAAACTAAAATTTGAAATGGCTGCCTTTACCCTACCTCATGCTGCATTCAATAAATCCTCTTCTAGTTCTAGGTGACAAGCACTGAGCGCGGAAATAACTCAGTAAGGCAGAATACTTCACAATGAGGTGAGAGTAGGAGAAAGATTGTTGATATATAATTATTGATAAGATACAGGTACATTATGAACAATATAGCACGGAATGAGCTGATAGAACTTGGTGGAAGAACACATCAACGACAATCACTGATGGTCCTACAGAAATAGACAGTTACTGAATTAACAGTACATACTATGATATAAATTATCCTAAAATGAAAAAGATGAATGTACACTTTGGCATATGCCCTTTGACATTATGCACGCCTTGTAATCCAGGAAATTTCCTGGTAAAGCTCGTCTGCAATCGCTCCAAAACCTCGTCATTCTTCCGAGAATGAGGTTACTAGAACTGTATGAAATACTCCAGAAGTGGCCAAACTCGAGCTTTAACATAACCTCCTGACATTTGAAATCAACGCCTTGATTGTAAAGGTAAACATGCCATTTGCATTCTTAACCACTCTGTCGATCTGAGAAGTCCCTTTCAGGGAGCGGTGAACTTGGACTCCAGGATCCCTCTACTCATCAACAATGTTCAGTTTCTTGTATTTATCAGTGTACTGTCTCTTTACATTTCTCCCACTGAGATGACAAGATGATAATCAAATCTCACTGAGTTTTGTGGGGTCCTGTGGAATTCATAACGAAGTGCACAAGTACGGGAAGGTGCAGGTACAGAGAAACACTGACCTGTGGCAGCATCACAGGCAAGCACATTCAGATAACACACGGAACACAAATAATACGATTCTCCGTCATTAGCAATATCGAAATGTGTTTTATGTTTTTAAATACAGGTTGTATGCAATGATATTATATATATTATGTATCAATTGCAGACTTAGAAATCTCATTAACAATGTAGAGATATAAGTTTTATGTCCTTAACAATATCTTAATATACTTTTGTGTCATTATCAGTATATAACTATACTTTCGTGTCTACAACAGACTTAGAAATGTTGGATTTGGTCACTCGGTCAGATTGTTGATACAGTTTGGGAAAAAACTGGGCTCCAACCACCGGTCCTTACAACACACAGTGAAACATCTTGCAGACCAAGGAAGGATTTGGTTATTCCATCTCCTTAAACACAGAGACAACAGGAACAGGAGCAAGCCAGTCGGCCCTTCCAGCCTGTACTTTTATTCAATAAGATCCCGGGCCAGTCCATCATTACCCCCCAACACCACTCCTATCCCCACTTTTCCCAGACCATTGGCCCGACCCGGAGTTAAACAGTCTTTCTGTGTTTGTCCACCAGCTCACCACCACCATGGTCTCAGACATTTCCAAAGCTAAACCCCTCCAATTCCCACAGGGACAAATATCGTGTTTGCTCCTTTTCACACCACTGGTATCTTTTCAATAATATCCCCTTCCCCTCCGTCTTCTGTCGGGATCCCTAACTCCCCTGGGAGCTGATTCAGGCCGATGGGCCGAGCAGTTTCCTCCAACCTCTCAGCGATACATCAAAATCCGGCCGCAGGAGACAATTCACAAGCGCCGTAAATTCCCTCGGAGGGAAATGGAAATAAATCAAAAAGAGGGACATTTACATTGGGGTTGGCTCCGCTTTGACGGGGTGCTCGCTGAGGGATCGGAAGACGGATTCAGCGGGGCTACCGCCCTCTTGGATGCTCTCCATCCGCTATTGGGTGTCACCAGTGATTGACATCACTTCGCACCAATGGGATAGCTCAGGTCCAGAATCCTCTGTTGACGGCCGTTTGTGGGTGACGTCACCTGTGAGAGAGAGCTCGGATTCAAAAACACCGGAATGGACGATTCTTATTATTTCAGTGGGACAACAACATTAATCATGGGTTTCATCACTGAATCCAGTGTTGTGGGATGTAATGTCCACTGTTATGTGTCCGGCTGTGCCGTGTTGTTGGTAGAGTGGGCAGCTTGGTGTTTGTCTCGATTCGGGTCACAACACCAGAATTGTCAGCGGGGTCCACACACAGTGTATTAGTCAACAGAAAACCTCTCGTCTCTGCAGCCTTTGTTTCTTGGTAAACTCAACAACCTTAACATGTGGACCATAGATACCCCTTCATCTAAAAGTCAGTGAATCTTTTGGACAGCTGAGAGCAGAAAGAAATTAAGTTTATTGGTCATAAAACCTCGCCCAGACTTGGTTGGATGGATTTAGCTTTGAGTTCGGGGTGTCACAGTGAAAGGGCCTGACTCTCTCCTTTGTCCAAACATCCTTCCAGGTGAGGTGACACTTCACCTGTGAATCCCCTGGGGTCGCCTAATTCGAGGCGGCCTCCTCTACCCTGGTGACACCAATTCCTCCACATTTCTGCGGCGTTAGGTTTTATTTTTGCGGGGAGGGTTGTCGATGTTGTTGCGTTTTGTGCGGGGAGAGGAGTTTTTTGAGGTTGACGATCGGCTTGCCATTCCATTTATGTTTGTGTGTGTGTGTGTGGGGGGGGGGGAATTTTATGTTTCTCTCTGAACGGCGTTCATGTTCTTTCTCTGCTTCATGGCTGTCTGGAGGAGAAAAAATCAGAGGTGTATATGGATACATGTTTTGATAACAAATTAACCTTTGAATTTTCTGCTATGAGTGGGACTTCTAGACACTAGACGCTCGAATACTACAGCACAGTACAAGCCCTTCAGCCCTCGATGTTGTGCCGACCCATATGTTCCTTAAAATGTACTAAACACACATTACCCCGTAATCTATATTTCTTACATCCATGTGCCTGTCCAAGGGGCTCTTAAATACCCCTAATGTTTTAGCCTCCGCCAACATCCCTGGCAAGTCAATCCAGGCACTCACAACCCTCTGTGTAATAAACTTACCCCCGATATCTCCACTAAGCTTCCCTCCTTTAAACTTGTACATATGCCCGCTGGTGTTTGCTATTCGTGCCCTGGGGAACAGGTACTGAATATCCATCTGATCTATACCTGTCCTAATCTTGTAAACCTCTAGCAAGTCCCCTCTCATTCTTCTACGCACCAAAGTGAAAAGTCCCAGCTCTGCTAAACTTGTCTCATAAGACTTGATTTCAAATCCAGACAACATCCTGGTAAATCTTCTCTGTACTGTCTCCATAGCTTCCACATCCTTCCTATAATGAGATGACCAGAACTGAACACAATACTGTAAGTGTGCTCTCGCCAGAGGTTTGTAGATTTACAACATGCCCTCACTACTCTTGAACTCAATCCCGCTATGATCCGAAAGGCCTTCTTATCCATCCTATCAACCTGTGCAGCGACATTGAGGAATATATGGATTTCAACCCCAAAGTCCCTCTGTTCATCCAGACTCTTAAGTAACCGACCAATAACCCTGCACTCAGCCTTCTGGTTTGTCCTTCCAAAATACATCACCTCACACTTCCCCGGATTGAACTCCATCTGCCGCTTTTCAAACAATTTTTCATCCTGTAACCTTCGATAACCTACAGCTCCACGCACAACTCCTCCAATCTTCGTGTTATCTGCAAACTTCCTTCCATCCAGGTCATTTATAATAACCACAAACAGCAGGCATCCCAGGACAGATCCTTGCGGCACTCCACCAGTCACCGACCTCCAGGCAGAATACTTTCCTTCCACTGCTACCCTCTGCTTTCTTCCTGCAAAGTAGAAAAAAAATTGCCCACGGCTGTATAGTTTAAAGGTATCCCATAATGCTCCACTGGAAATTTCTTCCGTTGAGTTAGTTGAAAAGAAAAATACAATTTGTTCTTTAATGAAATTAACAAAATTTAAATCCTGAAGCAAAGCAGAGTTGAACCACCATGGTCGATTGGACCTCTTGTGCGTACTAGGCGCTGTCTCCGCGCCGGCTTTTGAGTCTCCGTATTTTTCTTCTCGGGTGGGTTCGGTTCCTGCCTCCAACGCTGTAAATTGCCCAGAGTGTTCCGTTACAAACAGGACTCTGTATGAGAGTTTCATCATACACTCTGCGCTTTCGTTACAACAGCAGGGTTTTGTGGTCACAGAGACGGGGAGGGAGGATGAATATCGCGAAGACAGGTTGAAGAAAGTGAGATCGCGGATACGGTGTGGGAAGGACTCGGGTCAAGCAGGCGGGGTGGGAGAGGTCAGAGAGATGGCACGGGTTGCTTGTTTCAGAGGGACTATAGAATGTAAGCGCTGTAATCCCAGAATACCCCGCAGGCAGGAAAGTCAAAATCGCTTAGTGTATTTATTGTCAATATACTCTGACTCACACTTCTATACCTCATCAAGTCTCTCTCTCTCTCTATCTCTCTCTCTCTGTCTCTCTCTCTCTCTCTGTCTCTCTCTCTCTCTCTCTCTCTCTCTCTCTCTCTCTCTCTCTCTCTCTCTCTCTCTCTCTCTCTCTCTCTCTCTCTCTTTCTCTCTCTCTCTCAACCACAGTGTCTGTTTCCCTCCCCAAGCTCTTATAATCTCCCGTCACCCTGTACTCACCCCATCCCATCTCCCCAACTCCTCTGGCCAGCAGTACCTAAACCCGCCTCTCTCTCTCTCTCTCTCTCTCTCTCTCTCTCTCTCTCTCTCTCTCTCTCTCTCTCCATTGACTCCCCAAACCTGGTTTCTCTCCCTCCCACGAGTTTCTCTCTTTAGATGCCGACACACCTACTCTACCCATCACACAGCCGCGTCTCGGAATCTCTCCTTCTGAGTTCTCTTCCAATCTCCCTCCAAACCCCGATTCCCAAATATCTCTCCTCACCCCAGAACTCTCGACTTCCCCTGCCCCGTCCCCGTCGATCTCTCTCTACTTCACCGGTCTCTCTCCCAGACTCTCCCCTCAGTCATTTCTTCCCAAGTCTCCTCCTCATCTCTCTACACTAGCTCCGTCATAGAATTCTCCCTTTACCCCGCCCCACTCTGTCTCGCTCAGTTTCCCTCTCCCTCTGCAGTTCTCCTCTCCTAGAATCTCGGCTGCATCTCTCTTCTCCCCCCCCCCCACACCGTCCTTCTATTCTCAGACACTCGCCGCCATCTCTCTACATTCCCCAGTCTCTTTCTCCCCCCACCCGTCTCTCACATTCTCTCTATCTGATCTCTCCGTAACCTCGGCCTCTCTTTCCTTGCCTCTCTCTCTCTCTGTCTCTCTCTCTCTACCTGCCCCAACCCTTCGCCCTCCTCTGGACTTTAACTCCGCCAGTCTGTTTCTCATCCAGTCAATCTATCGACCTCCGGTCTCTGCTCCGTCCCCCTCTCCGTCGCGTTTCTCTCTCCTGGCTATCTCTCTCCCGCTTTTTACCGACACCAAGCTCCCGACTCCGATTTCACTCCACATCTAATGTCACTGTCGAAACACTGATCTCTCTCCACACCAGATACCTCGACCTCCCCGGCCCCCTCCCTAGGGTCTTCCTCTGCCCTCGTCTTTCTCTCGCTACCTCACCAGTCTCTGTCCCCGTCTCTTTCTCCCGAGTCCCTCTCTCTGGCCTGCCTCGAATCGGTTCCCGGGTAATGACTTTTCTGTTCATTGACTGCTCATGGAGTGTCGTGGAGTGAAGATGGCGACTGAACCTTCGTGTTTTATAGTTGAAATAATAAAATATACTTGCTGATAAGTGCAGATTCTCTGTACATCACTTATCATTATTACAGGGATGATTTTTGTAACAGTGGCGTCCATCACTAAAGTTGCCCACCAACAGGACATGCCCTCGACACAGTGTTACCACCGGGAGGGAGATTAATTGTACCGCTACCGTGAAGTTAACAAATTTCACGACGTATGCCTGTGATATTAAATTTGTTTCTACTTCTGATTCACTTACAGTGGGGATGTGTCATTCTGAATTAGTTGAAAGTATGTCACAACCTCGTGAGACGAAGGGTTGTACAATGCCGTAATATTCTATGTTCTGTGCTCTAAATACTGTACCGCATCTCACTATTTAAGTCCAGTCGATTATTTATTTAAAGCTACGACACCTTCGTTTCCAGACTACTCTCAATGCGCCTGATAATATTGCAGGATCATTTAACTATAGGCCATAACTATCAGTGACAGCCACAGGATGATAGTGATAGTTTTGCCGAGAAGGGACTCGTCAAATTCTACGTAAGGAGGAATTGTCCTCGGTGTTAAATCTGGTCATGGGGTATGAAGGGAAGTATATGGACAAACAGGAACATTAGCGATAGTCAGGATGGGCCAGTGAGTAGTAGGTCATGTCTAACGAAACGTACAAAGCTTTACGAGGTAGTGACCAGCAATGGTATTGACGGCAAGGCAGTGGATGGAAGGAACTTGAAAGGTTTTAGATGGGAGGATGCTCGGGATGGGTCAGTCGCTTGGCTTTCACAATGAGGAAGTAAATTGTGATCCTTCCTGCGTCCGTTGTTATTTGTAATCTATATCAACGATCTGGATAATAATGCCATCAACTCGATTAGCAAGTTTGCCGATGACAACAACATTACGGGTGTAGTCGACGGCGGAAAGAGTACCGGAGCATGAGTCAGGATCTGGACCAGCAGGGAATATGTGTTGAAAACTGTCAGATCGAATTTAACGCACACAACTGTTAGATGTTGCCCTTTGGGAGGGCAAGCCAGGGTCGGTCTGGCACAATGAGAAATAGGGCTCTGAGGAGTACGATAGAACAAAGGAATCAGGGAATGCAGGTCCTTAATTCAATGAAATTTGCGGCACAGTTAGAGAGCGTCGTGAACTTTTCGCACATTGGCCTTCCTAAACCAAAGTACAGAGTACAAGAGTTTGGATGTTACGTTGCTGTCGTTTAAGGCTTTATTGGGGCTTAATTTGGAATATTGTTTATGCTTGGGCTCAACTACCTGCAGGAAAGATGCAAATAAGATTGAAAGAATGCAGGAAAAACAAGTTACACGGCCATTGCCGGGACTGAATGTTTTGAATTAAAAGGAAAGGTTACTCCGAGCGAGTAGAAGACTAAGGGGAGATTTGATAGAGGTATACAACATTATGAGGCGAATAGAGAGTGTAAACGCAAGTGGGCTTTCTCCACTGACGTTGGGCGAGAATACCACTGGAGTTCTTGGGTGAAGGGTGAAATGTGAAATGTTTAATGGAAACATGAGGGGAGACTTCTTCACCCAGAGGGTGGTCAGAGTGTAGACAGTGCTGACAACACAAATGGTAATTGAGATACCGATGTTAATGTTTAAGAGATGACTCGAGAAATACACGGATGAGAGTGATTTGCAGGAACTGACGTAAAATTCGAAGGCTGCATATCTTTCCGAAAATCTCTGAAGTGCTGATGTATGCTCACCTCAGCTCCCCACATCTCACTCTCCTAAGTTCTTTAGAATACGTGTTGAGGCCTTTTGCTTTGGAAGTTCTGGATGGCCACGGTCCGAGTCGCAAACAAAAACGAAACTTTTGACTCCATTTGACTTCATAGGCCAATGTACTGAGGACAGGAGTGAGGATGTTATGTTGATGCTGTTTAAGACTTCATTGTTGTCTCATTTGGAATATTGTGTGCTGTTGGGCTCATCTACCTGCAGGAAAGATGTAAATAAGTTTGAAAGAATACAGAAAACAAATGAAGACTGTAGTTCCGATTTGGAGGTGGGTGTGACAGTGGTCTCAGTACGGTGAACAGATCTGTTGCTTCAGAGGTGCTAGTAGGTAAAATGGATGATTAGCCTCGATACTATACAACAAAGGGTCATTTGATCCGAATCCTATCCTTGGTCAGAAATTGCAGGTCAGTAATCCTGCAAGTCGTTGGAGGTTTGGAGACGTCATGTTCTAATTGTGTTGAATATTAACTCGTGGACGATACGTTACCTTCTGCGCCTCTTTGCCTTGGAGTCGAAAGGCCTCATTAAAGTGTTTATGATTGCAATTACAGATGTTTGTTACCCATTGAACAACTAAGAGCATGTCGCTTTCTGAAATATTTTGAAGATATGAATGCATTGCAGCGATTTGCATAACATTTGCCACCTTCTAATCTTCTAGTTCTACTTCCGTGGTCAAAGAAAACAAAAATTTCCTGTCCGGAATCTCAGCAATGTCTTCGTTTCCCTTCCCAGATCAGCTGAACTGTACACATTCCGGCACCGGGGATAATCTATCATAATGTTTTCCAAGTTTCCAGCGCATCCTCTTTCTCAGCGTCAGCATCTTCTGGCATATCTACCTTTTGACCCTGTGCTCACATTCATTAATGTATCCAGTGAGGAACTTGGGTTCCAGACACAAGTTTTCCTCTTTTGCCTTTGATCTGTCCACACTGTCTCCAGTCTCCTCCTGTTCTTCACAGTGCAACTCGCCAAGGATTTCTCAAATCCCTTTCTAAATGTTCTAAACCCATTATTAAATTCTCTTCAGTGTGCATTGTGACCTTCCATAACCCTGCCAGATCCTTTTTCCCGAAACCTTAAGTACCTTTCTTTCTTCCTCTTGACGAGTTGTTCCAACTTTATTGCCACCTAAGGTTACTTTATGTTATCATCCTTGCCCTGTGTCATTGAGACAAACCCTTACTGAACCCCATGTCAGTGCTCCCTAAACAATCTCCACATATCTGTTGCACATTTCCCAGAGTACATCATTTCCTAATGTACGTTCCCATGTTCCTGACAGGCAGCACCATACACCGCAGCCCCCCAATTAAACACATTCACTGCTCCCTGGTCCTATCCATGTGCAAGTTAAATAGAGGGCAGATTTGCCCTCTTGCTCTGAAATGCTGACCCACCGAGAGATCTGTCACCTGATCCGTTTCCTTTTCTAATATTAGATCCGGTATGGACTGTTCGCCAGTCCACCTGTCTTCATATAGTGAGATGAATCCTTCCTGGACACAACTGAGAAATTATGCCATACCTTTTATCATGGGGAGGTGCCAGGGAATATTTTGGAAGTTTCAGTTACTCGTGCCAATAACAAGGCCGATGTCAAATATCGGCTTCCCGATCGGATCTTTACCGTTCC
Source organism: Hypanus sabinus (assembly GCF_030144855.1). Taxonomy (NCBI): domain Eukaryota; kingdom Metazoa; phylum Chordata; class Chondrichthyes; order Myliobatiformes; family Dasyatidae; genus Hypanus; species Hypanus sabinus. The sequence goes on from NW_026781306.1 coordinate 172,327, forward strand.
CTTTGCAATTATTTGGTTGATCTGGTGGGCGGCTGTATAGAATACTCCAAACGGAGTGATCAGCTTCATGTTTGTGTGTTAGTCACACTATCTATTAAAAAGCAAACGCTCCACGTTGTCCTCCCTTTCTGCAGCTGCGATACTATCCGTGGTTTCCTTTTGCGCCCCCTTAAAACTATGTTACCCGACCCTGTCCATTTTGAAACAACTAAATCACGGAAAGTTCTGAAGCCATCCCTGCCCTTGTGACAGTCAAATGTCTGTGATAGTTCGGAACATACTTCAATCAGTGTAACAATCACGCCAGCAGCATTGAGCGTTTGTATTGCTAACTACCTGAACTGTATGAAGTCAGCAATCTTTTGCCAATTCTGCAATTTCCGGATGGCCAGGCATATGATTGTTCGAATTTATGACATACTTGTCAAAACTGTTCATTGTAAATCGGCTTTATTTGAAAACTCTGCAGAATTGCAATTGGACACGGGCGTTATCTGCACAGATGGCCATTTAATGTCAACACATACTTCATTCCATTCCTCAGCTCTTCTCTGAATTTCCTCTGTGTCAGTGTATAGATACAAGTATTGGTGCACATGCTGAGAATTTGTAACATGAACCCAAATTGTTGTAGAATGTATACCGGGGAATTAAAATATCTGTCCTGGTAATAATAGTTTTGCACTTGCCATTTCAGGGAATGGGCAACATAGGGCATCCAAAATAATATGAAATTAGCTGATATAGAAAACAACAAAATAATCGATTTTCTGCGTTTTTCTACCTCGGCATCTTTGTGATCGTCGCTCCTGTACCGAAGCTTTCTGCGGACTCTATTTGCCACAACGATATGTCTTACGGTTAACCCGTTAAACACCAGGATTAAGCCGATTGGTAGCAATGGTGTTAAAATACTGTTCAGTAATCGGTACCCTCTCCACACGGGTGAATTAGCGTATTCATATGTGGCGGTGCACCGCCAGGGCATGTTGTCAATGATGACGTAAGGTTCAAGGGCAAAGTAAAACGGGACACCTCTCCCGCAGCTCACTATAACCACGGTCACGATAACCACCGTTGCTGTTCTCTCGGTGCAATATCGCTCCCGCAGCTTTCGGCAACATATGGCGATGTAGCGATCGAAGGTAAAACTGACCGTGAACCAAACAGAACAGTCCATCGTCACGACCCGAAATACAAGTGTCAGAGCGCAGACAGGAGTGATGAGCAGGGATCTAGAATAAATGTAGATATTGTTGGTCTGTTCTACTAAAGCAGCAACGATGACAACCAGCAGATCCGCTGTTGCCATTCCAACCAGGTAACGGATGATGCATTTGGAGAGTCCGCATTTTCCCCGAGAAAGGATCACAATCGCCGTTAAGTTAACTACAAGAAATGTGGAACCAAAATAGAAATATGGTCAACTCCCTGAATGCCCCCATTCTACCGATGCTATGCAGGGTATGGTCTATTGGGAAGTGGAAAGAGGAAATCCAGTGTGTGCGGTCTCGGTCGCTGCACTCCGGCTGGAGGACAATGACGGATGTGAGTGTCAGTGGATTGGCGAACTTCCGACAGTTTTGAACAAGGCATCCGAGTTCCAGGACTCACGTACCGGTGGGCACTCGATTACTCCTGTTAGCAAAACCATTTCCATTACTAGTGGTGAAAGATCTGAATGGATTGTTTGCAGCCGTGACAAAGTGGAATCAAATGATACAAAGCACAAGTTATCATTTCAAGAACAGACCTACGTGCCGAAAATAGACTGGACCGTCATTTAAATAAACTGCCACGTTGTTACAAGTCGAAGTGTCTGCACTGATAGAGTGCAGAAAAGCAGAGACCATCATCACTTCCGAAAGCCTAACGAGGTGAAATTATGAAACAGTGACAATATCGGGACCAACTTAATTGAGAAAAGAAGAAAACTCTGCGATCAAAGTACGGACAATAGAAATAAAACCATTAGATGCCTGAGTCCTCCATTTTCAGCCGAAAGTAGCATCTGTGGGTAGTAGCAGTGCAGATACCGCAGCAGATTAACGACGGCACCAGACATAATGTAACCAGCTCCAGCAACTTACCGAGGACACCGACCGCTACAAGTGTGGGATAGAAAATGGCCGCGATGTGGTAAATTGTCGAATATCCCATATTCCGTCAGAAGCAGCGTTCAGTTATACGGAGCGTTTCAGCTGCTCAGATGGACTGGTGATCGGTTAACAGACTTTTATTGAGCAGAGAACAATTCCACTGAGGCAATTAGCGTGGCTAATACGTCACAGACATTAGTGACAACCAACTCTACAAACACTTTAACTATTTATCCTCACTTTTTCCCCGTGTCATGAATTTGACTCCTCAATAAAGTCCATTACTGTAAAACAAAATATAATGTGCTTTTTTCCATGTTATTTTGCATGATACCTGGCTTCAGCTATTTAAATGGCATTATTTATATCATTATCGCTTTAAAACAGGCATTCATCTTGAAGTTGATTTGTTTTGTAATATTTGACCGTGCACGTTCGCTTCTGAAATTGACTGAAAAAGTGTGTTCTGGCGGGTGAAATGAACAACACTTCCTTATTAAAGGGGAACATTCATTTGTTCTTTTCTTTCGTTCGGTCCAGTCATTTCGGTCTTTTTGTGTGTTGGAAATCACAGTTACAGCTGACATAAAATAAAATACACTGCAGGTATTCCTGCAAACACTGTAAAAGATACACAGTGATATTCCAGAGACCTGACGTCAAACAGGAAGAGTGTCTTCGGGAGATTAGCGAGGGCTGTGGACAGTTTGAAGAGCAATGTTTTCCAGCGCACACATGGGCCGTTTGGCAGGAACCTGATCTCTGCCAGTGAATGACGTGACCTCATACCCATGACGTGCCATGCAGTCTACTTAACCTTAAAGATATTCTCAAACCTGCCACTATTCTACCGCTAATTTTCCATCCATTCTCTGTTTCAGTAAATATTATAAGTAAAATCTATGGACAATCCGCAGGTTTTCAGGCCGTTCTGTCATTTTCCACGAAGTTGTATTTTTTGCTCCGGATTTACTGTAGGGTATATTGCCTTCCGAGCGTCACTATGAGTGTGTGCAGAGCAGCTGATGTGGTCAAGCTCACCTGTCAATCACACTTCCTACTGCAGAGCACCGCTCCGTGCCGGTTGTGATACACGTAGCAATGAGCGGCCCTCGACTGATTGGAGAGAGTTTCATCACTCCGTTTCCTTTGCTGAACTCGTACTAATGTGCGGCCCTCGATTGACTCAAGAAAGTATCACCTCTCCCTTCAAATTCGTCCTCCCAAAATAGATCACTCCGTAACCTTCGGGGTTGAACTCCATCTGTAACTACTCAGCGCTGCTCTGCATCCTGTCAATGTCCTGTTGTAATCTGTGACAAACTTCTATACTGTCTATAATCCCACCAACCTCCACATCACTGGAAATACAATAAACCATCCTTCCACATAAAAACACAAAAAGAAGCCTGGGTCTCAGGCAGATCTCTTCAGGACAACTGTCACCAACATCCAAAGAGAAAACGCTCCATCCACAACTATCCCCTGCCTTCTGTGGGCGTCATTTCTGAACCTAGCAGCTAATTTTCCATGGATACGAAACCGTCTGCCATTATGGATGATCCTACCATGACTAAGCTTAACGCCTTGTTAAAATCCGTTCATATCATATCAATTATCCCACACTTTATTTCCAGAAGACCACACAACAAACACGTTCTCCCATCTGTTTCTCTCTTCCATTGACTCCAACATAGCTCGGGCGAGTGCAAAGATGTGACCTATCCTCATCCTACGGGAGCAAACTGCAAGTAGTTGCCCATGTCACTGAGGGGGCAACTGCTCCTTCATCCCCATCACCGTCGATTGCCTGAAACATAAATCTAAGAGGATCACTCATCTCGGTCCAGAGCATCCCATTGACAATATATTTTCTGGAACTCAGCTACTAAGGACAATGACTATTTCTAAAGGGTTTGAGTTTATTAATATGATACCAACCCAACTTGCTTGGAGCAGTCTGAATTCGATATACTGCTGGACTGGCTCTGTGCCGACAAAGGTGGAAGGTGGAAAGGGTCTCGGATGATGTAGTGACATCATAGCCTTCAGTCCTATTTTAAACGCCCGCGGTTTTGCTCGAACCTCTGAACAAGCTTCGCTCTGCCGCTTCTTCCGTCACGTACTATGGGCGGCATCATAATAGGCCTCCTTAATAGAGTTAATTAATTGCTGCTTGCATTCGTCCTTTTCAGTGCCATCATACTCGGCCTGTGATAAATCTAGCCAAGAAAGTATACAAACACACTCATTTTTTTCTCCCAATTGTCAACTTAAAACGTATAAATGCAGGAGAGAATGCTTTTGTGGTGAACACTATCATAAGAACATAGAGTAAGACAGTGACCCATGAGCCGTTTAGTCATTTTGGACAACATTGTTGTTAAAGTCCAGTTCATCCGTTCAACAATCGCACTGCATTCTGGTCGATAGGGGATATGGAACAAGGATTCTAACACTTTCATTCTAACTAAAATTGTCATTAAAGTTGTGTTCATCCATTCAGCAATTGCACTGTATTGCGGTCGATAAGCGATACCAACTGTGTTTTACCCCCAAACAGTTTCATTAGATATTGTATCACCTGTACAGTGTAGCGGGGACCGTGATCTGATTCTGGAGTCCCCAACGGGTAAAGACGGGGAAATCCTGGCTGTGACGTCAACACTTTTCATTGTCTAGTTGTGGAAGCCTCTATCCACTTGGTGACCGCATCCACTATCTCGAGGATATATTTCAGTCCTCCAGGGGATGGATGCGAATATCCAACAAAATAAACCTGCAAATCAACACGTGGTCATTCTACGGGACGTGTCTTAAAACTGCTTCTCGAGCCGATTTATCTGGGTTAGATCGACATAGATAAAATCCAATCACTTTCATATTACTATCGCCCACCAAGAGAAAGTAAAATTCGATACCCCTTACAAGTCTTTTAAATATTTAGCCATCATTATGCCAAAAGATTTGGCAAAATGATCAGAATGTAACTATCAGCCTTTATATAAAAAAAGAAAAATAAGGAAGATGTGGCAAGATGGAGCCTGATTCCTTTTCTCAGTCTCAGTTCAAGGATTGAGTCTATTCAAATGAATATACTGCCGAGACTGTTATATCTCTTTCAGACCCTACAAATAGAGATTAATCAAAATCAGTTCAATGAATGGAACAAGACGCTATCAAGGTATATTTGGCAGGGCAAACGGCCTAGTATTCGTCTAAAAACTTTGCAATTAGCAAAGGAAAAGAGGGGATGGGGCTTGCCTTCGCTTAGAGGTTATTATTTTGCAGCACAGTTGAGAGCTGTGATATGTTGGTGCAACCCATCATCTGACGCTCAGTGGAAAACCATGGAGGAGCGGGTACCTCCCATCCCCATACAAACAATTTTGGCTGATAACAACCTGCAAAGGTACGTAAATACTATTGCTAACCCATGGGTGAAATTGACTGTTGAAATATGGAAAACTACTATAAAAGAATATAATCTAGAGGGAGATATTGCAATTCTTATCTGGTGTGCCTATGACTTGGATTTTACACCGAATAAACTGTATGCTAGATTTAAGGACTGGACGCTAAAGGAATAACAGTTCTTTGCAACATAATGAAAGAAGGAACACTGTTCAGTTTTGAAATGCTTAATGAGAAGCACTTTTTAGAAAAAACAAGATTTTTATCGGTATTTACGGATGCGACAATGTTAATAAGACGCTTAAAAATGTAGCCAAGGCAATTGCATGCTTGATTGAACTCTTTAGAACAGCATATAATTCAGATAATGGTAGTAGAATAATTTCAAGTATGTATAATGGGATGTTAAATCTCAAAACACATTTGACTTCATACATTAAAACAACATGGGAGAAGGAAGGAGGGATAATTATATCTGAGGAAGAATGGACAACAATATGGAGGTATCAATGGAAGTGTACCAGTTCACAGAAATGGAGGGAGTTCGGATGGAAAAACTTGATACGATATTTTATTACACCATCTCAGAAATACCATTATGATAGTCACCTCCCTGTTTGCTGAAGAAATTGTGAAAATCAAAATGCAAATCATTATCATATTTTTTGGCACTGCCCCGTTATCAAAGACTACTGGAGGAGGATACACGATGCCCTACAAGACATCTTTAAATGTGAATTACCCTTAGAGAGTAAGATCATATATTTTCTGTACATAGCGGAAGAATGGTTGAAAAGAGATAAATATTTAATGAACATACTGTTGGTGGCTGGTTAAAAAGACACTTGCTAGGAAATGATTATCACAGGAGAGCCCAACTTTAAATGCATGGATAGAAATTACAATGGACATTTACAAAATGGAGAAAAGAACAGCATCTGTTAATCATAAGCTGGAACAATTTGATTCATACTGGGAAAAATGGCTTAACTATATAATGCCTCATAGTCCTGATTTTATTCTCACAAATCAATGAATCTGTTGTAAAAAAAAACAATGACGCCCTACTTGTACATAGTTCGTTCCTTTTGCTTATTTTTTTTTTCTTTCCACTCTTTTCTATAAGTGTATACCTTAAATCAAGTCAAGTCAGGTCAAGTCAAGTCAACTTTTATTGTCATTTCGACCATAACTGCTGGTACAGTGCATAGAAAAAATGAGACAACGTTTTTCAGGACCATGGTTTACATGACACAGTACAAAAAACTAGATTGAACTACGTAATAAAAAAAAATCACCGAGAAAGCTATACTAGATTACAGACCTACACTGGACTGGATAAAGTGCACAAAAACAGCATTACAATAAATAATAAACAGGACAGTAGGGAAAGGTGTCAATCCAGGCTTCGGTTATTGAGGAGTCTGACAGCTTGGCGGAAGAAACTGTTATATAGTCTGGTCGTGAGAGCCCGAATGCTTCGGAGCCTTTTCCCAGACGGCCGGAGGGAGAAGAGATTGTATGCGGGGTGCACTGTCCATTCATATTGCTGTTTCCTTTTCGGATGCACCGTGCAGATAAATACTTTGTGGAGATTTGTGATATATATGATTATTTGGTATATATGTACAATGTCTGAAATACATCTTATGGAAATGGTTTTTTTTTAATGATGAACTTCAATAACAAATAAATTACAAATCAGACAGTTCTTACAATAACATTGTACATCTTCTCTCAATTTCGACCTCCAACACAGATTCTTCAACTGCTCCTTGATACACACAAATGTAATGGTGACAATACATCACCTGGTTTCCTTCACATTCTGGCACAAAAAAATACCATTATTAAGTACAATCCGATTCCGTGCCTGTATCCCTGGATATTTCCCAAACGCTTCAGAATCCTCGCCTCTTTCTAGCTTTGCTAACTCCTGACCCTGTTAATGAGTCATGACTAAGTCTATATCTGTACAGTTTGCTGGTTTCTCTGTCATCCCTACCTCTACATCTGGATTCCCTTTCAGCACCCAGATTGATTCTAGTTTGGCGAACTCACCAGCCTTCTTGATTCCTTCCGGGGACGTCTGTAAATGAGCCTTCACCTTTTTGTTTAATCCATAAGTGTTTCCACTTCCCTCCTAAAATATTTACTTCAACATGGGCGCTGATGGTACTGGTTTGTCATCTTTTGAGTTATATCCTCTAGCTTCCCATAACGGTAAGTATTAAGCCAAAGCTCATGAATATGAAGTGAATGAAGGGAGATGGGTCAGATACAGTCATCAGAGTTCAATCTCATTCGAGTTGTTATTCAGCGCAGAAGTAGTGAGTCAAAGGGCTTGTTCCCGTGCTGTACTGTTCCCAGGATCCCAACATCTCCAGCCGATGTGTTCACATTGTAATATCAATTTATTAATTATCATCTCTCCATTCTCCTCCATTCATATTCTTCAGCACTGTGTCCTATAAGCCACAGTGTCCTGCAACACAGGAGCCTTCTCTTCCTTCCATCCTGTCCCAAACGGGCGGAACAGTCCCGTCCGGTCTGTGACATAACCAGTAACGTCAAATTTTCAGGAGGTGATCAATGAATCGGATGCTGCAATGTGGAACTTGGATAATGCGAAAGGTGGAACTTGACTTTCCCTCGCATTCCTATTCACAAACTCTCTCAGCCACTCAGAACAACGGAGACAGAATTTTATCAATGGAAAATGCAAGGCATATTGCAGACAAGTCTGAAATTATCAAGTCTTATGCAAAACCTCCATCATCCACCCTGGTGCATTCAAACGACAACAGACCCGAGAAAGTTACAGTCATATCAGATTGAATAGTTCATAAAACACTGTTGGCCAGAAGAAACCAAAGTCTGATCAAGGATAAGGGAGGCAGACAAACCAGTTCACTCTGTCTTTCCCCCACTTTGTGGACTATGAACTGATTCTTGACTCTGGGACAATCTAATCAGAGCAGTATACCTGAGACCATGCTCAGAGGAGCAGCTATTTGTTATGTGAAATGCCAGACATATCAAAGAAGCAATCTGCAGTCTCGTTAGACTCTGTCTGGGTTGCCTCATTTAAATGGTTTGGACTAGTCAGGGTGTAAAAGATAAGAATACTGAAGGCTGGGGTGGGCAGAGCCAGGTAAAAATATGTTGGTTGTAAGTCCGTACAATGATCAGTAACCAGGTGACCCAGGTGGGTCGGGTGACCTTGAGCCAATGGTTTGGTGATCCAATGGTTCAACTGATGAGGAACAATATAAGATTCCGGAGCTTCAGATATGCCGGGGAGATAACTCTCCAGCGGCCAGAGACCAACCATTGCCGAAAAGCAGGACCACACGGACTCGTGGAGATCGGGAACATGAGGATTGGAAGATGATGAGATCCATTGGTCGTGCGGATATTAAGAATCTTTTTTCCCAGGGCTGAAATGGTTGCCACAAGAGCACACAGGTTGAAGGTGCTGAGGCGTCGGTACACAGGAGATGTCAGGGTTAAGTTTTTTTTACTCAGTGGAGAGTGCGTGGAATAGGCTTCCGGCAACAGTGGTGCAGGCGGATACGATTGGGTCTTTTTAAGAACCTTTTGGATAGGTACATGGAGGTTAGAAAAATTGAGGGCGATAGGTAAGCCTAGTCATTTCTGAGGCAGGGACATGTTCGGCACAACTTTGTGGGCCGAAGGACCTATATTGTGCAGCAGATTTTCTATGTTTTCTATGTTTCTATGGAATGTCTTGCCAGCGTAGACTCTGTTCCCGGATAATACCTTTTCTCTTAACTGACTGTTCATCGAGTGTCTGGGTTTCCAGTAGGGTGCACTCAGGAAGATAGTGTGTAAATCTATGTGCTTTTAGTAGAAATGATAAAAGATACTTGTTCGTAAATACTAATTCTCTGTATTTCATTGATCATTGTCTCAAGGGATGATTCTCGTCACAGTGACGCCCGTCATTATCATTGCCCACTGACGGGACGTGCGCTCTACACAGTGTTACCATCGGGAAGGAGATACTGAAGCCTGAAAGCTCAGGCTCAGCGAGTCAGGAACAGCTTTCTCCCCGCTGCCACCTGTATCTCAGTTTTGTTTTCTCTATATTTATTTATCCTGTATTTCATTGTACTGCTACCGTAAAGTTAACAATTTAGCGACGTATGGCTGTGATATTAAATCTGGCTCTGATTCTTTAAATGAAAGTCGATTAATTATTAAAAGCCATGACGCCTTGCTTTTCCAGAGTCCTCTCAATGCGTCGGATAATAAAGTGCGTGAGAAATTATAAAAAAAACAATAGGCCATTAAATCAGTGCCGACCGCTGGATGATCTCGATAGCTTTGCTTGGAAGGGACTTGCCAAGTATTATGTAATGAGGAATTGCCCTCGGTGTTCAGACTACCCTGGTCATTGGGTATGAAGGGAAGTATTTGGACAAAAAGGAACATTAGCGATGGTCAGGATGGGCCAGTGCGTATTAGGTCATGTCTAACCAATCTCACAGAGCTTTACGAGGTAGCTACCAGGAATGGTGTTGAAGGCAAGGCGGTGGATGCCGTCTACAGGGACTTCAGCAAGGAATTTCTCAAGGTTCCGTAGGGGAGGATGCTGGAGAAGGTTCAGTCGCTTGGCTTTCATGATGAACTATTAAATTGCTGTCACCATTGGCTACGTTGTGGAAAGTAGAGTGTGGTAATAAATGGTTGTCTGTTTGTTTGGCGACCTGTGCCGAGTGGAATTCCGCACGGATCGTTGCTGTCATCGTTGTTTGTTGTTTGTCATCTGTATTAACGATCTGGATATTGATCTCGTTAACTGGATCAGCAAACTGCCGTTGACAGCAGCATTACCTGTGTAGTTGAGAGTGAGGAAGAGTCCCAAAGCATGGTACCTGAAACGGGACCAGCTGGGACAATGGGCTGAAAGAAAGCGGATCTGGTTTAACACAGACAAGTGTTAGATGTTGCAGGTTTACGGTGACACAAAGGAGACTGCAGACGCTGGAAATCTCCTGCGATACACACACTGAGCTGGGAGAGCTCAGCAAGTCAGACAGCATCTACGGATGGGAATATGCAGTCGACGGTCAATCCGAGACACCTTATGAGGACTGGAAGAGCAGAGGGAAAAACTGGAAAAGGAAGATTTACAAACTCGCTCTCTCTCGGCATTGACAAATCCAGTACGGCGCAACAGACTGTAGCACTCTAGCTGCAGTGCCTGTGAAGTGTATTTACCCCTTGGAATTTATATATTTGATTGTTTTACAACAGTGAACCTCAGTGGATTTAATTTGGCTTCCTTGACACTGGTAGACAGAAAAAGAAAATCTCCATGCCAAAGTGAACAAAGATCACTGAAAAGTGATCTACATTATTTACAAATATAAAGCAAAGTAATTGATTGCATAAGTATTCACCCCCTTTACTATGATACACCTAAGCATCACTGCTGTGGAGATTTAAAAATCGCCAGAGAGTAGTAAATCTTTGGAATTCTCTTCCACACACTGCGGACGAGGTCAAGGTCGTGTGCATGTTTAAAGAGAAAGTTGATCATTTCCTGATCGGTCAGGGGATCAACGGATAAGACGAGAGGTCAGGTGTATGGGGCCGATTGGGATCCAGGATCAGCCATGATGAACTGGCGGAGCAGACTCGATGGGCCTAATGGCCTAACTCTGCTCCTGTGTCTTCAGATCTTATGGAGCATCCAATGAGTCATATAAATAGTTAAATGGAGACCAAAGTGTACAGTCAAAGTGTTTCGATTTAAGGTTGTCTAAACACACCTGCACCTAGAAGCTGCAACTGCTGGTGAGTATGTATCCTGACAAAAATTACACCACGAAGACAAAAGGACCATAACGGTTATTGAAAAGCACAAGTCAGGAGACGGATAAAGAAAATTGATTGTAAAATCACTAAATATCACTCAGAGAAGAGCTGAGACAATGATCCAGAAATGGAAACAATATGGCACGGCTACAAATGTGTCTAGAGCATGCCGACCTCAAGAACTGCAAGACGGGGACTAGTGAGTGAGGCCACCCTACAGACCTGTGACAACTCTAAAGGAGTTACAAGCTTCAGTGCCTGAGTTGAAGGAGACTGCGCATTCAATAACTATTGACCGGATGCTTCACCCGTCGCATCTTTATGGGAGAGTGGCAAAGAGAATGTCACAGTTAAAAAGAAAACTCACATGATATCTTGGGAGAAGGCATGTGGGAGGTTCTGAAGTCAGCTGGAAGAAGGTTGTAATGTTTGAGGAAACCCAAGTTGAGCTTTTGGCTATCAGACAAAACGCTACGTCTGGATTCCATATCAAATGTAATGTATCTGAAGCCCGGGAGATAGCAAATGTGTCTTTATATAAGGGAAGCAGAGATAAGCCTGGAAACTGGTGAAGAGTGCCTTTGAATAGTGGAGAGTCATCTAATAGATGGGACTCGGATGGGCAGGATTTACCTTCAGAGACATGTAGTGTCTCCGGCGGGGATTTAGTTTCACAGAATGGGCAACGGAGTGACAGATGGAATGCAGCCTCCGGAAGTGTGGGATATACACTTTCAAACCAACGATTAATGTGTAGAAACGTTTCTGACTTGGGAGAAAATAAGAACTCAGAGACATATGGCCCTGGATGTCCTGGTGACCATCTTGCAGGTTAAATTGGTGGTAATGAATGCAAATTCAGTACTGGCATTCATTTCAATTCGATTTTAACGCAACAGAAGTTGTGGAGGTCAAGTCATCCTTGCAGCTAAGGAAAGTATAACGAAGTATTCTTGCCTGCTGAGGAAGGAGACTGGGGTTGAGGAACAGATCACACAAACAAATAAACACGGAAAAGCTTGATGGTACGAATGGCTCAGTTCCGCTTCTGCATCCAATGCCACTTGATCGTCTAAATTAACCATTGGCTCTTCGCCCATAACCTCAACAAAGTGTTCATCGGCGGCTTCTACCATGTTGCGGTCATTGAGATGCGTTCTTCCCTCCTTAGGAACACACGGGAAAAAATAAATGACTGTGCCTTCCTCGCAATGTCATGCAAGCTACCGTGAGAATTAGATCTTTCCTGTGAATTTAGCCCGATTTGCTTTTGAAGGAAATACTTCCGCAAGGTGCGCCGAGAAGAAACGATGTTGTAGGTCATTTGACTGATCAGTATTTACACTGGAGAACCGGATTCTTCATCGAAAGACGTGTGGCCGGGAAGAAGGCGAAGTTATGTGAACAATAAAACTAAAATGTCGGGTGAGTTTACCAGTTGGTAGGAGGTTGAGGCCGCGATCTGTGGGTGACGGAGTTTCTGTTCCCCCGCCGTATCTCTCTCGGGCTGTAAACCAGTTTTATTCTCGCCGCTGTCACGTTTCCAATGATCGCTAATTCAGTAGTGTTCAGGTCGAAAACACAACCACCGCCTCTGAGAAGAACTTAAATATTTTGATTCTTAATTAGTTGAATAACTAACGTGAAGGGATATTTCACCGCGCTGATGAACTGCTTTCTGAACTTCGACTGAGTTATTCCATAAATAAATGTGTTTGTACAGCTACTTAATATCACCAACATCTCCCCAGAGTGTTCAAGTATGTATTCCGAATTGTTGTAATTATTTTGATCCAATCCGGCAATGGTATAATAAAGGAATTCGGCAACATTTATCGACCACAGGACGACAAAGCTTCCGGAGATGGTGAGAAGTAAATTCACAGACCTCCTCCTGCTCTCCATCTCAGGATCACTGCGGTTCTCCGCCTTGCTCTGACCCCTCAGCCCCTTACGGACGCGACTGGTCACTAGAATGTGTCTGACTGTCAGAGCGTTGAGCAGGAGTATTAACACGAACGGGAGTAATGGCGTTAGAACGGTGGTAAACCAGTCATATCCCAGCCATCCGGGATTCGTGTAGCAGCTCGGCTTTCGAATACAGTCCCAGGGTATATCGTCAATCACTTTCGCAGGATGATAGATAAAGAAGTAGGGCACATTATTGAAACAGAAGAAAACGCCGGTTGTTGTCAGAACCACAGCCGCAGTTTTCCCGGTGCAATACTTCGTTTTCCGCTTCTGGCAACAGATGGCGACAAACCGATCAAATGTAAAAGTGACGGTGAACCAGACAGAACAGTCAGTGGCTGCCAGTCCCAATGCAGCGATCGCACTGCATACGGGGGTGATGTCCAGGTAAGTCCCGGGGAAATAGTAATAACTGACCCGCCACAATATGGCATCAAAAATGATAGTTAGTAGATCCGCCGTTGCCATGGCTACCAGGTAGCGAGTGGTGCAGGTGGAGAGGCCGCACTTTCCCCGGGACAGGATCACAATCGCCACCAAATTCACTGGGGGAACAATAAAAAGAATGAGTAAATTACCGTTTCGCCTCTCAATGGGTCTCAGGGCAGAAATAGGCTGGAAATTCAGAACAATCAAATTTTGTGGACAACTCATTTCTGCAGGCATAAAAGCTGCAAAGCGAGAGTCTTAGATGCACAACACGCGTGTATGTTGCGTAAACGGTAACGACACTCGGTACTGGGAGCGATTTCAGTGACTGGAATCACGAGGCGCTTAGATGAAATCAAAATGAATCTCCCACTATTTGGTTTTCGACTGGTGTGTAAAGATCAGTCGATGGTGATTGCCGCGATCTTGTCATCTACCTTTTTGCACTTTTCCCATAGAGCGAAGTCACGGTCTCCTCCTACCTCTGTCCAGGTAACAAGTTCACAGCAAATTTATTTCACCCGTTCTCATGTCTTGAAATCCTCCTGACCCGTTTGTCACCCGCCCTCAGCGGCCCCGCTTACTTCGCTTCTTTTGAATTCTGCAACTACTCTTGGCGGGATTCATTCACACTATTTATAGGTAAACGATCAGAAATGTCCAATTTTTGCTTTTAAATTTTTTGACATACCCGCTGACCGAGATTTTCCGCCATCGTGATTGAACCATCCGATTTCCAAAGCAAAGACAATGGAGGTACTTCAAAACATCTGCCTCGTTTAGGGGTTGCTCCAAATTACTGCAGCATCATTCTAAACGCTTTGATTGTTATTGTTCCAGATCATCACCTGTATCTTTCCCGGTCTGACCTCTAACGGACATTTCACCTCACGGATAATAGCGCGGAGAAACAGAACCCGGCCCACTAAAACGCACACAGATCCTCATTCGAATTTTCGAAACTCCCGATGGGTCGGAGTCTAACTCAATGGTGATGTCTGCCGCTGTCCCCTGAACCTCAGCGGGGTTCAGCTTCCTGGGTTCCCTTCAAACTTGCACAATTTCTAAAACCACAGCGCAATACATATGAATCTGAATTTAAAGCATGTTGCACAATTGATACGGAATAGTGGACCGTTAAGGTGCCAAGTGCACTAGATCACTGAAGTTTATTTTGTCAGCGTCTTTGCATTGATACATCAAAACTGCGAGATGTGAATCCAAACAAATAAATCCATCTCCGAGATATTCCATTCTGCGTCTGTTTCAACTGCCGGTTTATTTGGTTTATTTTCTGACGAGGTCACGGATTAATCTGCAAGGGAACTTCTGAACGAACACAGTGTTTTGTCACAATGTCTGCACCGCATTCACTGACACACCAACATCACATCGCCGTCGGTAACTGAACGAGTCTAAAGTCCGCGCACACAAACGGTTAGTTCGCCGATGTTCTTACCAGGGACACCAATAACGGTAATGATCATGTAATATATCTTTCTCACTCGAAAAAATGTTTCTAGCATGTTGTGTGAGATTCACCCTGTCTTCCAGCTGCCCGCGATCTTGCTGAAGAAACTCTGATCTGATGAATCTCCGCTGTCATTCATTTATACTCGCTCCAGCACACTGAATATTCAATACTACACAAGGCTGTCGTGTCTTCCAACAGCTGGGGTAAAAATAAACATGACGTCATTGAAGTAAAATCCCAATTGTGATGAGGTAAGGGTAGATTGACAGGAAATTGCAAAATCTCACAGATGAAGAAGTGACGATTGGAGAAGTCAGTGAATGTTGTTGTGAAACAAGCTCAGGCTCATCTCTCGGTTTCATGATTGCTATTGTTGATCTTGTCCATTCCGAGACTCCACAGACTCATCACAGACCAATGATATGCTGTCACGGGGCTGCATTGTTTCACTCAGGGAACTGACTCGTCCATGGATCTTGCTATAGAAATATATTTTGAAAAATATGTTGCGATAACACAACACACATAAAATCCTGGAGGAACTCAGCAGCTCAGGCACCATCTGTGGAAATGCATAAACAGTCGACGTTTCTGGCCCAGACCTTTCATCAAATTAATCGCCAGCCACACCAGGTCCATCAACAAAAAGTTGAATTTCCCAGTGGCAAATCATTTCATTTCCTAAATCCATTCCCGGGCCGACATGTCGGTTCATGGCCGGCTCTTCTGACACCATGATGATGCCCCTCTCAGGTTGTAGGAATAACACCTGATGTTCTGTCCAGGTAAACTTCAACCTTGATAGAACATTGATACGTCTATCTTTCGGTATTTTCGCCCTCCCCTCTCCCTTTTCTTTACTCCCCCACTCTGACCTCTTGCTCTTCACCCACCTGCCTGTCACCTCCATCCGGGACCTCTCCAATTCCACGTTCTCGCATGATACTCTCTCCTATCAGATTGTTCCTTCTCCAGTTCTTTGCCTTTTCTTCTCATCCCTTTCCAGCCACTTTTTCTGCCTACCCCATATGCCTAACCTCACCTAGCAGCTTCGAGATTGCCCTCCTCCCCTTCCCCAAATTCCTTATTCTGACATCTTCCTGTTCCTTTCCGTTACTGTTGGAGGGTCAGAACGAAAACTCCACTATTTATTAATTTCCATAGATGCAGCCTGACCTGCCGAGTTCCTCCAGCATTCTGTGTGTGTGTGTGCGTGTGCATCAGCCTGATGCAGTCCTTCACATGATAGAACAGCTCCCGGCGAGGTTCGCACCGGTATGAAGCAATGTAATTCAATCACGGCCATCGCTCTGTCATTGGAAACCTCCCAGATTTCTGGTTTGCTGGGACAGAAGTCACACCGACCCCAGACAGTCCGGTGGCTCTCAGCAGAGCCGACTAACGGCGAAGATTTCATACAGGTGACAGAGAAGCGGGAATAAATGTTAGGTGATTGCACTGGAGAGGTTGTAATGGAGCACCGCTCCCCTCCTGCCACTGACCACCCCTGCTCCCACTGACGCCGCCACCTCCTCTCACTGACTCCGTCTGTCATCCTGCAAACTCCACTGATTCAGCTATACTCCTCACACGGATGTTCCTGTGGTTGGCCTTCAGTGTTGAGCGGAACACTAAGCTGGCTGGACCTCAGCCCAGAACAGTTCACCCTCCATATCACCGGGTTGGAACAGGGGACACAGCGAGGCGAAATTCATTTTACCGATCACACTAAACTGAAAGGTAGATTCAATTTTGGATATGGATAGTCTGCACAGTAATATGTACAGGTTCGGAGAGAGGGCCAAGGTATTTCCAATGTATTAGAGCGTTGGGAATGAGGGATTCTCCAGTTTGGAGACTTTCAAAACAGGGGGATTATGTTGCATATTTTCAAGGTAGTGCTGACACAACAGCTGGTGTACAGTATGCAGTTCTGTCCTCCCTACTTGAGGAAAGATCGAACACAGGACTGGCCCTCCGGCCCAGGGTGTGCTGACCATTCAATTTACCCCTCCATCAACTTAGCACTTCCTTCCAACACAATATATATCCTTCCATTTTGCTTTCATACAGACAGAGACCCAGAAGTCTCTGAAATCCACCCAATGTATATGCCTCTTCCTTACTGCACGTTAATGAGTTCCGTTCATCCACCAGTCTCTGTGCAAAACTCCAATCTCCGACAACCCCGAAAGTTTCCCTTAATTACTTCAACAAACGTCATCTGTTCCTCATCTTTTCCGACCTGAAGAAAATAGTTCTGTATGTTTGCACTATCGGAGTCTCTTATCACCTTGTACATTCCTGTCAATTCACCTGTCATTCCCCTTCGCTCTAAAGTAAAGAGTCCTAGCTCGCTCAAACTATCCTCACAAGACATACTCTGTAACCGAGGCAGCATCCTGGTAAATCTCCTCTGCACCTTCTCTAAAGCTTCCCGATCCTTCCTCTAGCAAGGCGATCAGAGCCCAGGACTAGGAACGGTGCAATCGCACTGATGGGATTGTACTACAGACCCACAAATAGCCCCAGGGACTGTGAGGAGCAGACATTTAATGCGATTCAGGAAATTTGTTAAGCGGATGCTGCACAGTTTATTGAATCAATATATGGGCGGTCCATTGAGAGAAGGGGCCGGACTGCACCTGGAGCTGTGTAATGAGCCTGGCCAGGGGTCTAACCTTTCAGTGCGGGAACATTTAGGGAACAGTGATCACATCTCATTAACTCTCCCGACAGCTACAGGTAAGGTTTGGTATGATACTTCCGGGAGAGTTTTAAATTGGAGTAGGACAAATTAAGCATGAACTGAGAACAGTTTTTTGGGAAGACCTTTTCTCGGGCACCTCCACCTCAGACATGCGGAGAGTGTTGGGAGATCAACAGCATAGACTACAGGAATGGTGTGCCCCCTTAGAAGAAGAACGGGGATGGAAGATAATACAACCTTGGATGTCCAGAGAGATGATGAATGCAGTCAAGAAGAAAACGAAAAGTCAGATAAAGGTTCAGGATCAAACGATGCACAAAAGGACGATAAAGAAGCCTGTAAAGAAGGAGGAGTTGAATTAGGAAACCCGGTGGGGGGGGGGGCTGGGGCATTAAATTTCCTCAAGTAGGATTCAGGAGAATCCCAAGGATTTTCATTCGTACATCAAGAGCAAGAAGATAACTCGGGAGAGGGTGGGATCACTCAGAGATAAAGGGGGAACATTTGCTTGTCTGTGGAGAATGTGCGTGAGGCACTTCATGAGTACTTTGCTTCAGTACTTACCAAGGAAAAGGACACGGAGGCCCAGGAGATCAGTTCTCAGTGTTTTAACACGTTACAGTGTTTAGGGATCAAGCAGGAGGAAGTGTTGGGCCTCCTAATGAGTCTTAAGGTGGAGGACTACCCGGCCTCATGGGATGTACACCAGTTATTGAAGGAGGCGAGGGACAAGATTGCTGCGGTCTTGACCGACATGTTCGTGTCCTCTAGGCACAGTCGAGGTCCCGACGACTGGCCATTATCTCTATTTGAGAAAGGGAAAAAGTGAAATTATGGGAAAGACAGACCGGAGAGTTTCATATCAGTTAAAGGGAATTTGCTGGCGAAAATTCGTAGGGCCAGTATACAGGAGCGTTTGGAAACCCATGGAGTAATTAAGAAGAGCCAACATAGCTTTGTGCGGGGTTGGTCTTGTCTTACCTACTCGAATGATGATTTGGACAATGTGACGATAGGGATGGACGAGAGTAGGGTAAACGATGTTGGCTGCATGGAGTCCCTTATGAGAGTCGGAACTAGACAATTTAGCTTAATGTGGTCCACGGGGAATTGGCTGTTTGGTTTTGGAACTGGCATGTCCGTAGTACACAGTGTGCAGTGGTGGAAGGGCCTTATTCGAGCTGGAGGACTCTAATTCCCAGAGTTTCACAGGGGTCTGTGCTGGGACCTCTGCTGTTTGTGATATATATAAATGACCCGGATGAAAATGTAGATGGAACAGTTGTTAAGTTTGAGGATGATACCAAGTTTGGTGGAGTTGTGGATCGTGTAGAAGACTGGCAGATAATACAGCTCGATATGGATCAGAAGCAGATTTGGACAGAGAAATGGCAGTTGGAGTTCAACCCAAATAAATGTGAGGTGTTGCATCTGGGTGGTGTAAGTACAAGGAAACAGTGTACTGTTAAAGGCACGATCCGTGTTGCGGAGTAGAAAGAACTTGAGATCCAGGTTCATAGCACCTAGAATGTGGATGCTCATGCCAATAAAGATGTTAAGAAGGCTTATTGTATGGTTGTTTCTATTAGTTGGGACATTCAGTTCAAAAGTCAGGAGGCTATGTTGCAACTTTATAAAACCCTGCTCAGCCCACATCTGGAGAATTGCAAACAGTTCCGGACGCCCCACCTTAAGAAGGATGGTCAGGCTTTGACGGGGGTGCGGAAGACTTTTACCAGGATGGTGTCTGGTTTAGAGTGGGTGTGTTAAAGTGAGAGGCTGGATAAATGTGGGCTGCTTTCTCTGCAGCAGCGGGGACTGAGGGGAGATCAGATATCTTATAAGATTATGAGAGGCGTGATGGACAAGACAGGGTGTGTCTGTTCTACAGTGTTGAAATGTCTGATACCAGATGGCGTGCATTGAAAGTGAGAGGTTATCGGATCAAGGGTAATGTCAGAGGAAGAGAGAGAGCGGCGGATGCCTCGAATGCGTTGCCCGATATGGTGGTAGAGGCAAAAATATTAGAGGCTTTCAACAGACGTTTGGGTTGTCTCATGGACATCAGGTAGACGGAAGGATATCAACATTGTGTCAGAGGAAGAAATAAGAGCTTCGTTGTATTTGATTTGATTGTTAGCTAGTCAGCATAACATTGAAGGCCGAATGGCCTGTTCCTGTACTGTACTGTTTTAAGTTCTATGTTCTACGCTCAGAAATGTTCAACGTTCAGAGCTCAACTCGAAACTCAAGTGCGGTCTAACCACACTTTTCTGTAACATTACGTCACGGAAAATATACTGGCGTTGGAGATCGTGAGGACGAATTGATTGAGGAGACGACGGGGTTATGCATATGAATCTCCTGGGAGGAAACTGACTGTACTTCAGGAGAAAGAGAGGGAATCGCACGGGTGCATATCAAACAATGAGAGAGAGATGGGAGAAACAGGGGCAGGTAAGTCATTACTGGGAGGTGAGACTACACTTTGGGGACATAGCCTCCAGATTTTTGAGAAATTGCTTTAGGACGGAGATGCGGAGGACGTGCTTTAATCATAAGAAATCCACTGCCCAGGGAAGTTGTAGAGGGTCCGTCAGTAAATAGACCCTCAGAGTCACTTCATTAGGTACATGAGTGAGACCTGGTGTGTTCCTCTGCTACTGTAGAACATCTGCTACCAGTTTCTACGTGTCAAAGATGAGGGAGGAACTTAAGATGGCTCCAAACGGCGACTCCTTTTTCTTGCATCTTCGAAAACAGCTTTATTTCTATCATTGATTGCTCTTTTAATTCCTGTTCAGGGTCTGGAGGTACTTCTAAAGACCCTGACCTGGAGTTGCACTCTGACTTCAGTTCTCTGCAGGAATGAGAACCGCTCGCAGGGGGTCACGACCGGCCGAGTTTTGATATCTCATGGACGCTGCCTGAAAGCCGAGAGCGCCTTCAGGTTTGCGGCATTTCCTGGCTCTGTGGACGGGCTGATTCTGGGCCCTTGCCCCTGACTGAAGCGTCGAGGGAGAACACGGAACATCGGGAGCAGCGGGTTGCCTGCCAGGGGTTGTGTGCACGGAGAGCTGCGAATTTTTGATACCGATACCCCGAGCGCAGAGCTCGGAAAAAGCGACGCGACAGACTTTTCAAATTGTGAATCTGCTGGTTGTTAGTTCTGTCTCCCCTCTCGCTTTGACACGGAGACACAGAGAGAGCCTGTGGTTTGACGAATTATCCGGTGATCGAGTAGTCTTCGGGATACTGCAAGTCTGTGTCTTCATTGATGCTTTGCTGCGGGCTTGAGCGCTCGGTGGAGCGGGGGAGGCTGATGCTTCCGTTTACTGGTGGTGTGATGGGGTGTCGTTGCTTTTCTGCTTGTGCGTGGGAGGGGGGAGCAGGGGATGGGTGGGGACTTTGCAGTTCTAACGTTTTATCTGTCACTCATTTTTTTGTGAATTCCCGGAGATTATTCGCTTCAGAGATTCTCAAACCACCACTTCTGGCAGCACTAATTATTCCACGGTCAAACACATTGAAATTATCATAAGACCATTAGATAAAGGAGCAGAAGTCGGCCATTCTCTCCCTGGCACTTACCTCCCATTTTACCACTTCCTCATTCTCCATCATCTCTTCGCTCCCTCACCCACCCTTCCCTATCTTTTAAGCTCCCTATCTCTCATCTCGTTCACGTTGTATTGATCGCGCAAGTTCCACTATCCTTCTTTCCTTCTATTACCCTTCCTCTCTCTTACTCCAGCATCTCTCACTTTCGCTTTCGCTCCCTCCACCCACTCTCCTTTTCGGTTTATCGCTCTCCACCCTCTCTCCCTAGAGAATCTCTCTGCCCCTTCATTCCCCATCTCCCATTCCCCCACTCATCAACATCTAGCGATCTCACTCCCCTCACACCACTTTCTCTCCTCTCTCCCTCCTTTCACTCCTCTCACTCACTGTCACTCCCCTCGCTTCTGTGTCTCCCCCTCTCCCACTTCTCTCTCACTCCACGCTTTCTCTTTTCTCTCTCTCCCCCATCTGTCTCCCCCATCTCTTTCGCCCTTCTCTCTCTCTCTCTCTCTCTCTCTCTCTCTCTCTCTCTCTCTCTCTCTCTCGCTCTCATTCTTCTCATGTGTTCTACTCGTTTCTCCCTTCACCCCCCCGCTTCCTGCACCCTCTTTCTCCCCGACGCCCCTCTGCCCATCGCTCCGCAGATTTCCCTTTGTCTCTCCACCTGTGGTGAAAGAGTATTGCCGATGGATTATTTTGAGGACTGTCTCTGGAAGATAGTGCAGAAGCATTGGGACTAGTTTGAGGATCGATACAGTGTTCTGGAGAGCGAGGGGACAGTGGGATGAGGTTATGGCGTATATAGTTGTGTCGACAGAGAGAGCAAGGCAGTGGGAGTAGTTAAGAGACTGGTACAGTGCTGTGAATAAGTGTGGGCGCTGGAATTATTTAGAGGCTGATTGAGTGCTGCGGAGAAAGAGATGGCAGTGGGATTAGTTTAGAGACTGATAGAGTGCTCTGCGGAAAAAGGGAATAGTGTGAGTAGTCTAGGGACCGATACAATGCTGTGGCGAGCACACATGCACAAGTACACATTTTTATCCGCCCCTCCAGCATTCCGTCCTGGTCGTTGACACACAGTCATTCCCTTAGACTGCGGAGTTTGGTGGCCATGCGTTAGGATTAAGGGTGGGTTCTGAAGGAGTCCCCAACTATTCTGACTGTGAGGGAGTCACTGCGGATACCTGACAGGTTAGTGGATATGAAAGTGTTTATTCATTACCACAAATCGATATTTTCTTGGACACACTCTCGGCCGTGACACTCCAACTCAAATTACGTCAAAAGTATATACTTGTAATGGTAGGAATTGGCGATTCAATACCACAAACTACACTGTTACAAATCAAGATGTTGTGTCTGACTAAGCTTTCCTTTTAAGTACACATTTACAGTGGAAGAATTTTGCAATTGATGACACAGCTTTGAAGGTTCAGTCATTTTTGCTGGTTCCAACCAATCCACACAGATGGTCAAAAAGCTTCTGAGAACTAAGATCACAGAAGCCCAAGATGACTGTTATGAGGGTTGACACGTGGACTGTCAAGGAGAGTAGGTGGACTGATCAAGTGTTGGTAGGTGGGTTCCCTTTAGTATGACTGGTACAGTAACCGTGGGCTGAAGGGTCTGTTCCCTTTCTTTACCTCCCTCCGTCTAAGGTGGACAAACGGAAAGCAGAAGTTTCTTTTCTCAGAGCAAACATTCCTCTCAGCGGTGATGAACATGTTTACGACCCAGGACGAAGTTTGATACACTTCATCCAAACAAGCTGAGGATGGTTTCTCGTATCGTGAGTGGGAGATGAGGTTACAGTGAGATGAACAGTGATTACAATTGGTGGAGAATCGGAGTGGAGAGGCCGCTTTACTCTCAGTCAATCTGCTCAGCCGATGGACAAGAGTCGCACTGACACAAGGTGAGGTGGAGAGTTGGGACTGATGGTGTTTGAAACAAGATCCCCTTTGCTGGAGGAATGCAATTCGCAATTTACAACCCATAGTCACAACATAATTTCCATAGTGTCAGTTTCACAATTAATTCACTGAGGTAATCACAGTGTTGCAACCAGGGACTGCACTTGGCTGACGTAATCAGATAGTAAATATTTTTTAAACGTTTATTTTTAAATCTGTTGAAATCTCTCCCCGTGGAGTCGCGAAATAGCATTTAAACCTCAGGTATGTGCAGTCCGGGAGATATTCTGTAGCACATTGGGACAGGCTAGAGAGAATGCCTGCATTGTTGGATAGGTTCCGACCGGTGTATAAAATACTGCACGTGCTCATTGTCGCCATTGGAGTTCCTGGTGAGTGAGAACAGATATTCGTGTTTGGCGCTTCTCTCTGTAAACGGGTGTGAGCATGTTTGGGGTCATTTTACAAACTTCCCGCTTGATGCTCGAGGCAGTAATATCCGTCAGTGATATCGATCCTGACTTTTCAATATTCTGATTTAATAACAAACTGAACTAAGCACCTGTCTCTCCTCCAACTCACGGGATCGACTCGAACGTTGTTCTTGCATTTGATGGAATTTTGTTCAGAGTGGTACCAATGCTGGGGACAGGCAGCTCTCCGGGAATGTGAGACTAGGAATGTTATACATTGTGGTGTTGACTGTTAATGAGTTATTGACCGGAGTGTATACTTGGTCCTTTAATGACATCCTCTCCAGAGTTGTTCCAGTTTTGGGAGCCGGTTATCCTCCGGGAAGGTAAGACTTGGAATTTTCAATAGCACTTGCCCATGCTTTCCCAGTGTTGGGGCCCGGAATCCTCCGGGAGGTGTCACTAGGAAGATTTAATGGCACCTTCTCCATGTTGTCTCAATGGTGAAGACACGCAGCTCTTCAGGAATGAGAGACTGGGCGACTTTCAGTGGCACCTTATCCGGAGTTGTCCCAGTCTTGGGGACGGGCAGCACTCCGGGACGGTGTGACGTGAAAAGACCCTTCCAGAGACTGAATTTCAGTCATTGTGTTTCTGATCAGACTGAACCCTTGCTCCTGTGTTTCACTTCTCCCTGCGGAACCTGACACATTCTATTTCCTGTTTGTCAATAATTTGGCCTGATCTCCTGAAACTAGTCCTCGGAACTACTGACGGCTTTCAAAACGAGCTGCGCTGTCGAACTAAACCATTAACGGAGCCACTCGGCATCTGGTAACTATGTTGTGCCGGATTTGCCACAGAGGCCCGACCTCGCTCGGTGCACACTTCGGACCTGAAAAAAGTTCTCGGACAGATACCTCGAGTGTCTGTTCAATATCGCGAAAACTGCTCAGTTCCACCAGCAATTTGTGTGTGTTTTCGCCCTGTGGATGCTGTTTCAGTCCCGTCAGGTGCTGAGTTTCCAGAGGTCTGGACAGTCCCTGGAAATCAGTGAAACCGGCCCCACCAGCGACTAGAATCGCGTTAAGTACCGATCGTTGCTGTTGGTGCAGCTCGTGTTTAACCCCGACAATTGCCTACAATTCGCCTTATCTCCACACTGAAGGTCAGTGACAGTGTGACCCATGTTTGGTGATGGATGAGCAGCCGTTCACCGCATCTAGTCCCCGGACCTCTGGATGAAACCCTAAACTGTCCATTCCCGGAGAATGAGTTTAATAATGCCCGGTGTCTGTTCTCTTCTCTCTCCCTGCAGTGAATTTAGCGGCGATTTTAATCCTGTCCCGGGGTAAATGCGGCCTCTCTACCTGCACCACTCGCTACCTGGTGGCCATGGCAGCGGGGGATCTGCTGACGGTAGTCATAGAGGTTCTTTTGCGTCATGTCATAGATTATTACTTTCGGTGGGATTTTCTGAGGATTTACCCTGCGTGCAAGGTTACGGAGGTACTGAGATTCACAGCCACATACTGTTCTGTCTGGTTCACCGTCGCATTCACTGTTGATCGGTTTGTCGCCATCTGCTGTCAGAACCTGAAAACAAAGTACTGCACCAGGAAAACTGCGGCTGTGGTTCTCACAACAACCGGCGTGCTGTCCTTTCTGAGAAGCATTCCCCGCTACTTCCTCTGGGAACCCGGAGAGATAATCAACAATGTCCCGTGGTTCTGTAGACTCAAGGACAATACTTTCACCGACATCGGCTGGGTAGTTTACGATTGGCTCGATATAGTTTTAAATCCGCTCATCCCTTTCGCTGTGATTCTGCTGCTCAACGCTCTGACGGTCAGGCACATTGTTGTGGCCAATCGGGTCCGTAAGGGGCTGAGGGGTCAGAGCAAGGGGGAGAACAGCAGGGACCCGGAGATGGAGAGCCGGAGGAGGTCTGTGGTTTTACTCTTCACCCTCTCCGGCAGCTTCATCCTCCTGTGGATGACGAACGTTGTAAATTTCCTTTATTATGAGATCAAAGGAATAGGATTCAATTTCAATGATTCTGAATGGATCTTTCATAACGTCGGAGCCATGCTGAAGAATTTCAGCTGCTGCACGAACACATTTATTTACGCGGTCACTCAGTCGAAATTCAGGGAGCAGGTGATCAGCGCGGTGAAATATCCGTTCACCTCGGTGATTCAGTTCATTAATCAAGCCGCGCACTGAGCGGAGTCTGGAGGCGGTAGAATAACAGTCCGGGCTCCAGATCCTCTCATTCGCCGCCTGATCTCTTATGGAGGAGTGTCCCATGGACCGGCAGCTCCTGGACATTAGGAGCAACAGGGGTGTAGACCAGAAGAGTATGAAGGAGCGTGCATCTTGATCGAGGGAGAGAGCGATGTGGTTGGTATGTGGAGCCGTTAGACTGTGGCTGAGCGAGGTGAGGAAGCCAGAGCGGTGCTCTCGTGTGTTTGGTGTGATTGGGAAAACGAGTGAGATTGTGTGTGTGTGTGTGTGTGTGTGTGTGTGTGTGTGTGTGTGTGTGTGTGTGTGTGTGTGTGTGAATAAGAGAGAACGCAATGTGGTCAAAGTGGAAAGTGAACAGAAACGGTTTACGAGTCTGAATCCAGGAAGTGGGCTGGGGGGCTGTGTTATAGAGTTTCTCCAGCCCGGGTCCTTATTCTCATTCATGAGCGATCTGTCTTGATTGTAATTCCTCCCACCGTCAATGCGGGTCTGGAGGTGGGGAAGGTGCACAATTCACATGCATGTTCGTAGTTTTGAAGTCAAGATACAGTGCACCGCGTGGTTGTGGTGCTGGGCCTGAATTCTGGAACGAGTGCGCAATTAACGCAGGCTCGTAGTCAGGTCCGTGACTTTTCAGTTTATAACAAAATTCGGAGATCTTTACTGTGATTCAAAACAAACCAAAACCAGTCGCTCTACACTTTCGTCATTAGGTCAGGCACCGCCTCGTAAAGTGAACACAACAATTCTATGATGCAGTTTGTGAATGATGTCCAGCATTTCCTCTTCTGAGCAGATTGTGTAATTTCCCTCAGTTTACTTTGCCCCACAAATGTTCCGTGACGGTGGGACTTGTTGCGACGGAGGGGACAATCATTGTTACATCACGCTCATATTAGGGACCAGGGCACAGTCACTATCCAGTCTCCTCCTGACTCGAGTCTTCCCGTCGTGAATTCTTAAGTATTTTCTGATGTGGGCGACCAGAGATTCACTCGGTTCTCCAGCTGTGGTCTCACCAAACCAGAAAGGGACAGAACGGGAACAGACCTTTCGGATCAATGTGTGTTCTGAACCAATTAATCTGGTAATTTCATGCCGAGCTGAACCAATCCCGTCTGACCACACAAGGCCCACATCCCTGCATTATCTTTATATTCCTGTGGATTCTAATATCTTCCATCACCTCTGCCTCCACCATCGCCCCTAAAATTCATTCCAGGCACTCAGCACTATGAGTCTGGTAAAAAGACTCGCAACGCACATCTCCTATCTCCTGAAAACATTATCGGTCAGGTTTAACTTTACTGTGTTTTACTATTCCTCGCACCCCCACCCCCACCACCTCCCCCCCCCGCATCGTTCTCGGGGAAATAAACAATATGACATTTAATCATAAATGAATAAATGAATGAATGAATGAATAGATAGATAGATAGATAGACAGATAGACAGACAGATAGATAGATAGATAGATAGATAGATAGATAGATAGATAGATAGATAGATAGATAGATAGATAGATAGATAGATAGATAGATAGATAAATAAATAAATGGATAAATGAATGAATAAATGAATGGATTAATAAATGGATAAATAAAAAAATATTGAGAAAACAAGTGCCTGCATTTGACCCATCTTCCTTGGGGCAGGAATTGGCTCGAATAAACCCCCGTCGCTTTGCACATGCGCTGAAGGATTTCACCCTCCCTTCCTCCCCCCCCCCCGCCGTCGGTGTGTGTGACCAAACCTTCACTATCCTGTCCTGCAAGCATACAAAACCATGAGGAGATGCAAAAACGGCCGCTAAGGAGGTTGTTTTGGGTATCT
The DNA here is from genome assembly GCF_030144855.1 of Hypanus sabinus. Lineage (NCBI taxonomy): Eukaryota > Metazoa > Chordata > Chondrichthyes > Myliobatiformes > Dasyatidae > Hypanus > Hypanus sabinus. Next base: position 200,238 of record NW_026781306.1, read on the forward strand.
TAAAGAACGTTAAGCGGGATATGTTTCCAGCACATGGCGGGATTTACTGCACATTATTGAGAGGGAGGAGATGGTTATACTGCGGATTTGACCGATGCATTTGGGTTCTCCGTGCCCACAAGCAAGATTCCAGAAAACCAATTATAAATGTTATTGTAAATTAAGCACCGGGGTGGATTCTTTAGAAAAACATAGACCAACCTCACGTCCGGGGTAGGTAAGTTACTGGACAGGATTCTTAGGGAGAGGATGTAGAGTTATCTACACTACACTAACACTAACAGACCGCTAGGCCCTTCCAATCTGTGCCGATCTGCTTTCTATCCTCGTCCTCTCAGCGTGCACCGGGACAGTAGCCTTCCACACCCCTTCTCATCCGTGCACTTAACGAGATAGGAACGAGAAGAAGAGAGAATAGAAAAGACATTCGGAGAGAAAGATCAACCCCACACCGCACGGAAAAAAACGGCATCCCGATCGCCAAACCCCAAACTCCCTGTCCCTCGCAAAACAGAGCAAAAATATGGACTCCAAACCCCAGTCCCCTCGCAAACCGGAATCGAAAGAAATGGGCGTAAAGCACTTAACATAGAAACCATTAGTGAGGGATCACAAGACTCCATAAACGCCATTGTGTCCCGCACGAAACGCAGAAACACGGAAACATCTTCCTTCGTCAACGAAAAGGGAGACACCACACGATGAGAGAAAGAGGGAGGCTGGGAGAAACAGAGTAATAGATAGGGAGCGAGGACAGAGAGAGGAAGAGAGGCTGAGATCTTTGGAGGAGATCGGATCAGGGGAAAAAGAGATCAGGTCCCGGGACAGCAGAGAGTACTCTGCAGATGAACGACACTAATCCGCTCAACAGTAAACTACACCCTCCACATGAGGTAATGAGGGAGAGGGGAGTGGGGGGCCAGACTGGCCACTGCTTTCAAACCCTTCCCTCAAACCTCCGATGGGGAGTCGGTTGGGAATTGGACATTTGCTGATGCATAGGAAGATCCAGTAAATACACATCACGGTGATATTGAACCACCCGGATGAGTAAGGTGTTTAATCAATAGCCCGTCGTGTCTCCATCCCCCCAACCCCGTGTTAAAGCCGATTAGCGGTTGGTGTGGTGTTCGAGCACGGGGCGATGGTGCTGGGGCGTTGATGGTTCTGTTGGTGGGAGATCCATGGAATTGTAGGTGTGATCGCTAATGTGGGTTAGTTTAGGGTCTGTCCGGTATCAAACTGTGGAGGAGAGTCGGTCAGAGGTTGACCGATCCCTCCGCACATTCCCCGACCACCTCTACACCAAACTCTATCTGCTTTACCCCTCCCTTCCCAAGGACTCACTCCGACTCAGAATTCCTCTCTCCAGGAAAGAGTTCCGCGCCTCCGCGACCCTCCATCTGCTGCTCACTTAAGCTACTCACTTCCCTACCCAGCCAAGCTCCCCTGTGCTCCACACCATCTCCAGCAACCGCTCCATCACCGATACCACAAATCCCCGCCGTCCCCGCTCCCGTCTCTGAACACATTAGCGCGTTCATCACTCATTTAGTTACGTACAGTCCTCTCCGTCAACGTCACCCTCCCTCCCCCTACAGCCTATCTCGCCTCCGTTACCCACTTCCTCCTCAATACACCAACGGAACTTCGTCTCCCAGTCTCTTCCCGAATTTATGACTCCCTCTCTGCCCATCCGCTCCTTCTCCAGCACCCCACACATTCTTCCTCACTCCTCACTCCACTACGCACCTCCAAGGATCCATCACCGCGTCCTTCACCTACAGCATTCCCCGATTCCTTCAGTTCCTCCCTCGCCCGCACCTCTCACAAATTTGTGACGCTCCCTTGCTCAGACGTTACCTTGATCAGTCTACCTGGAGCCAATCACTTCCCACTGAGGAAGATTTACCGCAGTGAAGCAGGACAGTTTCGCATCGAAGTTCTTCTCCACTGTCCGCTTCATTTAATCCGGGCAGGAACAGCAACAGGGCAAATGTCTGAGAGATCGCACGAACTGAGTTGAGTTTTTGAATCGCCTGTACGATCCGACATGGTTACGCTGTGAACTGAAGTATCGAGGGTTCAAGATGGTTGTGGGCCAAATCTACGCAGCCGGGCCCCGACCCGAGAGCAGGGAATAAGGCGATGCTTGGCCGTAGCCGGGGAGAACATGGAGGTGTTACGCGCTTCGATGCAGCCGAACCGAGGCGAACAGAGCCGAAATGGAGAGGAGGAGGCGGGGACCGGTCTAGAGGCGACAGCGAGAAAACAACTGTTCCAGTCAAGAGCCGGGGCACATTTAGAAAGACAGTTGACAGGCGAATCGTGGGTCTGGATAGACAGGCAAAAATGGACAGGCTGGAGAGCTTGCAAAGGCCCGAGGGTTGGATGGTACAAATGTCGAGCGCGATAGTAGATGTCCGGGTTTACGGAGGGTCCGGTTCAGCTCGCTGCTCCGCGGGGTTAACCCGTCTCTGCTCTGAACTCAGACTTGAAACGCCACCGGCTGAGGAGAACGATGAATCGCAGCACCGTCTCTAATCGTCTGACCGTCTCTCCTCTTTACCTATCTGCCCCATCAGTCTTCCAGCCCACAGCTCCTCCCTCCCCAGAACATCCCCCATCAACAACTCTCTCCACTGCACTCCAACAGCCGAATTCTCCTCGATCTTCCATCACTCTCCTCCTCTCCCCTCCTCTCCCCCTCTCTACACCGGTCTTTCTCAAAACCCTTCCCCCCTCCAACCCATGCACTCTCCCTATTCCCCATCTGCAGCCGATCGCTCTCTCTCTCTCTCTCTCTCTCTCTCTCTCTCCTCTCTCTCTCTCTCTCTCTCTCTCTCTCTCTCTCTCTCTCTCTCTCTCTCTCTCTCTCTCTCTCTCTCTCTCTCTCTCTCTCTCTCTCTCTCTTCTCTCTCTCTCTTTTCTCTCCATGTCCCCGGATCGTTGGGATATTATCTCCGGAAAGTACGACCTGCACAGAAAGGGCAACTTACACCTGAACCAAAATAGGTAGCAGTTCGGGAGGGTTTAAACTACTTTGTCCGAGGGAATGGAACCGGGAAGATCGGGCTGAGGACGGAGTAGTTGGTTTTAAAACAGACGCCCTGCGCTGAGATCCTGTCAGAAAGACGATGCCAATGACAGGGCAAATTTGCAGTCAACGGAATTAAATGCAATGGAGGAACGGGACAAAATCAAAAAGATTGATGAATACAGGACTGCGGATGTTATAGTGAACGCAGACGGTGTGTGGAATAAGGAGAATAAAATTCTGGCACAGTTATACAATTCGCAGGAGTGACATTGCGGGTATCACTGAATCGTGGCGGGAAGAATATTCTAGAGGGGAGCTTAACGTCCAAGGATACAGATTGTATCGAAAGCACAGGAAGGTAGGCGGAGTGGAAGCGGTGGATCTATTGGTAATGATACATAATAATAATAGAACAAAACCGCGGTGAAGAGGTGTTACAGCTTCGGATGGTGTAGAATCGTTGTGGGTAGAACTGTGAAACTGCGAGGGTTAAAGGACCTTGATGGGAGTTACACACAGAACTCAGAACAGTCGCAAAGATATGGTCTACACATTACAATTGGGGAACAGAAATATCATCTCAAAAGGACAATGTTTGTGGAGTCATAGGGGGTTTCAAATGGTAGGTAGTTTGCGGCAATCAGTTTGGTGTTGGATCTGAAGAGAGAAATCTTGTAGAATATCTGCGAGATGGCATTTCAGAGCAGCTGGTGGTTGATCCACAGGGGGCTCAGTTAATCTGGATAGGGTGTGGGTTCTGAACCGGATTTGATTCAGGCGCTTACGGTGGAGGAACTTTTAGGAGACAGTCATCAAAATACTACGGATTGGCAATGAATTCCCGCTTAGCTCGCTACGCCCACATTCGGTAAATGAATTTAAAAAATAATACCATAGAATGCACCTTGCAATTTGAGAGGGAGAAGGGAAAATCAGATCTTTCAGTATTACAGTGGAGTAAAGGGAATCACACGGGTATGAGAGAGGAGCAGGACAATGCTGATTGGAAGGGGAAGTTTGCAGGAATCAGAGCTAAGCAGCAACGGCTGGAGTTTCTGGGAGCAATTCCCAAACGTCACACATCCCGACTAAGAAGCAGAATTGATGACGGATCCACGGCTGACAAGTCAGTCAAAGGCAACATTAAATCAAATGAGAGGTCATATAACAGAACGAAAATTGGTGGGAACTTAGGGGATTGTAAAACGTCAAGAAAAAAATCACCAGAAGGGAACTAAAGAGACATAAGGGGAAATATGAAGTCGGAAGGTAAGCTAGCAACAATATCAAAGATTTTCTAGATAATATGTATTGCTGTAGTTAAGATTTCCACAGCGAGCGCTGTAGGAGATTTCATTTTGTAGCTATCTGTGGAAGCGGCGAGCTCTGTTGGTCGTGTTTAAGTTTTTGTTAAGGATAAGGGGACGGTGATGACAAACTAATATGATAACAATTCAGGGTGGTAGAATAGGAGAAGGTTTCAGACATAGCTGGGCGGAGAGCGATTTGTGAGGGACACTGCTGCGTTTCGGGGTCTTTTCGGGGGAGTTGGGGAGGGAGGAAGATCAGTGGAGACGGCGGCAGGGTTCGAAGATGGGAAGTTTTCCGTTGATCGTGATGTGAGTCGGCGCCATGGTTAGAGTACACACCCAGCTTTTGGAAGATATGAGCTCCGGTGCTGTTCACATTTAGACTGGTTTAATTGTAAATCGGCCTTTTGTTTGTTTTTACTCTTTATTTTTTTCCTCTTTATAACTGGTCGCTAAAACTGAAATTAGTAAATATATTTACATTACCATTGCATACGTTTTACGATCTGTTATTCCTTGTCGACGTATAATTGCATATCGGCAATATTTACACCGTGATCGAATAAATCGGGCTTCCGTTATTGGAAACCTCGCAGCTTCCTGGTTTGGTGGGACCGAAATCACACCGACCCTAGACCGACATTGTTCGAGAAAGATGAATTGTTCACCGTCCAGTCCAGTGGCTGTTTGCAGAGCCGACTAACCAGCTTTATTCAAGCCTGGTGAAGGGGCTTCATATATAAAAAGAGACAGAAAGGCGAGAATACATGTAGTACGGCTGGATAATTACACTGGAAACGTAGTAATTGGGAATAAAGAAATGGCGGACGAGCAGAAAATGTTTATGTTTGATATCAGCCGGCACTGCGGGTGGCAGAGCAATATGCTGGAAGTTGCGGGGTGTCAAGGGGCAGAAGTGTTAACGGCTGCTACTACCAGGGAGAAGTGTTACGGAATCTGAACGGCCAGAACGTTAGCTGACGAGAGGGACCGCAACTCACAGTTCTGAAGCCGGAGGCGTTAGTAACGATCTTTCAAGAATCAACTAGATTGACGTCAGTGGTTGGGAAGATGTTTGAGGAAGTGGTTTCCGGTACTTGGAGGCACATGATAAAATCAGCCTGGTTTCTCTGAGGGAATGTCTTGAATAACAAATCCGCTGGATTGTCATTGAGGAAATAAGCAGCAGGATGTTTCAGTGGCATTTGACAAGGTGCTGCGTAATGAGTCAGTTAAACAAGATTGGAGCCAGTCATATTACAGGAAAGATACTCGCATGGATAGAGCATTGGCTGGTTTGCAGGAAAGAAAGAGTGGGACAAAGATAGACTTTTCTGATTAGTTACCTGTGGCTAGTAGTGTTCTGCAGGTGTCGATGTCGCGAGCGATTCTTTTTACGATGAATGTGAATTGATGGCTTTGTGGCCTATTTTGCCGAAGATACGAAGAGGAGTTTGAGCCGTATCTGCTGTGGAGGTAACAGGGAAGCTGCAGAGGATCTTGTCCAGATTAGGAGAATGGGCAAATAAATGGCAAATGGAATACTGTGTCTGGAAGTGTAAGGTCATTTTCTTTGCTAGTCGGTATAAAATCAAGGAATATTTCTAAACGGAGAGGAAATCCAAAGGTGGGAGGTGCAAAGCTTGTTGGAAGTCCTCGGGTAAGTTTGCAGGTTGAGTGGGTGGTGACAAAGGCAAATGCAGTTTTCGCATTCATTTCAAGAGGAGGAAAGTGTACCGGTAAGGGTGGAATTCCGAGGCTTTATAAGGCACAGGGAGAGTCTGTTCCACAGTGCTGAAAGGTCTGATAGCAGACAGCGTGCCTTGACAGTGAGAGGGGATAGGATCGAGGGTAATGTGAGAGGTAAATATCTTTACTCAGAGAGTGGCGGATGCCTGACATGCTCTGCCTGGTATGTTGGTAAAGGCAAACACATGAGAGGATTTCTAAACACCCCCGGCGGAGGACAGCAGAGAAAAACTACAGCACAATCCAGGCCCTTCGGCCCACCAGCTGCGCCGAACACATAATGACTTTAGAAATTACCTCGGGTTACCCGCAGCCCTTATCTTTGTAAGCCCGTACCTATCCAAGAGTCTCTTAAACGTTCCTATCGCATCCACTTCCACCATCGTCGCCGGCAGCCCATCCCACCCACTGACCACTCTCTGCGTAAAAGCCTTACCCCTGACAGCTAATCTGTGCCTATTTCTCAGCACCTGTGTCCTCTTGTGGCAACGATTTCAGCCCTGGGGAAAAAAAAAGCCTCGAACTGCACACTCGATCAATGCCTCTCATTATCTTGGACACCTCTATCCGGTCACCTCTCATCATCCGTTGCTCCAAGGAGAAAAGACCGAGTTCACTCAACCTGTTCTCATAAGGCATGCTCCCCAATCCAGGCAGCATCCTTGTAAACCTCCTCTGCACCTTTTCTATCGTTTTCACATCCTTCCTGCAGTGATGTGACCAGAATTGAGCACAGTACTCCAAGTTGTATCTGACAAAGGTCCTATATAGGTGTAATATTACCTGACGGCTCTTAAACTCAATCCCATGGTTGATGAAGGCCAATGCACCTTGTGGCTTCTTCACCACAGAGTCATCCTGCGGAGCAGCTTGCAGAGTCCTATCGACTCGGACGCCAAGAACCGTCTGATCTTCCACACTGCCAAGAATCTTACCACTCATGCTATTTGTCATCATATTTGACCGACCAAAATGAAACACGTCACACTTATCTGGGTTGAACTCCATCTGCCAATTCTCAGCCCAGTTTTGCATCCTATCAATATCCCACTGTAACCTCTGACAGCCCTCCAGACAATCTACAACACCTACAAACTTTGTGACATCAATAACCTTACTAGCCCAGCCCCACACATCCTGATCCAAGTAATTTATAAAAATCACGAACAGAAGGGGTACCACAACAGATCGCTGAGGCACACCACTGGTGACCAACCGCCATGTAGAATATGAACCGTCTACAACCACTCTTTGCCTTCTGTGGGCAAGCCAGTTCTGAATCAATTATGCAAGATACCCTTGCAACGTCCGCCACCATATTTCTCAACAAGCTTTTCATGGTGTACTTTATCAAATGCCTTGCTGAAATCCATGTACACTACATCTAGTGCTCTACCTTCATCAATGTCCTTCGTCGTATCATCAAAAAATCATTCACGCTTGCAAAGCGCGACCTGCCTTTGACAAAGCCATACTGACAATTCCTGATCATTATGTCTCTCCAACCGTTCATCAATCCTGCCTCTCAGTATCTTCTCCATCAGCTTAGTGACTACTGAAGTAAGACTCACTGGTCTATAATTTCTTTGGCTATCCCTACTCACGTTCGGAAATAATGGAACCACATCCGAAACCCTATAATCCTCTGGAACCTCTCCCACACTGATTGAAGATGCAAAGATCCTTACCAGAGGCTCAAGCAATCTCTTCCGTCGACTCCCACATTAGCTTGGGACACATCTCATCTGGTCCCACAAACTTGTCTAACTTTCGGTCTACATCTGAACCGGAGGGGCACTAACATTCTTGCAGGGGTGTTTGCCAGTGCTGCTCGGGGGGGAGGGGTTTAAACTAGATGTGCAGGGGGCAGGGATCCAGATCCAGAGGGTTGGTCAGAAGGAGCATGGGATTAAATGTGTAGAAGGTTTGGGTGATCTTGAGAAGGTCATCAAAATTCAGGGTGCAATTAGCCCGATGGAAGTTCAAGGAGCTGGGTTAGGTACAGTAGACAGTGTTTTAAGCAAAGAGAGGAGGAATGGGCTCAGAATTCTATACTTGAATGCGCGTAGTGTCAGAAATAAGACAGATGAGCTTGAAGCTCAGATGAAAATGGGGAACTGCGATATTGTTGGGATAACGGAGACATGGCTGCAAGGGGATCAGGCCTGGGAATTGAGTGTACCAGGGTATACGTGCTATCGTAGAGACAGAAATATGGGAAGAGGGGGTGGGTTGGCCCTGTTGGTGAGGAATGAAGTTCAGTCCCTAGCAAGAGGTGACTTGGGAACAGGGGAAGTAGAGTCTGTGTGGATTGAGCTGAGGAACTGTAAGGGTAAAAAGACGCTAATGGGTGTTGTGTACAGGCCCCCAAACAGTAGCGTGGATATTGGGTACAAGTTGATTAGGGAGTTAACATTGGCATGTGCTAAAGGTAATGCAGTCGTTATGGGAGATTTCAACATGCAGGTGAACTGGGAGAATCAGGTAGGTGCTGGACCCCAGGATAGGCAGTTTGTGGAGTGTCTAAGGGATCTATTTTTGGAACAGCTTGTGCTTGAGCCAACCAGGAACGAGGCTATTTTGGACTTGGTGATGAGTAATGAACAGAAATAGATAGCTGATCTTGAAGTAAAGGAGCCATTAGGAAGCAGTGATCATTACAAGATAAGTTTTTATCTACATTTTGAGAGGGATAAGGGCAGATCAGAGGTGTCAGTGTTGCAATTAAATAAAGGAGACTACGGAGCCATGAGGGAAGAGCTGGCCAAAGTTAAATGGGCGGATGCCCTGGCAGGAAAGACAGTGGATCAGCAGTGGCAGATATTCTTGGGGATAATACAAAAGATTCAAAAGTAGTTCATTCCAATGAGAAGGAAGGATTCAAAGAGGGGGAAGGGGCCACAGTGGTTGACAAAGGAACACAGAGACTCTATAGCATTAAAGAAAAAGAAGTATGACAGGACTAAGATGAGTGGGAATACAGATGATTGGGAAAGTTTTAAGGAACAGCAGATCTTAACTAAAAAATCAATACGGAGAAAAAAAAATCAGGTAAGAGCTCAGTCTAGCCAGGAATATAAAAGTGGATAGCAAAAGCTTTTTTAGCTATGTGAAGAGAAAGAAGATAGTTAAGAACAATGTTGGCCCCTTGAAGAATGAATTGGGAGAAATTGTTATGGGAAACAGGGAAATGGCAACAAAACTTAATGCGTACTTTAGATCTGTCTTCACCAGGGAGGACACAAGCAATCTCCCAGATGTATGGATGGGCCAGGGTCATAAGATATCAGAGGGATTGAGACAGATTGACATTAGGAAAGAAACTGTGATGAGTAGACTGTTAGGACTGAAGGATAATAAATCCCCGGGTCCAGATGGTCTGCATCCGAAGGTCCTAAAAGAGGTGGCTCAGGAAATTGCGGATGCATTGGTAATCATTTTCCAATGTTCCTGAGATTCAGGATCAGTTCCTGAAGATTGGAGAGTGGCTAATGTTATCCCACTTTTCAAGAAGGGAGGGAAGGAGAAAACGGAGAACTATCGCCCTGTTAGCCTAACGTCAGTCGTGGGGAAGATGCTTGAGTCCATTATTAAGGACGAAATAGTGGCACATCTTGATGGCAGAAATAGGATTAGGCCGAGCCAGCATGGATTTACCAAGGGCAAATCATGTTTGACTAATCTGTTGGAGTTATCTGAGAGTGTAACAAGGATGTTAGACGAGGGTAAGCCAGTGGATGTTGTGTACCTAGATTTTCAGAAGGCATTCGATAAGGTGCCACATAGGAGATTGGTGAGTAAAATCAGAGCTCATGGCATTGGGAGCAGGGTTTCAACATGGATAGAAAACTGGTTGGCAGATAGAAAGCAAAGGGTAGCAGTGAATGTGTGTTTCTCGGACTGGCTGGAGGTGACTAGTGGGGTACCAGAGGGCTCTGTATTGGGACCACAGCTCTTTACGATTTATGTCAACGATTTAGATGAGGGCATTGAAAACTATATCAGCAAGTTTGCTGACGATACTAAACTGGGTGGCAGTGTGGCATGCGAAGAGGACGTTAGGAGAATACAAGGAGTCTTGGATAGGCTGGGTGAGTGGGCAGATACTTGGCAGATGTCATTCAATGTGAATAAATGTGAAGTTATCCACTTTGGAAGCAGGAACAAGAGGGCACAGTATTGTCTGAACGGTGTAGAGTTAGGTAAGGGAGAAATGCAAAGAGACCTAGGAGTCCTAGTTCACCAGTCAATGAAGGTGAATGAGCAAGTGCAACAGGCAGTGAAGAGGGCAAATGGAATGTTGGCCTTTGTTACAAGGGGAATTGAGTACAAGAGCAAGGATGTCCTTTTGCATTTGTACAGGGCCTTGGTGAGACCACACCTGGAATATTGTGTACAGTTTTGGTCTCCAAGTTTAAGGAAGGACATTCTGGCAATTGAGGAAGGGCAGCGTAGATTCACTAGGTTGATTCCTGGGATGGCAGGGCTGTCTTACGCAGAGAGATTGGAGAGATTGGACTTGTACACGCTGGAATTGAGGAGATTGAGAGGGGATCTGATTGAAATGTTTAAGATAATTAAAGGATTTGAAAGGTTTGAGGCAGGAAATGTGTTTCAGATGTTGGGAGAGTCCAGTACCAGAGGGCATGGATTCAGAATAAGAGGTCAGTTATTTAAAACAGATTTGAGGAAGAGCTTCTTCTCCCAGAGAGTTGTGGAGGTATGGAATGCACTGCCTCGGAAGACGGTGGAGGCCAATTCTCTGGATGCTTTCAAGAAGGAGCTAGATAGATATCTGATGGATAGGGGAATCAAGGGATATGGGGACAAGGCAGGGACTGGGTATTGATAGTGAATGATCAGCCATGATCTCAGAATGGCGGTGCAGACTCGAGGGGCCGAGTGGTCTACTTCTGCACCTATTGTTTATTGTCTATTGTTTATGCTATCGAAAAGCTCCAGCACATACTCGTTCTTAATGTGCATATGCGCAAGCTTTTCAATCCGCTGTAAGCCATCTCTGCAATCGTCAAGATCCTTTTGCAGTACCTCAGCTATATACTCCCGTTCTATACACAGTCTTTTTCACGGTCAGATTTGATTGGTCCTATTCTCCCTCGGCTTATCCTCTTGATCTTCACATACTTGTGGAATCCCTTGTAGATTTATTTAATCCTACTCGCCACGGCCCCTTCTGGCTCTCCTAATTTAATTTATAAGTTCCATCATGCATGCCTTATAATCTTCATGATCTCTATTATTAAGTAGGTTTTTGAATCTTTCGAGCTTTCTTTTATTCTTGACTAGATTTTTAACTCTGTTAAAACTCTGTTCCTGTTCCCAACCATCCTTTCCCTTTCCGATTAGAACTTACCTATGCAGAACTCCACGCTAATATCCCCTGAATATTTCCCACATTTCTGAATTACGTTTCCTCTTTGTATCTCCACCTGTGGCGAAAGAGTGTTGTCGATGGATTATTTTGGGGATTGGCGCTGGGCTGTCGGTCCAGACAGTGTTATGTTATTTTGTCCATCGACTCGGAGCGGTGAAGATAGTGCAGAGCAATGGGATTCGTTTGAGGATCGATACAGTGCTTTGGACAACAAACATACACAAATATACACTCTTATCCGTCCAGCTCTCCGTCGTGGCCTTTTGACACACAGTCATTCACTTAGACTGCTGAGTTTGGTGGCCATGCATTAGGTTTAGGCGTGGGTCCTGGAGGAGACCCCAAATATTCTGACTGTGAGGGAGTCACTGAAGACACTTTGAAGCTTGGTGGATATGAAAGTGTTTATTCATCGCCACAAATAGACATTTTCGATCGACGGAGCGGTGAAGATAGTGCAGAGCAATGGTATTAGTTTGAGGAACTGTACAGTGCTGTGGAGAGCGAGGGGACAGTGGGATGAGATTATGACGTATATAGTGACGTCGAGAAGGAGACGCGGAGCAGTGGGAGTAGTTTAGAAAGGGTACAATGCTGTGAATGAGAGAGGTCGTTGGGATTAGTTTAGACGCTGATACAGTGCTGCGGAGAAAGAGGATGCAGTGGGATTCATTTATGGGGCTAATAGAGTGCTCTGGATTAAGAGGGGACAGTGTGATCAGTTTAGGGACCGATACAGTGCTGTGGAGAGCACACATACACAAATATACTCTCTTATCCGCCCCTCCAGCTCTCCGTCATGGCCTTTTCACACACAGTCATTCAGACTGCTGAGCTTGGTGGCCATGCATTAGGTTTAGGGGTGGGTCCTGGAGGAGACCCCAAATATTTTGACTGTGAGGGAGCCACTGAAGACACTTTGAAGCTTGGTGGATATGAAAGTGTTGATTCATCACTACAAATAGACATTTTCTTGGACACACTCTCGGTAGAGACTCTGAAACTCAAATTACGTCAAGGGGCCTTAATCTTGATAACAATTTATTAAAAAAGCTTTAATGTTACAATTCAGGATGTTGTGACTGAGAAAAGGTTCCTTTGAAGTACAGATTTACAGTGGAAGAAATTTGAAATTGATGAGACAGCTTTGAAGGTTCAGTAGCTTTTGGTGGTTGCAACTAATCCACACAGATGGTCAAAAAGCTTCTGAGAACTGGTATCCCAGAAGCCCAAGATTGCTGTTCGGAGTGTTGACACGTGGACAGTCAGGGAGAGTAGTGTGTCTGATCATGCATTGGTAGGAGGGTTCCGTTAAATATGCCGTCATGGTTGGCACAAACACTGTGGGCCGAAGGGCCTGTTCCCGTTCTTAACCATTCTCTGTTCTGTGTAGGACAAGCAGAAAGCAGAAGTTTCTTTTCTCAGAGCAAGCATTCCTCTAAGTGGTGAAGAACGTAAACATGTTTACGACCCGGGACAAAGTTTGGCACACTTCACCCGAAAAAGCTGAGGATGGTATCTTGTGTTGGGAGTGGGAGATGAGGTTACAGTGAGATGAGCTGTGATTACAATTGGTGGAGAATCAGAGTGGAGAGGCCGCTTTATTCTCAGTCTGTCTGCTCAGCCGATGGACAAGAGTCGTACTGACGCAAGATGAGGTTGGGTCTGATGGTGTTTGAAACAATACTGTATCCCCTTTGCTGCCGGAATGTCACTCGGAATTTACAACACTTAGTCACATCACACTTTCCATTGTGTCAGTTTCACAATTATTTCACTGAGTTAATCACAGTGTTGCAATCAGGAACTGCACTTGGCTCACGTAATCAGATTATAAATATATTTTTAAAATGTTTCTTTTAAATCTGATGAAACCTGTCCCCGTGGATTCGCGAAATAGCATTAAAACCCCAGGTATGTGCAGCCTCGACATTTTATTCCGAGAGATCTTCTGTAGCACACGGGACCAGAACATTCGCTGGAGGAAATGCCTGCATTGTTTGATAGTTTCTTGCCTGTGTATAGAATACTGAACGTGTTCATTGTCGCTATTGGAGTTCCTGGTGAGTGAGCACAGCTATTCATATTTGGCACTTATGTCGGTAAACCGGTGTGAACTGTTTGGGGTCACTTTACAAGCTTCCCGCTTGATGTTCGTGTCAGGAATACCCGTCAGTGATATCGATCCTGACTCTCCAATATTCTGATTTATCAGATTTAATGAGAAACTGAACTAAACTCCTGTCTCTCCTCTAACTCACGGGATCGCCTCGAACGTTGTTCTTGCATTTGCTGGAATTTTTTTCAGAGTGGTACCAATGCTGGGGACAGGCAGCTCTCGGCGAATGTGAGACTAGGAATGTTATACATTGTGGTGTTGACTGTTTATGAGTTATTGACCGGAGTGAATACTTGGTCCTTTAATGACACACTGTCCATGATGTGCCACTGTTGGGAGACGGAAACCTCCGGGAAGGTGTGACTGGGAAGTTTTCATGGCACCTTGTCCATGGTGTCGCAATGCTGAGGACAGACAGCTCTCCAGGTAGGGGAGACTAGGAGTCTTTCAGTGGCCCTCCTCCAGAGTTGACACAGTCTTGGGGACGGGTAGCACTCCGGGACGGTGTAACTGGGAGCGATTTCCAGAGACTGAAATCAGTCATTGTGTTTCTGATCAGATTGAACCCTTGCTCCTGTGTTTCACGTCTCACTGTGGATCCCGTCACTGTCGCATTATATTGCCTGTTTGTCAATAATCGGGTCTGATCTCTTGAACCTGAGTCACCGGGTCTACTGACGTGGGTTGTCGGGATGAGCTTCGCTGTAGAAATAATCCATTAACGGAGCCATTCGGCATCTGGTTACTATGTTGTTCCGGATTTCCCTCAGAGACCCGACCTCGCTCGGTGCACCCTTCGGCCCTGAAGAAAGGTCACGGACGGATATCTCGGTGTCTGTTCACTATCGCGAAAACAGCTGGGTTGCACCCACAATTCGCTAGTGTTTTCGCCCTGTGGATCCTGTTTCGACCCCGTCAGGTGCTGAGTTTCCAGAGGCCCGGACAGTCCCTGGAAATCAGTGAAACCCGCCCCACCAGCGATTAGAATCGCGTTAAATACCGATCGTTGTTGTTCGTGCAGCTCGTGTTTAACCCCGACAATTACCGACGCATCGCTTATCTCCAAACTGAAGAAAGTAGGTCAGTGACAGTGTGACCCATGGTTGGTGATGGATGAGCAGCCGTTCACCGCATCTGCACTCCTGATCTCTGGATGAAACCCTAAACTGTCCATTCTCGGAGAATGAGTTTAATAATGCCCGGTGTCTGTTCTCTTATCTCTCCCTGCAGTGAATTTAGCAGCGATTGTGATCCTGTCCCGGGGTAAGTGCGGCCTCTCTAGCTGCACACTCGCTACCTGGTGGCCATGGCAGCGGGGGATCTGCTGACCGTAGTCATAGAGGTCCTTGGGCGTCAAGTCTTAAATTATTACTTTCCGTGGAATTTTCTGAGGATTTACCCTGTATGCAAGGTTATGGAGGTACTGAGGCACACAGCCACATACTGTTCTGTCTGGTTCACCGTCACCTTCACTTCTAATCGGTTTGTCGCCATCTGCTGTCAGAAGCTGAAAACAGAATATTGCACCGGGAAAACTGGGGCTGTGGTTCTCACTACAACCGGCGTGCTGTGCTTTCTGAAAAACGTTCCCCGCTACTTCCTTTGGGAACCCAGACAGATAATCAACAATGTACCGTGGTTCTGTAAACTCAAGGCCAATACTTACACTGACCTCGGATGGGTAGTATACGATTGGCTCGATATAGTTTTAAATCCGTTCATCCCGTTCATTGTGATTCTGCTGCTAAACGCTCTGACGGTCAGGCACATTGTTGTGGCCAGTCGTGTCCGTAAGGGGCTGAGGGGTCAGAGCAAGGGGAGAACAGCAGGGACCCGGAGATGGAGAGCCGGAGGAGGTCTGTGGTTTTACTCTTCACACTCTCCGGCAGCTTCATCCTCCTGTGGCTGACGTGGCTGTTAAATTTCATGTATTATGAGATCAAAGGATTGCGATTCATGTATTTCAATGATTCTGAATGGATCTTTCACTTCGTCGGAGCCTTGCTGAAGAATTTCAGCTGCTGTACGAACACATTTATTTACGCGGTCACTCAGTCGAAATTCAGGGAGCAGTTGATCAGCGCAGTGAAATATCCGTTAACCTCGGCGATTCAGTTCATTACTCAGACCGCGAACTGAGCGGAGTCTGGAGGCAGCAGCATTGTCTACGGTCCGGGCCCAGATCCTCACTTTCACCGCCGGGTCTCTAATGTGTTTATCTCATGGAGAGATCTCCCCTGGACCGGCAGCTCCTGGACATTAGGAGCAGCAGGGCTGTGGACCAGAAGAGGATGGAGGAGCGTGCATCGTGATCGAGGGAGAGAGGGATGTGGTTGTGAGGGGGAGCTGTGAGACAGTGGCTGATCGCGGTGGGGTAGCGAGAGCGGTGCTCGCGTGGGCTTGGGGTGACTGTGAAACCGAGCGAGATTGTGTTTCTGTGTGTGTGTGTGTGTGTGTGTGTGTGTGTGTGTGTGTATGATGCCAGGAAGTGGAGAGAAGGAGCTGTGTTATAGAGTTTGTGCAGCCCGGGTCCTTATTCTCATTCATGAGCGACCTGTCATGACCTGAATTTCTCCCCCAGACAATGCAGTGAATGCAGTTCTGGACACGGGGAAGGCGGACAATTCACATGCACTTTCGTAGTTTTGCAGTCGGGACATAGTGCACCATGTGGTTGTAATGGTGGGTCTGAATTCTGGGAAGAATGCGCAGTCAATGCAGGCTCGTAGGATTTTGCGAGTAAAATATGTCCGTGGCTTTTCAATTTATAACAAAAGTCGGAGACCTTTACTTTGATTCCGAATAAAGCAAAACCAGTTGCTGTACACTTTCGTCACTATCCAGTCTCCTCATGACTCGAATCCTCCCGTCCCGGTAACAGAAGACCTGAATCCTTACCGCGCCTGTCCAGGTTAATTACGTCCTTTCTGAGGCGGGCGACCAGAGATTCGCTCGGTTCTCCAACTGTGGTCTCACCAAACCAGAAAGGGACAGAACGGGAACAGGCCTTTCCGATCACTGCGAGTTCTGAACCAATTGAACCGGTAATTTCATGTCGAGCAGAACTAATTCAGACTGCCCACACAAGGCCGACAGCCCTCCATTCTCCTCATATTGATGTGGTTTCCAATACACTCCATCGCCTCTGCCTCCACCATCGCCCCTGAAGTTCATTCCAGACCCTCACCACTATGAGTATGAAAAAAGACTTGCAACGTTCGTCTCCTGAAAACATTATTGGTCAGATTAAACTTTACTGTGTTACAGATGTTGTTTTTACCCACATCGTTCTCGGGAAAAGATACAAAATGACAATTAATTAAAAATGAATGAATGAATAAATAAATAAATGAATAAGTAAGGGAAATAATAAACAAACAAACAGACAAACAAAGAAACAAACAAACAAACAAATAAATAAATAAATAGATAAATAAATAAATGGATAGATAGATAGATAGATAGATAGATAGATAGATAGATAGATAGATAGAAAGATAGATAGATAGATAGATATATAGATAGATAGATAGATAGATAGATAGATAGATAGATAGATAGATAGATAGATAGATAGATAGATAGATAGATAGATAGATAGATAGATAGATAGATAGATAGATAGATAGATAGATAGATAGATAGATAGATAGATAGATAGATAGATAGATAGATAGAAAGAAAGATAAATCAACAAATAAATAAATAAATAAATGGTGAGAGAGCAAGTGCCTGCTTTTGACCCATCTCCCTTCGGACAGGAATTGGTTCGAATATACACCAATCGCTTTGCACATGCGCGGAAGGATCATTCTCCCCGCCGTCGGTGTGTGTGACCAAACCTTCACTAACCTGCAAACATACAAAACCATGAGGAGATACAAAGCATCTTTTAAGTTTGTATAATTATGCGGCCGCTAAGGAGGTTGGGTCGCTTAATGAACATTAAGCGAGGTCTGTTTCCAGCTCCTGTCGGGATTTACTGCACATTATTGAGAGGGAGGAGATGGGTATACTGCGGATTTGACCAATGCATTTGGGTTCTCGGAACCCACAAGCAAGATTCCACTAAACCAATTATAAATGTTATTATAAATTTAGAACCAGTGTGGGTACTTTAGAAAAAAATAGACCAACCTCACGTCAGGGGTAGGTAAGTTACTGGACAGGATTCTTAGGGAGAGGATGTAGAGTTATCGGACAGCACGCACACAAACTGACCCCTGGCCCTTCCAATCTGTGCCGACCTGCTTTCTAGCCTCGCCCTCTCAGCGTGCACCGGGACATTTGCCTTCCACACACCTTCTTATCCGTATGCCTATCGAGATAGGAACGAGACAAGGAGTGAATAGAAAAGCCGTTCGGAGAGAAACATCAACCCCACACCGCACAGAAAGGAACAACATCCCGACCACTAACCCTACTCCCCCGCACAAAACAGAACAACAATATGGACTCCAAACCGCACTCCCCTCGCAAATCAAAAGGGAAAGAAATGGGCGAAAAACATGGATCATAGAAACCTTACTGCGAGATCGCCACACCCTATGAACACCATTATGTACAACACGTAACGCAGAAACACGGGAACATCTTCCTTTGTCAACGAAAAGTGAGACACCAGACGATCAGGGGAGAGAAATAGTGAGGCTGGGAGAAACAGAGTAATAGATTGGGAATGCGGACAGAGATAGGAAGAGAGGCTGAGAGCCTCGGAGGAGATCGGAAAAGAGGAAAAAGGGTAAGAGAATCAGCCGATCAGATCCGGGGACAGCAGAGAGACTCTGCAGATTAACGACACTAATCCGCTCAACAGTAAACCATACCCTGCACATGAGGTGATGAGAGAGACGGAGCGGGAGGGCAGTGTGGCCACTGCAATCTAAACCTTCCCTGAGACCACCGATGGGCAGTCGGGTGGGAAATGGGTATTTGCCGATGCACAGGAAGATCCAGTAGATACACAACACGGAGATATTGAACCGCCCGGGTAAGTGGGGCGTCTAATCAATAGCCCGTCGTGTCTCTCCCCACTCTCCCGTGTTACAGCCAACTGTTCGTCGGAGTGGTTGCAAGCACCGGAGCGATGGTGCTGGGGCGTTCAGAGTCCTGGTGATGGGAGATCCGGGGGGTGGGCGGTGGGATGTTGGTGGCTGAAGCAGAGCGAGGCGGAAAGGTTGGTGAGATTGCGGCGAGGCCTCACTCCCTCCCCCGCCCATGGAGGAGGAGAACCTGAAGCTCGTTCCTCTCGTAGTTTCCCGGATGTGCGAACACGGGCGACTCTTCACAATGCCGAGAAAGCGGTTTAATGTGGAGATTCTTTGGGGTCTGTCCGGTACAGAACTCTGAATGACAGTCGTTCTTTCTTTCCCTCCCGTGTGCTCCGCACAGTCTCCGACAACCGCTCCCTCGCCGATAGCCACGCCCCACTCACCGCTCCCGCCTCTGAACATAGCGCGCTCACCCCTCCTTCACTCACTTACAGTATCCCAAAGTAACTTCGTCTCCCAGTCTCTTCCCGAATTCGTGACTCCCTCTCTGCCCATCCCCTCCCTGTCCTGTACCCCACACCATCTTCGTCACTCCTCCCTCCCCCTACACACCTCCGGGAATCCATAGCCGCGTCCTTCATCTACAACACTCCCCGTCTCCTTCAGTTCCTCCCCCGCCCGCACCTATAACAAATTTGTGACGCTCCCTTGCGCAGACATTACCTTGATCAGTCTACCTGGAGCCAATCACTTCCGGCTGACGAAGATTTACCGCAGTGAAGCAGGACAGTTTCGCGTCGAAATTCCTCTACACTGTCCGCTCCATTTAAACAGGGCAGGAACAGCAACAGGGCAAATGTCTTAGAGAACCTTCGAATTGGGCTGTACGATCCGGCATGTTTGCGGTGTGAAACGAAGTATCGAGTGTGCAGGGCTGTGTGTTCCTGTTCTCCCTAGACCAAGTCAAGGCTTCGGTGTCTCGTCCTGTCCTTGTATCTCGCCCAGCCCAGGAAAGCCTCGTAGAATCCAAGCCTCGTCCAGTCGTGTGGCTACTTCATGTCTTCCCCTAGTTCCGGAGTCCGAGCTTCAGTCAGGTCCCAAGTTCGGGGTCCATACACAAGCCTCGAGGAACCCAGGCCTCGCCTAGTCCTGCAGCCAAGCCTCGAAGAAAACAACCTTTGGAGAATCCAAACGTCGAGGAATCCAAGCCTCGAAGAACCCAAGCTTCGTCATGTCCTCGCTTAGTTCCGGAATCCGATCCCGAGTCAAAACCGAGGTTCTGGGTCCTTGTCCAGTCTCTTGTCCGGAGTCCAAGCCCAGGCTTCTGTTTCTCAGTTCCTAGTCGTGGTCCGGCTTTCCTAACCAAAGTCCTAGCCCAGGTCAGTGTTCCTGTCCTAGCTCCTAGTCTTTGTCTTGCATTTCAGTCTGCTCCCAGCGCCCACCGTCTGACAAACTCACGGGATCGTCTCGAACATTGATCTTGCATTTGATGGAATTTTGTTCAGAGTGGTACAAATGCTGGGGACAGGCAGCTCTCCGGGAATGTGAGAATAGGAATGTTATACATTGTGGTGTGGAGTGTTTATAAGCTGCTGACCTGAGTGAATACTTGGTCCTTTAATGAGTGTCCCGGTGATGGAGTTTTAATCGATTAGCAACACACGGCTTATCTCCACATTGAAGAAGGCAGGTCAGAGACAGTGTGACCAATGTTTGGTGTTGGATGAGCAGCGGTTCACCGCATCTAGTCTCCTCACCTCTGGCTGAAACCCGAATCTCTGAAACGGGAGCCTCCATTCCCAGAGAATGAGTTTAATAATGCACAGAGTCTGTTCTCTTCTCGCTCCCTGCAGTGACCTTAGCCGCGATTGTGATCCTGTCCCAGGGAAAGTGCGGCCTCTCTACCTGCACCACTCGCTACTTGGTGGCCATGGCAGCGGGGGATCTGCTGACCGTAGTCACAGAGGTCCTTGTGCGTCGTCATAAATGAGCGAAGTGGTGGGGGGGGGGATGATTGGGAAACGAGCGAGTGTGTGTGTGTTTGTGTGTGTGTGTATGTGTGTGTGTGTGTGTGTGTGTGTGTGTGTGTGTGTGTGTGTGTCTGTGTGTGTGTTTGTGTGTGTGTGTGAATGACGCCAGGAAGTGTGGTGGTGGTGTTGCTGTGTGATAAACAGCCCCGGTCCTTATAAGCTCTACCCACCGTCAATGCGGGTCTGCAGATGGGGAAGGTGGACAATTCACATGCATTTTCATAGTTTTGCCGTCGGGACACAGTGCACCGTTTGGTTGTAGTAGTGGGTCTGAATTCTGGGATGAGTGCGCAGGCAACGCAGGTTCATAGGATTTTGCGAGTAAAACACGTCCGTCGCTTTTCAGTTTATAGCAAAAGTCGGAGATCTTTGCTTTAGTTCCGAATAAACCAAAACCAGTCGCTCTACACTTTCGTCATGAGTTCAGGCACCGCCTCGAAGAGTGAACACAGCAATTCCGTGATGGAGTTTGTGAATGATGTGGAGCATTTCCTCTTACGATCAGCTTGTGTAATTTCCCTCAGTTTACTTTGCTCCAAAAATGTTCCGTGACAGAGTAACTTGTTGTGACTGAGGGGACAATCATTGTTGCTCCACAGTCATATTAGGGATCAGAGCACTGTCACTATCCAGTCTCCTCCTGACTCGAGTCCTCCCGTCCCGGTAACAAAATACCTGAATCCTTACCGCGCCTGTCTGGTTAATTCCGTCCTTTCTGAGGCGGGTGACCAGAGATTCACTCGGTTCGCCAGCTGTGGTCTCATCAAACCAGAAAGGGACAGAACGGCAACAGGACGTTCGGATCACTGCGTGTTCTGAACCAATTGAACTGGAAATTTCAAGTCGAGAAAAAACAATCCCGGCTGCCCTCACAAGGTCCACATCCCTGCATTTTCCTTATATTCTTGTGGGTTCTAATATCCTCCATCGCCTCTGCCTCCACCATCGCCCCTGAAATTCATTCCAGACACTCACCACTATGCGAATGAAAAAAAGACTTGCAAAGCACATCTCCGGAAAACATTATGATTGAGCTTTAAAATTACTCTGTTGTACAGATTGTTCTTTTCCCGCATCAATCTCGGGAAATGATGTAAAATGACACTAAACCAGAAAAAATAACAAACAAACAAACAAATACAAACATACATGCATACATACACAGATACATACATAAATAAAGAAAAGTATGAATGAATAATTAAATAAATAAACAAACTGACAAACAAAGAAATAAATTAATAGATAGATCGATCGATCGATAGATAGATAGATAGATAGATAGATAGATAGATAGATAGATAGATAGATAGATAGATAGATAGATAGATAGATAGATAGATAGATAGATAGATAGATAGATAGACAGAGTGGAAAAATGAGAAAACAAGTGCCTGCGTTTGACGCATCTCCCTTGGGACAGGAATTGGCTCGAGTAGACCCCCGTCGCTTTGCGCATGCGCTGAAGTGTCTTTCTCCCCGTCGTCGGTGAGTGTGACCAAATATTCACTACCCTGGAAGCATACAAAACCATGAGAAGATACGAAACATCTTTTAAGTTTTATAAGCATGTGCCAAATAAGGAGGTCGTGTTGGGTCCCTTAAAGAGCATTAAGCAGGAAATGTTCCCACTGCCTGGCGGGATATACTGCACATTACTGAGAGGGAGGAGATGGGTGTACTGCGGATTTGAACAATGCATTTGGATTCTCCCTAACCACAAGGAATATTCCAGAAAGCCAATAATAAATGTTATTGATAATTCAGAAGCGGGTGGGCACTCTTGAAAATCATAGACCAACCTCACGTCAGGGGTCGGTAACTTCCTGGACAGGGTTCTTAGGGAGAGGATGCAGAGTTATCGAACAGCACACACACAAACATACCCCTGGCCCTTCCAATCGGTGCCGATCTGCTTTCTAGCCTCGTCCTCGCAGCGTGCACCGGGACAATAGCCTACCACACCCCTTCTCATCCGTGCACCTATCGAGATAGGACCGAGACGAGGAGAGAATAGAAAAGCCGTTCGGAGAGAAACATCAACCCCACACCGCACAGAAAGGAACAACATCCCGACCACCAACCCTACTTCCCCGCACAAAACAGAACAACAATATGGACTCCAAACCGCACTTACCTCGCAAATCAAAAGGGAAAGAAATGGGCGAAAAACATGGATCATAGAAACCTTACTGCGAGATCGCCACACCCTATGAACGTCATTATGTCCAAGACGTAACGCAGAAACACAGAAACATCTTCCTTCGTCAAGGAAAAGTGAGACACCAGACGATCAGGGGAGAGAAAGAGGGAGGCTGGGAGGAACAGAGTAATAGATAGGGAACGAGGACAGTGATAGGAAGAGAGGCTGTGTGCTTTGGGGGGGGGATCGACACAGAGGAAAAAGAGAAAGAGAATCAGCCGATTGGATCCCGGGACAGCAGAGAGACTCTGCAGATTAACGACACGAATCTGCTCAACAGTAAACCACACCCTCCACATGAGGTAATGAGAGAGAGGGAGCGGGTGGGCAGAGTGGCCACTGAGTGGCCACTAACCCTTCCCTGAGACCTCCGATGGGTAGCCGTTTGTTAAGAGGATATTTGTCGATGGACAGGAAGTTCCAGTATATACACATCACGATGATATTGAACCGCCCGGGTGAGTGGGGCGTCTAATCAATAGCCCGTCGTCTGTCCCTCCCCCCTAACCCTGTGTTACAGCCGACTGTTTGTTGGAGTAGTTGAGAGCACCGGAGCGATGGTGTTGGGGCGTTCAGAGTCCTGGTGATGGGAGATCCGGGGGTTGGGCGGTGGGATGTTGGTGGCTGAAGCAGAGCAAGACGGAAAGGTTGGTGAGATGGCGGCAAGTCCTCACTCCCTCCCCCGCCCATGGTGGAGGGGAACCTGAAGCTCGTTCCGCTCGTAGTTTTCCGGATGTGCGAACACAGGCGACTCTTCACAATGCCGAGAAAGCGGTTTAATGAGGAGATTCTTTAGAGTCTGTCCGGTATCGAACTCTGAATGAGAGTCGTTCCCTCCTTCCCTCCCGTGTGCTCCACACAGTCTCCGACAACCGCTCCCTCACCGATAGCCACGCCCCACTCACCTCTCCCACCTCTGAACATAGCGCGCTCACCACTCCCTCAGTCACTTACAGTACCCCAACGTAACTTCGTCTCCCTGTCTCTTCCCGAATTCGTGACTCCCTCTCTGCCCATCCCCTCCATCTCCTGCACCCCACACCATTTTCTTCACTCCTCCCTCCTCTGCACACCTACGGGAATCTATAGCCGCGTCCTTCATCTACAACACTCCCCGTCTCCTTCCGTTCCTCTCTTGCCCGCACCTCTCAAAAATTTGAGACGGTCCCTTGCGCAGATATTACCTTGATCAGTCCACCTGGAGCCAAACATTTCCCTTTGACGAAGATTTACCGCAGTGAAGCAGGACAGTTCCGTGAAAAAGTTCCTCTCCACTGTCCGCTCCATTTAAGCAGGGCAGGAACAGCAACAGGGCAAATGTCTGAGAGAACCTTCGAATTGTGTTGTACGATCCGGCATGTTTGCGGTGTGAAACGAAGTATCGAGTGTGCAAGGCTCTATGTTCCTGGTCTCCCAAGACCAAGTCAAGGCTTCGGGGTCTCGTCCTGTTCTTGTACCTCATCCTGCCCAGGAAAGCCTCGAAGAATCCAAGCCTCGCTCAGTCCTGAGGCAAGTTCATGTCTTCCCCTAGTTCCGGAGTCCGAGCTTGAGTCAGATCCCAGGTTCGGGGTCCCTGCCGAATCTGTGGCTCGGAGTCCATACACCAGCCTCGAGGAACCCAGGCCTCGCCCAGTCCTCAGCCAGGCCTCGAGTCCTAGTCCTGCAGCCAAGCCTCGAGTCCTAGTCCTGCAGCCAAGCCTCCAGGAACCCAGGCCTCGCCCAGTCCTCAGCCAGGCCTCGAGTCCTAGTCCTGCAGCCAAGCCTCGAGTCCTAGTCCTGCAGCCAAGCCTCCAGGAACTCAGGCCTCGCCTAGTCCTGCAGCCAAGCCTGGTGGAACTCCAGCCTCGCCTAGTCCTGCATCCAAGCCTGGTGGAACCCCAGCCTCGCCTAGTCCTGCAGCCAAGCCTCGAGGAACCCAAGCCTCGCCTAGACCTGCAGCCAAGCCTCGAGGAACCCAGGCCTCGCCTAGTCCTGCACCCAAGCCTCGAGGAACCCCAGCCTCGCCTAGTCCTGCAGCCAAGCCTCGAAGAACCCAAGCCTCGCCTAGTCCATACACAAGTCTTGAGGAAAACAAGCTTTGGAGAACCGAAACGTCAGAGAATCGAAGCCTCGAAGAACCCAAGCTTCGTCATGTCCTCGCTTAGCTCCGGAATCCGAGTCCGAGTCGAAACCAATTTTCTGGGTCCTTGTCCAGTCTCTTGTCCGGAGTCAAAGCCCAGGCTTCTGTTTCCCAGTTCCTTATCATGGTCCCGCTTTCCTACTCAAAGTCCGAGCCCAGTTCAGTGTTCCTGTCCTAGCACCTAGTCTGTGTCTTGCATTTCGGTTTGCTCCCAGCGCCCACCGTCTGACAAACTCACGGGATCGTCTCGAACATTGATCTTGCATTTGATGGAATTTTGTTCAGAGTGGTACAAATGCTGGGGACAGGCAGATCTCCGGGAAAGTGAAACTAGGAATGTTATACATTGTGGTGTGGAGTGTTTATGAGCTGCTGACCTGAGTGAATACTTGGTCCTTTAATGAGTGTCCCGGTGATGGAGTTTTAATCGATTAGCAAGACACGGCTTATCTCCACATTGAAGAAGGCAGGTCAGAGACAGTGTGACCCATGTTTGGTGTTGGATGAGCAGCCGTTCACCGCATCTAGTCTCCTCACCTGGGGCTGAAACACGAACCTCTGAAACGGGAACGTCCATTCCCAGAGAATGAGTTTAATAATTCCCGGTGTCTGTTCTCTTCTTTCTCCCTGCAGTTACCTTAGTGGCCAGGAAGTGGGGTGATGTTGCTGTGTGTTAAACAGCGCGGGTCCTTATAAGTTCTACCCACCGTCAAAGAGGGGTGGAGGTGGGGAAGGTGGACAATTCACATGCATGTTTGTAGTTTTGCAGTCCGGACACAGTGCACCGTGTGGTTGCAGTGGCGGGTCTGAATTCTGTGATGAATGCGCAGTCAATGCAGGCTCGTAGGATTTTGCGAGTAAAATATGTCCGTGACTTTTCAGTTTCTAACAAAAGTCGGCGACCTTTACTTTGATTCCGAATAAACCAAAACCAGTCACTGTACACTTTCGTCATGAGGTCAGGCACCGTCTCGTAGAGTGAACACAACAATTCCGTGATGGAGTTTGTGAATGATGTGGAGCATTTCCTCACCGGACCAGGAGACTGACCTCTCAGTCGGGGAGCAGTTCGGGAACAGTGATCACATCTCACTAACCTTCAGACTAGCTGTAGATAAGGACCGGTTTGGTCCTTGCCGGACCAGGTGACTGACATCTCAGTCGGGGAGCAGTTCGGGAACAGTGAACACATTTCAATAACCTTCAGACTAGCTGTAGATAAGGACCGGTTTGGTCCTTGCCGGACCAGGTGACTGACCTCTCAGTCGCGGAGCAGTTCGGGAACGGTGATCACATCTCACTAACCTTCAGACTAGCTGTAGATAAGGACCGGTTTGGTCCTTGCCGGACCAGGAGACTGACCTCTCAGTCGGGGAGCAGTTCGGGAACAGTGATCACATCTCACTAGCCTTCAGACTAGCTGTAGATAAGGACCGGTTTGGTCCTTGCCGGACCAGGTGACTGACCTCTCAGTCGGGGAGCAGTTCGGGAACGGTGATCACATCTCACTAACCTTCAGACTAGCTGTAGATAAGGACCGGTTTGGTCCTTGCCGGACCAGGTGACTGACCTCTCAGTCGGGGAGCAGTTCGGGAACGGTGATCACATCTCACTAACCTTCAGACTAGCTGTAGATAAGGACCGGTTTGGTCCTTGCCGGACCAGGTGACTGACCTCTCTGTCGGGGAGCAGTTCGGGAACGGTGATCACATCTCACTAACCTTCAGACTAGCAGTAGATAAGGACCGGTTTGGTCCTTGCCGGACCAGGTGACTGACCTCTCAGTCGGGGAGCAGTTCGGGAACAGTGATCACATCTCACTAACCTTCAGACTAGCTGTAGATAAGGACATGTTTGGTCCTTGCCGGACCATGTGACTGACCTCTCAGTCGGGGAGCAGTTCTGGAACGGTGATCACATCTCACTAACGTTCAGACCAGCTGTAGATAAGGACCGGTTTGGTCCTTGCCGGACCAGGTGACTGACCTATCAGTCCGGGAGCAGTTCGGGAACGGTGATCACATCTCACTAACCTTCAGACTAGCTGTAGATAAGGACCGGTTTGGTCCTTGCCGGACCAGGTGACTGACCTCTCAGTCGGGGAGCAGTTCGGGAACGGTGATCACATCTCACTAACCTTCAGACTAGCAGTAGATAAGGACCGGTTTGGTCCTTGCCGGACCAGGTGACTGACCTCTCAGTCGGGGAGCAGTTCGGGAACGGTGATCACATCTCACTAACCTTCAGACTAGCTGTAGATAAGGACCGGTTTGGTCCTTGCCGGACCAGGTGACTGACCTCTCAGTCGGGGAGCAGTTCGGGAACAGTGATCACATCTCACTAACCTTCAGACTAGCTGTAGATAAGGACCGGTTTGGTCCTTGCCGGACCAGGTGACTGACCTCTCAGTCGGGGAGCAGTTCGGGAACGGTGATCACATCTCACAAACCTTCAGACTAGCTGTAGATAAGGACCGGTTTGGTCCTTGCCGGACCAGGTGACTGAACTCTCAGTCGGGGAGCAGTTCGGGAACGGTGATCACATCTCACTAACCTTCAGACCAGCTGTAGATAAGGACAGGTTTGGTCCTTGCCGGACCAGGTGACTGACCTCTCAGTCGGGGAGCAGTTCGGGAACGGTGATCACATCTCACTAACCTTCAGACTAGCTGTAGATAAGGACCGGTTTGGTCCTTGCCGGACCAGGTGACTGACCTCTCAGTAGGGGAGCAGTTCGGGAACAGTGATCACATCTCACTAACCTTCAGACTAGCTGTAGATAAGGACCGGTTTGGTCCTTGCCGGACCAGGTGACTGACCTCTCAGTCGGGGAGCAGTTCGGGAAGAGTGATCACATCTCACTAACCCTCAGACCAGCTGTAGATAAGGACCGGTTTGGTCCTTGCCGGACCAGGTGACTGACCTCTCAGTCCGGGAGCAGTTCGAGAACGGTGATCACATCTCAATAACCTTCAGACTAGCTGTAGATAAGGACCGGTTTGGTCCTTGCCGGACCAGGTGACTGACCTCTCAGTCGGGGAGCAGTTCGGGAAGAGTGATCACATCTCACTAACCTTCAGACTAGCTGTAGATAAGGACCGGTTTGGTCCTCGCCGGACCAGGTGACTGACCTCTCAGTCGGGGAGCAGTTCGGGAACTGTGATCACATCTCACTAACCTTCAGACTAGCTGTAGATAATTACCGGTTTGGTCCTTGCCGGACCAGGTGACTGACCTCTCAGTCCGGGAGCAGATCGGGAACGGTGATCACATCTCACTAACCTTCAGACTAGCTGTAGATAAGGACCGGTTTGGTCCTTGCCGGACCAGGTGACTGACCTCTCATTCGGGGAGCAGTTCGGGAACGGTGATCACATCTCACTAACCTTCAGACTAGCTGTAGATAAGGACCGGTTTGGTCCTTGCCGGACCAGGTGACTGAACTCTCAGTCGGGGAACAGTTCGGGAACGGTGATCACATCTCACTAACCTTCAGACCAGCTGTAGATAAGGACAGGTTTGGTCCTTGCCGGACCAGGTGACTGACCTCTCAGTCGGGGAGCAGTTCGGGAACGGTGATCACATCTCACTAACCTTCAGACTAGCTGTAGATAAGGACCGGTTTGGTCCTTGCCGGACCAGGTGACTGACATCTCAGTCGGGGAGCAGTTCGGGAACAGTGAACACATTTCAATAACCTTCAGACTAGCTGTAGATAAGGACCGGTTTGGTCCTTGCCGGACCAGGTGACTGACCTCTCAGTCCGGGAGCAGATCGGGAACGGTGATCACATCTCACTAACCTTCAGACTAGCTGTAGATAAGGACCGGTTTGGTCCTTGCCGGACCAGGTGACTGACCTCTCATTCGGGGAGCAGTTCGGGAACGGTGATCACATCTCACTAACCTTCAGACTAGCTGTAGATAAGGACCGGTTTTGTCCTTGCCGGATCAGGTGACTGACCTCTCAGTCGGGGAGCAGTTCGGGAACGGTGATCACATCTCACTAACCTTCAGACTAGCTGTAGATAAGAACCGGTTTGGTCCTTGCCGGACCAGGTGACTGACCTCTCAGTCGGGGAGCAGTTCGGGAACGGTGATCACATCTCAATAAGCTTCAGACTAGCTGTAGATAAGGACCGGTTTGGTCCTTGCCGGACCAGGTGACTGACCTCTCAGTAGGGGAGCAGTTCGGGAACAGTGATCAGATCTCACTAACCTTCAGACTAGCTGTAGATAAGGACCGGTTTGGTCCTTGCCGGACCAGGTGACTGACCTCTCAGTCGGGGAGCAGTTCGGGAACGGTGATCACATCTCACTAACCTTCAGACTAGCTGTAGATAAGGACCGGTTTGGTCCTTGCCGGACCAGGTGACTGAACTCTCAGTCGGGGAGCAGTTCGGGAACGGTGATCACATCTCACTAACCTTCAGACCAGCTGTAGATAAGGACAGGTTTGGTCCTTGCCGGAACAGGTGACTGACCTCTCAGTCGGGGAGCAGTTCGGGAACGGTGATCACATTTCACTAACCTTCAGACTAGCTGTAGAGAAGGACCGGTTTGGTCCTTGCCGGACCAGGTGACAGACCTCTCAGTCGGGGAGCAGTTCGGGAAGAGTGATCACATCTCACTAACCCTCAGACCAGCTGTAGATAAGGACCGGTTTGGTCCTTGCCGGACCAGGTGACTGACCTCTCAGTCGGGGAGCAGTTCGGGAAGAGTGATCACATCTCACTAACCTTCAGACCAGCTGTAGCTAAGGACCGGTTTGGTCCTTGCCGGACCATGTGACTGACCTCTCAGTCGGGGAGCAGTTCGGGAAGAGTGATCACATCTCACTAATCTTCAGACCAGCTGTAGATAAGGACCGGTTTGGTCCTTGCCGGACCAGGTGACTGACCTCTCAGTCCGGGAGCAGTTCGAGAACGGTGATCACATCTCATTAACCTTCAGACTAGCTGTAGATAAGGACCGATTTGGTCCTTGCCGGACCAGGTGACTGACCTCTCAGTCGGGGAGCAGTTCGGGAAGAGTGATCACATCTCACTAACCTTCAGACTAGCTGTAGATAAGGACCGGTTTGGTCCTCGCCGGACCAGGTGACTGACCTCTCAGTCGGGGAGCAGTTCGGGAACTGTGATCACATCTCACTAACCTTCAGACTAGCTGTAGATAATTACCGGTTTGCTCCTTGCCGGACCAGGTGACTGACCTCTCAGTCGGGCAGCAGTTCGGGAACGGTGATCACATCTCACTAACCTTCAGACTAGCTGTAGATAACGACCTGTTTGGTCCTTGCCGGACCAGGTGAATGACCTCCCAGTCGGGGAGCAGTTCGGGAAACGTGATCACATCTCACTAACCTTCAGACTAGCTGTAGATAAGGACCGGTTTGGTCCTTGTCGGATCAGGTGACGGACCTCTCAGTCGGGGAGCAGTTCGGGAACGGTGATCACATCTCACGAACCTTCAGACTAGCTGTAGATAAGGACCGGTTTGGTCCTTGCCGGACCAGGTGACTGACCTCTCAGTCGGGGAGCAGTTCGGGAACGGTGATCACATCTCAATAACCTTCAGACTAGCTGTAGATAAGGACCGGTTTGGTCCTTGCCGGAAAAGGTGACTGACCTCTCAGTCGGGGAGCAGTTCGGGAACAGTGATCACATATCACTAACCTTCAGACTAGCTGTAGATAAGGACCGGTTTGGTCCTTGCCGGACCAGGTGACTGACCTCTCAGTCGGGGAGCAGTTCGGGAACGGTGATCACATCTCACTAACCTTCAGACTAGCTGTAGATAAGGACCGGTTTGGTCCTTGCCGGAACAGGTGACTGACCTCTCAGTCGGGGAGCAGTTCGGGAACGGTGATCACATCTCAATAACCTTCAGACTAGCTGTAGATAAGGACCGGTTTGGTCCTTGCCGGCCCAGGTGACTGACCTCTCAGTCCGGGAGCAGATCGGGAACGGTGATCACATCTCACTAACCTTCAGACTAGCTGTAGATAAGGACCGGTTTGGTCCTTGCCGGATCAGGTGACTGACCTCTCAGTCGTGGAGCAGTTCGGGAACGGTGATCACATCTCACTAACCTTCAGACCAGCTGTAGATAAGGACAGGTTTGGTCCTTGCCGGAACAGGTGACTGACCTCTCAGTCGGGGAGCAGTTCGGGAACGGTGATCACATTTCACTAACCTTCAGACTAGCTGTAGAGAAGGACCGGTTTGGTCCTTGCCGGACCAGGTGACAGACCTCTCAGTCGGGGAGCAGTTCGGGAAGAGTGATCACATCTCACTAACCCTCAGACCAGCTGTAGATAAGGACCGGTTTGGTCCTTGCCGGACCAGGTGACTGACCTCTCAGTCGGGGAGCAGTTCGGGAAGAGTGATCACATCTCACTAACCTTCAGACCAGCTGTAGCTAAGGACCGGTTTGGTCCTTGCCGGACCATGTGACTGACCTCTCAGTCGGGGAGCAGTTCGGGAAGAGTGATCACATCTCACTAATCTTCAGACCAGCTGTAGATAAGGACCGGTTTGGTCCTTGCCGGACCAGGTGACTGACCTCTCAGTCCGGGAGCAGTTCGAGAACGGTGATCACATCTCATTAACCTTCAGACTAGCTGTAGATAAGGACCGATTTGGTCCTTGCCGGACCATGTGACTGACCTCTCAGTCGGGGAGCAGTTCGGGAAGAGTGATCACATCTCACTAACCTTCAGACTAGCTGTAGATAAGGACCGGTTTGGTCCTCGCCGGACCAGGTGACTGACCTCTCAGTCGGGGAGCAGTTCGGGAACTGTGATCACATCTCACTAACCTTCAGACTAGCTGTAGATAATTACCGGTTTGCTCCTTGCCGGACCAGGTGACTGACCTCTCAGTCGGGCAGCAGTTCGGGAACGGTGATCACATCTCACTAACCTTCAGACTAGCTGTAGATAACGACCTGTTTGGTCCTTGCCGGACCAGGTGAATGACCTCCCAGTCGGGGAGCAGTTCGGGAAACGTGATCACATCTCACTAACCTTCAGACTAGCTGTAGATAAGGACCGGTTTGGTCCTTGTCGGATCAGGTGACGGACCTCTCAGTCGGGGAGCAGTTCGGGAACGGTGATCACATCTCACGAACCTTCAGACTAGCTGTAGATAAGGAACGGTTTGGTCCTTGCCGGACCAGGTGACTGACCTCTCAGTCGGGGAGCAGTTCGGGAACGGTGATCACATCTCAATAACCTTCAGACTAGCTGTAGATAAGGACCGGTTTGGTCCTTGCCGGAAAAGGTGACTGACCTCTCAGTCGGGGAGCAGTTCGGGAACAGTGATCACATATCACTAACCTGCAGACTAGCTGTAGATAAGGACCGGTTTGGTCCTTGCCGGACCAGGTGACTGACCTCTCAGTCGGGGAGCAGTTCGGGAACGGTGATCACATCTCACTAACCTTCAGACTAGCTGTAGATAAGGACCGGTTTGGTCCTTGCCGGAACAGGTGACTGACCTCTCAGTCGGGGAGCAGTTCGGGAACGGTGATCACATCTCAATAACCTTCAGACTAGCTGTAGATAAGGACCGGTTTGGTCCTTGCCGGCCCAGGTGACTGACCTCTCAGTCCGGGAGCAGATCGGGAACGGTGATCACATCTCACTAACCTTCAGACAAGCTGTAGATAAGGACCGGTTTGGTCCTTGCCGGACCAGGTGACTGACCTCTCAGTCGGGGAGCAGTTCGGGAACGGTGATCACATCTCACTAACCTTCAGACTAGCTGTAGATAAGGACCGGTTTGGTCCTTGCCGGATCAGGTGACTGACCTCTCAGTCGTGGAGCAGTTCGGGAACGGTGATCACATCTCACTAACCTTCAGACTAGCTGTAGATAAGAACCGGTTTGGTCCTTGCCGGACCAGGTGACTGACCTCTCAGTCGGGGAGCAGTTCGGGAACTGTGATCACATCTCAATAACCTTCAGACTAGCTGTAGATAAGGACAGGTTTGGTCCTTGCCGGACCAGGTGACTGACCTCTCAGTCGGGGAGCAGTTCGGGAACGGTGATCACATTTCACTAACCTTCAGACTAGCTGTAGATAAGGACCGATTTGGTCCTTGCCGGACCAGGTGACTGACCTCTCAGTAGGGGAGCAGTTCGGGAACAGTGATCACATCTCACTAACCTTCAGACTAGCTGTAGATAAGGACCGGTTTGGTCCTTGCCGGACCAGGTGACTGACCTCTCAGTCGGGGAGCAGTTCGGGAAGAGTGATCACATCTCACTAACCCTCAGACCAGCTGTAGATAAGGACCGGTTTGGTCCTTGCCGGACCAGGTGACTGACCTCTCAGTCGGGGAGCAGTTCGGGAAGAGTGATCACATCTCACTAACCTTCAGACCAGCTGTAGATAAGGACCGGTTTGGTCCTTGCCGGACCAGGTGACTGACCTCTCAGTCCGGGAGCAGTTCGAGAACGGTGATCACATCTCACTAACCTTCAGACTAGCTGTAGATAAGGACCGGTTTGGTCCTCGCCGGACCAGGTGACTGACCTCTCAGTCGGGGAGCAGTTCGGGAACTGTGATCACATCTCACTAACCTTCAGACTAGCTGTAGATAATTACCGGTTTGCTCCTTGCCGGACCAGGTGACTGACCTCTCAGTCGGGGAGCAGTTCAGGAACGGTGATCACATCTCAATAACCTTCAGACTAGCTGTAGATAAGGACCGGTTTGGTCCTTGCCGGACCAGGTGACTGACCTCTCAGTCGGGGAGCAGTTCGGGAACAGTGATCACATCTCACTAACCTTCAGACTAGCTGTAGATAAGGACCGGTTTGGTCCTTGCCGGACCAGGTGACTGACCTCTCAGTCGGGGAGCAGTTCGGGAACGGTGATCACATCTCACTAACCTTCAGACTAGCTGTAGATAAGTACCGGTTTGGTCCTTGCCGGAACAAGTGACTGACCTCTCAGTCGGGGAGCAGTTCGGGAACGGTGATCACATCTCACTAACCTTCAGACTAGCTGTAGATAAGGACCGGTTTGTTCCTTGCCGGACCAGGTGACTGACCTCTCAGTCCGGGAGCAGATCGGGAACGGTGATCACATCTCACTAACCTTCAGACAAGCTGTAGATAAGGACCGGTTTGGTCCTTGCCGGACCAGGTGACTGACCTCTCAGTCGGGGAGCAGTTCGGGAACGGTGATCACATCTCACTAACCTTCAGACTAGCTGTAGATAAGGACCGGTTTGGTCCTTGCCGGATCAGGTGACTGACCTCTCAGTCGGGGCGCAGTTCGGGAACGGTGATCACATCTCACTAACCTTCAGACTAGCTGTAGATAAGAACCGGTTTGGTCCTTGCCGGACCAGGTGACTGACCTCTCAGTCGGGGAGCAGTTCGGGAACGGTGATCACATCTCAATAACCTTCAGACTAGCTGTAGATAAGGACCGGTTTGGTCCTTGCCGGACCAGGTGACTGACCTCTCAGTAGGGGAGCAGTTCGGGAACAGTGATCACATCTCACTAACCTTCAGACTAGCTGTAGATAAGGACCGGTTTGGTCCTTGCCGGACCAGGTGACTGACCTCTCAGTCGGGGAGCAGTTCGGGAACGGTGATCACATCTCACTAACCTTCAGACTAGCTGTAGATAAGGACCGGTTTGGTCCTTGCCGGACCAGGTGACTGAACTCTCAGTCGGGGAGCAGTTCGGGAACGGTGATCACATCTCACTAACCTTCAGACCAGCTGTAGATAAGGACAGGTTTGGTCCTTGCCGGACCAGGTGACTGACCTCTCAGTCGGGGAGCAGTTCGGGAACGGTGATCACATCTCACTAACCTTCAGACTAGCTGTAGATAAGGACCGGTTTGGTCCTTGCCGGACCAGGTGACTGACCTCTCAGTCGGGGAGCAGTTCGTGAACGGTGATCACATTTCACCAACCTTCAGACTAGCTGTAGAGAAGGACCGGTTTGGTCCTTGCCGGACCATGTGACTGACCTGTCAGCCGGGGAGCAGTTCGGGAACAGTGATCACATCTCACTAACCTTCAGACTAGCTGTAGATAAGGACCGGTTTGGTCCTTGCCGGACCAGGTGACAGACCTCTCAGTCGGGGAGCAGTTCGGGAAGAGTGATCACATCTCACTAACCCTCAGACCAGCTGTAGATAAGGACCGGTTTGGTCCTTGCCGGACCAGGTGACTGACCTCTCAGTCGGGGAGCAGTTCGGGAAGAGTGATCACATCTCAGTAACCTTCAGACCAGCTGTAGATAAGGACCGGTTTGGTCCTTGCCGGACCATGTGACTGACCTCTCAGTCGGGGAGCAGTTCGGGAAGAGTGATCACATCTCACTAACCTTCAGACCAGCTGTAGATAAGGACCGGTTTGGTCCTTGCCGGACCAGGTGACTGACCTCTCAGTCGGGGAGAATTCGGGAACAGTGATCACATCTCACTAACCTTCAGACTAGCTGTAGATAAGGACGGTTTGGTCCTTGCCGGACCAGGTGACTGACCTCTCAGTCGGGGAGCAGTTCGGGAACGGTGATCACATCTCACTAACCTTCAGACTAGCTGTAGATAAGTACCGGTTTGGTCCTTGCCGGAACAAGTGACTGACCTCTCAGTCGGGGAGCAGTTCGGGAACGGTGATCACATCTCACTAACCTTCAGACTAGCTGTAGATAAGGACCGGTTTGTTCCTTGCCGGACCAGGTGACTGACCTCTCAGTCCGGGAGCAGATCGGGAACGGTGATCACATCTCACTAACCTTCAGACAAGCTGTAGATAAGGACCGGTTTGGTCCTTGCCGGACCAGGTGACTGACCTCTCAGTCGGGGAGCAGTTCGGGAACGGTGATCACATCTCACTAACCTTCAGACTAGCTGTAGATAAGGACCGGTTTGGTCCTTGCCGGATCAGGTGACTGACCTCTCAGTCGGGGCGCAGTTCGGGAACGGTGATCACATCTCACTAACCTTCAGACTAGCTGTAGATAAGAACCGGTTTGGTCCTTGCCGGACCAGGTGACTGACCTCTCAGTCGGGGAGCAGCTCGGGAACGGTGATCACATCTCAATAACCTTCAGACTAGCTGTAGATAAGGACCGGTTTGGTCCTTGCCGGACCAGGTGACTGACCTCTCAGTAGGGGAGCAGTTCGGGAACAGTGATCACATCTCACTAACCTTCAGACTAGCTGTAGATAAGGACCGGTTTGGTCCTTGCCGGACCAGGTGACAGACCTCTCAGTCGGGGAGCAGTTCGGGAACGGTGATCACATCTCACTAACCTTCAGACTAGCTGTAGATAAGGAACGGTTTGGTCCTTGCCGGACCAGGTGACTGACCTATCATTCGGGGAGCCGTTCGAGAACGGTGATCACATCTCACTAACCTTCAGACTTGCTGTAGATAAGGACCGGTTTGGTCCTTGCCGGACCAGGTAACTGACCTCTCAGTCGGGGAGCAGTTCGGGAACAGTGATCACATCTCACTAACCTTCAGACTAGCTGTAGATAAGGACCGGTTTGGTCCTTGCCGGACCAGGTGACTGACCTCTCAGTCGGGGAGCAGTTCGGGAACGGTGATCACATCTCAGTAACCTTCAGACTAGCTGTAGATAAGGGCCGGTTTGGTCCTTGCCGGACCAGGTGACTGACCTCTCAGTCGGGGAGCAGTTCGGGAACGGTGATTACATCTCACTAACCTTCAGACTAGCTGTAGATAAGGACCGGTTTGGTCCTTGCCGGACCAGGTGTATGACCTCTCAGTCGGGGAGCACTTCGGGAAGAGTGATCACATCTCACTAACCTTCAGACTAGCTGTAGATAAGGACCGGTTTAGTCCTTGCCGGTCCAGGTGACTGACCTCTCAGTCGGGGAGCAGTTCGGGAACAGTGATCACATCTCACTAACCTTCAGACTAGCTCTAGATAAGGACCGGTTTGGTCCTTGCCGGACCAGGTGACCGACCTCTCAGTCGGGGAGCAGTTCGGGAACGGTGATTACATCTCACTAACCTTCAGACTAGCTGTAGATAAGGACCGGTTTGGTCCTTGCCGGACGAGGTGACTGACCTCTCAGTCAGGGAGCACTTCGTGAAGAGTGATCACATCTCACTAACCTTCAGAGTAGCTGTAGATAAGGAACGGTTTGGTCCATGCCAGACCAGGTGACTGAACTCTCAGTCCGGGAGCAGTTCGGGTACGGTGATCACATCTCACTAACCTTCAGACTAGCTGTAGATAAGGACCGGTGTGGTCCTTGCCGGACCAGGTGACTGACCTCCCAGTCGGGGAGCAGTTCGGGAACAGTGATCACATCTCACTAACCTTCAGACTAGCTGTAGATAAGGACCGGTTTGGTCCTTGCCGGACCAGGTGACTGACCTCTCATTCGGGGAGCACTTCGGGAAGAGTGATCACATCTCACTAACCTTCAGACTAGCTGTAGATAAGGACCGGTTTAGTCCTTGCCGGACCAGGTGACTGACCTCTCAGTCGGGGAGCAGTTCGGGAACGGTGATCACATCTCACTAACCTTCAGACTAGCTGTAGATAAGGACCGGTTTGGTCCTTGCCGGACCAGGTGACTGACCTCTCAGTCGGGGAGCAGTTCGGGAACCGAGATCACATCTCACTAACCTTCAGACCAGCTGTAGATAAGGACAGGATTGGTCCTTGCCGGACCATGTGACTGACCTCTCAGTCGGGGAGAAGTTCGGGAACAGTGATCACAACTCACTAACCTTCAGACTAGCTGTAGATAAGGACCGGTTTGGTCCTTGCCGGACCAGGTGACTGACCTCTCAGTCGGGGAGCAGTTCGGGAACAGTGATCACATCTCACTAACCTTCAGACCAGCTGTAGATAAGGACCGGTTTGGTCCTTGCCGGACCAGGTGACTGACCTCTCAGTCCGGGAGCAGTTCGGGAACGGTGATCACATCTCACTAACCTTCAGACTAGCTGTAGATAAGGACCGGTTTGGTCCTTGCCGGACCAGGTGACTGACCTCTCAGTCGGGGAGCCGTTCGAGAACGGTGATCACATCTCACTAACCTGCAGACTAGCTGTAGATAAGGTCCGGTTTGGTCCTTGCCGGACCAGGTGACTGACCTCTCAGTCGGGGAGCAGTTTAGGAACGGTGATTACATCTCACTAACCTTCAGACTAGCTGTAGATATGGACCGGTTTGGTCCTTGCCGGACCAGTTGACTGACCTCTCAGTCGGGGAGCACATCGGGAAGAGTGATCACATCTCACTAACCTTCAGACTAGCTGTAGATAAGGACCAGTTTGGTCCTTGCCGGACCAGGTGACAGACCTCTCAGTCGGGGAGCAGTTCGGGAACGGTGATCACATCTCACTAACCTTCAGACTAGCTGTAGATAAGGAACGGTTTGGTCCTTGCCGGACCAGGTGACTGACCTATCATTCGGGGAGCCGTTCGAGAACGGTGATCACATCTCACTAACCTTCAGACTAGCTGTAGATAAGGACCGGTTTGGTCCTTGCCGGACCAGGTGACTGACCTCTCCGTCGGGGAGCAGTTCGGGAACGGTGATTACATCTCACTAACCTTCAGACTAGCTGTAGATAAGGACCGGTTTGGTCCTTGCCGGACCAGGTGACTGACCTCTCTGTCGGGGAGCTCTTCGGGAAGAGTGATCACATCTCACTAACCTTCAGATTAGCTGTAGATAAGGACCTGTTTGGTCCTTGCCGGACCAGGTAACTGACCTCTCAGTCGGGGAGCAGTTCGGGAACAGTGATCACATCTCACTAACCTTCAGACTAGCTGTAGATAAGGACCGGTTTGGTCCTTGCCGGACCAGGTGACTGACCTCCCAGTCGGGGAGCAGTTCGGGAACGGTGATCACATCTCAGTAACCTTCAGACTAGCTGTAGATAAGGACCGTTTTGGTCCTTGCCGGACCAGGTGACTGACCTCTCATTCGGGGAGCCGTTCGAGAACGGTGATCACATCTCACTAACCTTCAGACTAGCTGTAGATAAGGGCCGGTTTGGTCCTTGCCGGACCAGGTGACTGACCTCTCAGTCGGGGAGCAGTTCGGGAACGGTGATTACATCTCACTAACCTTCAGACTAGCTGTAGATAAGGACCGGTTTGGTCCTTGCCGGACCAGGTGTTTGACCTCTCAGTCGGGGAGCAGTTCGGGAACAGTGATCACATCTCACTAACCTTCAGACTAGCTGTAGATAAGGACCGGTTTGGTCCTTGCCGGACCAGGTGACTGACCTCTCAGTCGGGGAGCAGTTCGGGTACGGTGATCACATCTCAGTAACCTTCAGACTAGCTGTAGATAAGGACCGTTTTGGTCCTTGCCGGACCAGGTGACTGACCTCTCATTCGGGGAGCCGTTCGAGAACGGTGATCACATCTCACTAACCTTCAGACTAGCTGTAGATAAGGGCCGGTTTGGTCCTTGCCGGACCAGGTGACTGACCTCTCAGTCGGGGAGCAGTTCGGGAACGGTGATTACATCTCACTAACCTTCAGACTAGCTGTAGATAAGGACCGGTTTGGTCCTTGCCGGACCAGGTGTATGACCTCTCAGTCGGGGAGCACTTCGGGAAGAGTGATCACATCTCACTAACCTTCAGACTAGCTCTAGATAAGGACCGGTTTGGTCCTTGCCGGACCAGGTGACTGACCTCTCAGTCGGGGAGCAGTTCGGGAACGGTGATTACATCTCACTAACCTTCAGACTAGCTGTAGATAAGGACCGGTTTGGTCCTTGCCGGACCAGGTGACTGACCTCTCAGTCAGGGAGCACTTCGTGAAGAGTGATCACATCTCACTAACCTTCAGACTAGCTGTAGATAAGGACCAGTTTGGTCCTTGCCGGACCAGGTGACAGACCTCTCAGTCGGGGAGCAGTTCGGGAACGGTGATCACATCTCACTAACCTTCAGACTAGCTGTAGATAAGGAACGGTTTGGTCCTTGCCGGACCAGGTGACTGACCTATCATTCGGGGAGCCGTTCGAGAACGGTGATCACATCTCACTAACCTTCAGACTTGCTGTAGATAAGGACCGGTTTGGTCCTTGCCGGACCAGGTAACTGACCTCTCAGTCGGGGAGCAGTTCGGGAACAGTGATCACATCTCACTAACCTTCAGACTAGCTGTAGATAAGGACCGGTTTGGTCCTTGCCGGACCAGGTGACTGACCTCTCAGTCGGGGAGCAGTTCGGGAACGGTGATCACATCTCAGTAACCTTCAGACTAGCTGTAGATAAGGGCCGGTTTGGTCCTTGCCGGACCAGGTGACTGACCTCTCAGTCGGGGAGCACTTCGGGAAGAGTGATCACATCTCACTAACCTTCAGACCAGCTGTAGATAAGGACCGGTTTGGTCCTTGCCGGACCAGGTGACTGACCTCTCAGTCCGGGAACAGTTCGGGAACGGTGATCACATCTCACTAACCTTCAGACTAGCTGTAGATAAGGACCGGTTTGGTCCTTGCCGGACCAGGTGACTGACCTCTCAGTCGGGGAGCAGTTCGGGAACGGTGATTACATCTCTCTAACCTTCAGACTAGCTGTAGATAAGGACCGGTTTGGTCCTTGCCGGACCAGGTGACTGACCGCTCAGTCGGGGAGCAGTTCGGGAACAGTGATCACATCTCACTAACCTTCAGACTAGCTGTAGATAAGGACCGGTTTGGTCCTTGCCGGGCCAGGTGACTGACCTCTCAGTCGGGGAGCAGTTCGGGTACGGTGATCACATCTCAGTAACCTTCAGACTAGCTGTAGATAAGGACCGTTTTGGTCCTTGCCGGACCAGGTGACTGACCTCTCATTCGGGGAGCCGTTCGAGAACGGTGATCACATCTCACTAACCTTCAGACTAGCTGTAGATAAGGGCCGGTTTGGTCCTTGCCGGACCAGGTGACTGACCTCTCAGTCGGGGAGCACTTCGGGAAGAGTGATCACATCTCACTAACCTTCAGACTAGCTGTAGATAAGGACCGGTTTGGTCCTTGCCGGACCAGGTGACTGACCTCTCAGTCGGGGAGCAGTTCGGGAACGGTGATCACATCTCAGTAACCTTCAGACTAGCTGTAGATAAGGACCGTTTTGGTCCTTGCCGGACCAGGTGACTGACCTCTCATTCGGGGAGCCGTTCGAGAACGGTGATCACATCTCACTAACCTTCAGACTAGCTGTAGATAAGGGCCGGTTTGGTCCTTGCCGGACCAGGTGACTGACCTCTCAGTCGGGGAGCAGTTCGGGAACGGTGATTACATCTCACTAACCTTCAGACTAGCTGTAGATAAGGACCGGTTTGGTCCTTGCCGGACCAGGTGTATGACCTCTCAGTCGGGGAGCACTTCGGGAAGAGTGATCACATCTCACTAACCTTCAGACTAGCTGTAGATAAGGACCGGTTTAGTCCTTGCCGGTCCAGGTGACTGACCTCTCAGTCGGGGAGCAGTTCGGGAACAGTGATCACATCTCACTAACCTTCAGACTAGCTCTAGATAAGGACCGGTTTGGTCCTTGCCGGACCAGGTGACTGACCTCTCAGTCGGGGAGCAGTTCGGCAACGGTGATTACATCTCACTAACCTTCAGACTAGTTGTAGATAAGGACCGTTTTGGTCCTTGCCGGACCAGGTGACTGACCTCTCAGTCGGGGAGCAGTTCGGGAACGGTGATCACATCTCACTAACCTTCAGACTAGCTGTAGATAAGGAACGGTTTGGTCCTTGCCGGACCAGGTGACTGACCTATCATTCGGGGAGCCGTTCGAGAACGGTGATCACATCTCACTAACCTTCAGACTAGCTGTAGATAAGGACCGGTTTGGTCCTTGCCGGACCAGGTGACTGACCTCTCCGTCGGGGAGCAGTTCGGGAACGGTGATTACATCTCACTAACCTTCAGACTAGCTGTAGATAAGGACCGGTTTGGTCCTTGCCGGACCAGGTGACTGACCTCTCTGTCGGGGAGCTCTTCGGGAAGAGTGATCACATCTCACTAACCTTCAGATTAGCTGTAGATAAGGACCTGTTTGGTCCTTGCCGGACCAGGTAACTGACCTCTCAGTCGGGGAGCAGTTCGGGAACAGTGATCACATCTCACTAACCTTCAGACTAGCTGTAGATAAGGACCGGTTTGGTCCTTGCCGGACCAGGTGACTGACCTCTCAGTCGGGGAGCAGTTCGGGTACGGTGATCACATCTCACTAACCTTCAGACTAGCTGTAGATAAGGACCGGTTTGGTCCTTGCCGGACCAGGTGACTGACCTCTCAGTCGGGGAGCAGTTCGGGAACGGTGATCACATCTCACTAACCTTCAGACTAGCTGTTGATAAGGACCGGTTTGGTCCTTGCCGGACCAGGTGACTGACCTCTCATTCGGGGAGCCGTTCGAGAACGGTGATCACATCTCACTAACCTGCAGACTAGCTGTAGATAAGGTCCGGTTTGGTCCTTGCCGGACCAGGTGACTGACCTCTCAGTCGGGGAGCAGTTTAGGAACGGTGATTACATCTCACTAACCTTCAGACTAGCTGTAGATAAGGACCGGTTTGGTCCTTGCCGGACCAGGTGACTGACCTCTCCGTCGGGGAGCAGTTCGGGAACGGTGATTACATCTCACTAACCTTCAGACTAGCTGTAGATAAGGACCGGTTTGGTCCTTGCCGGACCAGGTGACTGACCTCTCTGTCGGGGAGCTCTTCGGGAAGAGTGATCACATCTCACTAACCTTCAGATTAGCTGTAGATAAGGACCTGTTTGGTCCTTGCCGGACCAGGTAACTGACCTCTCAGTCGGGGAGCAGTTCGGGAACAGTGATCACATCTCACTAACCTTCAGACTAGCTGTAGATAAGGACCGGTTTGGTCCTTGCCGGACCAGGTGACTGACCTCTCAGTCGGGGAGCAGTTCGGGTACGGTGATCACATCTCAGTAACCTTCAGACTAGCTGTAGATAAGGACCGTTTTGGTCCTTGCCGGACCAGGTGACTGACCTCTCAGTCGGGGAGCAGTTCGGGAACGGTGATCACATCTCACTAACCTTCAGACTAGCTGTAGATAAGGAACGGTTTGGTCCTTGCCGGACCAGGTGACTGACCTATCATTCGGGGAGCCGTTCGAGAACGGTGATCACATCTCACTAACCTTCAGACTAGCTGTAGATAAGGACCGGTTTGGTCCTTGCCGGACCAGGTGACTGACCTCTCCGTCGGGGAGCAGTTCGGGAACGGTGATTACATCTCACTAACCTTCAGACTAGCTGTAGATAAGGACCGGTTTGGTCCTTGCCGGACCAGGTGACTGACCTCTCTGTCGGGGAGCTCTTCGGGAAGAGTGATCACATCTCACTAACCTTCAGATTAGCTGTAGATAAGGACCTGTTTGGTCCTTGCCGGACCAGGTAACTGACCTCTCAGTCGGGGAGCAGTTCGGGAACAGTGATCACATCTCACTAACCTTCAGACTAGCTGTAGATAAGGACCGGTTTGGTCCTTGCCGGACCAGGTGACTGACCTCTCAGTCGGGGAGCAGTTCGGGTACGGTGATCACATCTCAGTAACCTTCAGACTAGCTGTAGATAAGGACCGTTTTGGTCCTTGCCGGACCAGGTGACTGACCTCTCATTCGGGGAGCCGTTCGAGAACGGTGATCACATCTCACTAACCTTCAGACTAGCTGTAGATAAGGGCCGGTTTGGTCCTTGCCGGACCAGGTGACTGACCTCTCAGTCGGGGAGCAGTTCGGGAACGGTGATTACATCTCACTAACCTTCAGACTAGCTGTAGATAAGGACCGGTTTGGTCCTTGCCGGACCAGGTGTATGACCTCTCAGTCGGGGAGCACTTCGGGAAGAGTGATCACATCTCACTAACCTTCAGACTAGCTCTAGATAAGGACCGGTTTGGTCCTTGCCGGACCAGGTGACTGACCTCTCAGTCGGGGAGCAGTTCGGGAACGGTGATTACATCTCACTAACCTTCAGACTAGCTGTAGATAAGGACCGGTTTGGTCCTTGCCGGACCAGGTGACTGACCTCTCAGTCAGGGAGCACTTCGTGAAGAGTGATCACATCTCACTAACCTTCAGACTAGCTGTAGATAAGGACCAGTTTGGTCCTTGCCGGACCAGGTGACAGACCTCTCAGTCTGGGAGCAGTTCGGGAACGGTGATCACATCTCACTAACCTTCAGACTAGCTGTAGATAAGGAACGGTTTGGTCCTTGCCGGACCAGGTGACTGACCTATCATTCGGGGAGCCGTTCGAGAACGGTGATCACATCTCACTAACCTTCAGACTTGCTGTAGATAAGGACCGGTTTGGTCCTTGCCGGACCAGGTAACTGACCTCTCAGTCGGGGAGCAGTTCGGGAACAGTGATCACATCTCACTAACCTTCAGACTAGCTGTAGATAAGGACCGGTTTGGTCCTTGCCGGACCAGGTGACTACCTCTCAGTCGGGGAGCAGTTCGGGAACGGTGATCACATCTCAGTAACCTTCAGACTAGCTGTAGATAAGGACCGTTTTGGTCCTTGCCGGACCAGGTGACTGACCTCTCATTCGGGGAGCCGTTCGAGAACGGTGATCACATCTCACTAACCTTCAGACTAGCTGTAGATAAGGGCCGGTTTGGTCCTTGCCGGACCAGGTGACTGACCTCTCAGTCGGGGAGCAGTTCGGGAACGGTGATTACATCTCACTAACCTTCAGACTAGCTGTAGATAAGGACCGGTTTGGTCCTTGCCGGACCAGGTGACTGACCTCTCAGTCGGGGAGCAGTTCGGGAACGGTGATTACATCTCACTAACCTTCAGACTAGCTGTAGATAAGGACCGGTTTGGTCCTTGCCGGACGAGGTGACTGACCTCTCAGTCATGGAGCACTTCGTGAAGAGTGATCACATCTCACTAACC
Organism: Hypanus sabinus; assembly: GCF_030144855.1. Classification (NCBI taxonomy): domain Eukaryota; kingdom Metazoa; phylum Chordata; class Chondrichthyes; order Myliobatiformes; family Dasyatidae; genus Hypanus; species Hypanus sabinus. The sequence goes on from NW_026781306.1 coordinate 245,113, forward strand.
TTCAGACTAGCTGTAGATAAGGACCGGTTTGGTCCTTGCCGGACCAGGTGACTGACCTCTCATTCGGGGAGCACTTCGGGAAGAGTGATCACATCTCACTAACCTTCAGACTAGCTGTAGATAAGGACCGGTTTAGTCCTTGCCGGACCAGGTGACTGACCTCTCAGTCGGGGAGCAGTTCGGGAACGGTGATCACATCTCACTAACCTTCAGACTAGCTGTAGATAAGGACCGGTTTGGTCCTTGCCGGACCAGGTGACTGACCTCTCAGTCGGGGAGCAGTTCGGGAACCGAGATCACATCTCACTAACCTTCAGACCAGCTGTAGATAAGGACAGGATTGGTCCTTGCCGGACCATGTGACTGACCTCTCAGTCGGGGAGAAGTTCGGGAACAGTGATCACATCTCACTAACCTTCAGACTAGCTGTAGATAAGGACCGGTTTGGTCCTTGCCGGACCAGGTGACTGACCTCTCAGTCGGGGAGCAGTTCGCGAAGAGTAATCACATCTCACTAACCTTCAGACCAGCTGTAGATAAGGACCGGTTTGGTCCTTGCCGGACCAGGTGACTGACCTCTCAGTCCGGGAGCAGTTCGGGAACGGTGATCACATCTCACTAACCTTCAGACTAGCTGTAGATAAGGACCGGTTTGGTCCTTGCCGGACCAGGTGACTGACCTCTCAGTCGGGGAGCCGTTCGAGAACGGTGATCACATCTCACTAACCTGCAGACTAGCTGTAGATAAGGTCCGGTTTGGTCCTTGCCGGACCAGGTGACTGACCTCTCAGTCGGGGAGCAGTTTAGGAACGGTGATTACATCTCACTAACCTTCAGACTAGCTGTAGATATGGACCGGTTTGGTCCTTGCCGGACCAGTTGACTGACCTCTCAGTCGGGGAGCACATCGGGAAGAGTGATCACATCTCACTAACCTTCAGACTAGCTGTAGATAAGGACCAGTTTGGTCCTTGCCGGACCAGGTGACAGACCTCTCAGTCGGGGAGCAGTTCGGGAACGGTGATCACATCTCACTAACCTTCAGACTAGCTGTAGATAAGGAACGGTTTGGTCCTTGCCGGACCAGGTGACTGACCTATCATTCGGGGAGCCGTTCGAGAACGGTGATCACATCTCACTAACCTTCAGACTAGCTGTAGATAAGGACCGGTTTGGTCCTTGCCGGACCAGTTGACTGACCTCTCAGTCGGGGAGCACATCGGGAAGAGTGATCACATCTCACTAACCTTCAGACTAGCTGTAGATAAGGACCAGTTTGGTCCTTGCCGGACCAGGTGACTGACCTCTCAGTCCGGGAGCAGTTCGGGAACGGTGATCACATCTCACTAACCTTCAGACTAGCTGTAGATAAGGACCGGTTTGGTCCTTGCCGGACCAGGTGACTGACCTCTCAGTCGGGGAGCCGTTCGAGAACGGTGATCACATCTCACTAACCTGCAGACTAGCTGTAGATAAGGTCCGGTTTGGTCCTTGCCGGACCAGGTGACTGACCTCTCAGTCGGGGAGCAGTTTAGGAACGGTGATTACATCTCACTAACCTTCAGACTAGCTGTAGATATGGACCGGTTTGGTCCTTGCCGGACCAGTTGACTGACCTCTCAGTCGGGGAGCACATCGGGAAGAGTGATCACATCTCACTAACCTTCAGACTAGCTGTAGATAAGGACCAGTTTGGTCCTTGCCGGACCAGGTGACAGACCTCTCAGTCGGGGAGCAGTTCGGGAACGGTGATCACATCTCACTAACCTTCAGACTAGCTGTAGATAAGGAACGGTTTGGTCCTTGCCGGACCAGGTGACTGACCTATCATTCGGGGAGCCGTTCGAGAACGGTGATCACATCTCACTAACCTTCAGACTAGCTGTAGATAAGGACCGGTTTGGTCCTTGCCGGACCAGGTGACTGACCTCTCCGTCGGGGAGCAGTTCGGGAACGGTGATTACATCTCACTAACCTTCAGACTAGCTGTAGATAAGGACCGGTTTGGTCCTTGCCGGACCAGGTGACTGACCTCTCTGTCGGGGAGCTCTTCGGGAAGAGTGATCACATCTCACTAACCTTCAGATTAGCTGTAGATAAGGACCTGTTTGGTCCTTGCCGGACCAGGTAACTGACCTCTCAGTCGGGGAGCAGTTCGGGAACAGTGATCACATCTCACTAACCTTCAGACTAGCTGTAGATAAGGACCGGTTTGGTCCTTGCCGGACCAGGTGACTGACCTCCCAGTCGGGGAGCAGTTCGGGAACGGTGATCACATCTCAGTAACCTTCAGACTAGCTGTAGATGAGGACCGTTTTGGTCCTTGCCGGACCAGGTGACTGACCTCTCATTCGGGGAGCCGTTCGAGAACGGTGATCACATCTCACTAACCTTCAGACTAGCTGTAGATAAGGGCCGGTTTGGTCCTTGCCGGACCAGGTGACTGACCTCTCAGTCGGGGAGCAGTTCGGGAACGGTGATTACATCTCACTAACCTTCAGACTAGCTGTAGATAAGGACCGGTTTGGTCCTTGCCGGACCAGGTGTATGACCTCTCAGTCGGGGAGCACTTCGGGAAGAGTGATCACATCTCACTAACCTTCAGACTAGCTGTAGATAAGGACCGGTTTAGTCCTTGCCGGTCCAGGTGACTGACCTCTCAGTCGGGGAGCAGTTCGGGAACAGTGATCACATCTCACTAACCTTCAGACTAGCTCTAGATAAGGACCGGTTTGGTCCTTGCCGGACCAGGTGACTGACCTCTCAGTCGGGGAGCAGTTCGGCAACGGTGATTACATCTCTCTAACCTTCAGACTAGCTGTAGATAAGGACCGTTTTGGTCCTTGCCGGACCAGGTGACTGACCTCTCAGTCGGGGTGCAGTTCGGGAACGGTGACCACATCTCACTAACCTTCAGACTAGCTGTAGATAAGGAACGGTTTGGTCCTTGCCGGACCAGGTGACTGACCTATCATTCGGGGAGCCGTTCGAGAACGGTGATCACATCTCACTAACCTTCAGACTAGCTGTAGATAAGGACCGGTTTGGTCCTTGCCGGACCAGGTGACTGACCTCTCCGTCGGGGAGCAGTTCGGGAACGGTGATTACATCTCACTAACCTTCAGACTAGCTGTAGATAAGGACCGGTTTGGTCCTTGCCGGACCAGGTGACTGACCTCTCTGTCGGGGAGCTCTTCGGGAAGAGTGATCACATCTCACTAACCTTCAGATTAGCTGTAGATAAGGACCTGTTTGGTCCTTGCCGGACCAGGTAACTGACCTCTCAGTCGGGGAGCAGTTCGGGAACAGTGATCACATCTCACTAACCTTCAGACTAGCTGTAGATAAGGACCGGTTTGGTCCTTGCCGGGCCAGGTGACTGACCTCTCAGTCGGGGAGCAGTTCGGGTACGGTGATCACATCTCAGTAACCTTCAGACTAGCTGTAGATAAGGACCGTTTTGGTCCTTGCCGGACCAGGTGACTGACCTCTCATTCGGGGAGCCGTTCGAGAACGGTGATCACATCTCACTAACCTTCAGACTAGCTGTAGATAAGGGCCGGTTTGGTCCTTGCCGGACCAGGTGACTGACCTCTCAGTCGGGGAGCAGTTCGGGAACGGTGATTACATCTCACTAACCTTCAGACTAGCTGTAGATAAGGACCGGTTTGGTCCTTGCCGGACCAGGTGTATGACCTCTCAGTCGGGGAGCACTTCGGGAAGAGTGATCACATCTCACTAACCTTCAGACTAGCTGTAGATAAGGACCGGTTTAGTCCTTGCCGGTCCAGGTGACTGACCTCTCAGTCGGGGAGCAGTTCGGGAACAGTGATCACATCTCACTAACCTTCAGACTAGCTGTAGATAAGGACCGGTTTGGTCCTTGCCGGACCAGGTGACTGACCTCTCAGTCAGGGAGCACTTCGTGAAGAGTGATCACATCTCACTAACCTTCAGACTAGCTGTAGATAAGGACCAGTTTGGTCCTTGCCGGACCAGGTGACAGACCTCTCAGTCGGGGAGCAGTTCGGGAACGGTGATCACATCTCACTAACCTTCAGACTAGCTGTAGATAAGGAACGGTTTGGTCCTTGCTGGACCAGGTGACTGACCTATCATTCGGGGAGCCGTTCGAGAACGGTGATCACATCTCACTAACCTTCAGACTAGCTGTAGATAAAGACCGGTTTGGTCCTTGCCGGACCAGGTGACTGACCTCTCCGTCGGGGAGCAGTTCGGGAACGGTGATTACATCTCACTAACCTTCAGACTAGCTGTAGATAAGGACCGGTTTGGTCCTTGCCGGACCAGGTGACTGACCTCTCTGTCGGGGAGCTCTTCGGGAAGAGTGATCACATCTCACTAACCTTCAGATTAGCTGTAGATAAGGACCTGTTTGGTCCTTGCCGGACCAGGTAACTGACCTCTCAGTCGGGGAGCAGTTCGGGAACAGTGATCACATCTCACTAACCTTCAGACTAGCTGTAGATAAGGACCGGTTTGGTCCTTGCAGGACCAGGTGACTGACCTCTCAGTCGGGGAGCAGTTCGGGAACGGTGATCACATCTCAGTAACCTTCAGACTAGCTGTAGATAAGGACCGTTTTGGTCCTTGCCGGACCAGGTGACTGACCTCTCATTCGGGGAGCCGTTCGAGAACGGTGATCACATCTCACTAACCTTCAGACTAGCTGTAGATAAGGGCCGGTTTGGTCCTTGCCGGACCAGGTGACTGACCTCTCCGTCGGGGAGCAGTTCGGGAACGGTGATTACATCTCACTAACCTTCAGACTAGCTGTAGATAAGGACCGGTTTGGTCCTTGCCGGACCAGGTGTATGACCTCTCAGTCGGGGAGCACTTCGGGAAGAGTGATCACATCTCACTAACCTTCAGACTAGCTGTAGATAAGGACCGGTTTAGTCCTTGCCGGTCCAGGTGACTGACCTCTCAGTCGGGGAGCAGTTCGGGAACAGTGATCACATCTCACTAACCTTCAGACTAGCTCTAGATAAGGACCGGTTTGGTCCTTGCCGGACCAGGTGACTGACCTCTCAGTCGGGGAGCAGTTCGGGAACGGTGATTACATCTCACTAACCATCAGACTAGCTGTAGATAAGGACCGGTTTGGTCCTTGCCGGACCAGGTGACTGACCTCTCAGTGAGGGAGCACTTCGTGAAGAGTGATCACATCTCACTAACCTTCAGACTAGCTGTAGATAAGGAACGGTTTGGTCCATGCCAGACCAGGTGACTGACCTCTCAGTCCGGGAGCAGTTCGGGTACGGTGATCACATCTCACTAACCTTCAGACTAGCTGTAGATAAGGACCGGTTTAGTCCTTGCCGGACCAGGTGACTGACCTCTCAGTCGGGGAGCAGTTCGGGAACGGTGATCACATCTCACAAACCTTCAGTCCAGCTGTAGATAAGGACAGGATTGGTCCTTGCCGGACCATGTGACTGACCTCTCAGTCGGGGAGAAGTTCGGGAACAGTGATCACATCTCACTAACCTTCAGACTAGCTGTAGATAAGGACCGGTTTGGTCCTTGCCGGACCAGGTGACTGACCTCTCAGTCGGGGAGCAGTTCGGGAAGAGTGATCACATCTCACTAACCTTCAGACCAGCTGTAGATAAGGACCGGTTTGGTCCTTGCCGGACCAGGTGACTGACCTCTCAGTCCGGGAGCAGTTCGGGAACGGTGATCACATCTCACTAACCTTCAGACTAGCTGTAGATAAGGACCGGTTTGGTCCTTGCCGGACCAGGTGACTGACCTCTCAGTCGGGGAGCAGTTCGGGAAGAGTGATCACATCTCACTAACCTTCAGAGCAGCTGTAGATAAGGACCGGTTTGGTCCTTGCCGGACCATGTGACTGACCTCTCAGTCGGGGAGCAGTTCGGGAAGAGTGATCAAATCTCACTAACCTTCAGACCAGCTGTCGATAAGGACCGGTTTGGTCCTTGCCGGACCAGGTGACTGACCTCTCAGTCCGGGAGCAGTTCGGGAACGGTGATCACATCTCACTAACCTTCAGACAAGCTGTAGATAAGGACCGGTTTGGTCCTTGCCGGACCAGGTGACTGACCTCTCAGTCGGGGAGCAGTTCGGGAACGGTGATTACATCTCACTAACCTTCAGACTAGCTGTAGACAAGGACCGTTTTGGTCCTTGCCGGACCAGGTGACTGACCTCTCATTCGGGGAGCCGTTCGAGAACGGTGATCACATCTCACTAACCTTCAGACTAGCTGTAGATAAGGGCCGGTTTGGTCCTTGCCGGACCAGGTGACTGACCTCTCAGTCGGGGAGCAGTTCGGGAACGGTGATTACATCTCACTAACCTTCAGACCAGCTGTAGATAAGGACCGGTTTGGTCCTTGCCGGACCAGGTGACTGACCTCTCAGTCCGGGAGCAGTTCGGGAACGGTGATCACATCTCACTAACCTTCAGACTAGCTGTAGATAAGGACCGGTTTGGTCCTTGCCGGACCAGGTGACTGACCTCTCAGTCGGGGAGCAGTTCGGGAAGAGTGATCACATCTCACTAACCTTCAGAGCAGCTGTAGATAAGGACCGGTTTGGTCCTTGCCGGACCATGTGACTGACCTCTCAGTCGGGGAGCAGTTCGGGAAGAGTGATCAAATCTCACTAACCTTCAGACCAGCTGTCGATAAGGACCGGTTTGGTCCTTGCCGGACCAGGTGACTGACCTCTCAGTCCGGGAGCAGTTCGGGAACGGTGATCACATCTCACTAACCTTCAGACTAGCTGTAGATAAGGACCGGTTTGGTCCTTGCCGGACCAGGTGACTGACCTCACAGTCGGGGAGCAGTTCGGGAACGGTGATTACATCTCACTAACCTTCAGACTAGCTGTAGACAAGGACCGTTTTGGTCCTTGCCGGACCAGGTGACTGACCTCTCATTCGGGGAGCCGTTCGAGAACGGTGATCACATCTCACTAACCTTCAGACTAGCTGTAGATAAGGGCCGGTTTGGTCCTTGCCGGACCAGGTGACTGACCTATCATTCGGGGAGCCGTTCGAGAACGGTGATCACATCTCACTAACCTTCAGACTAGCTGTAGATAAGGACCGGTTTGGTCCTTGCCGGACCAGGTGACTGACCTCTCCGTCGGGGAGCAGTTCGGGAACGGTGATTACATCTCACTAACCTTCAGACTAGCTGTAGATAAGGACCGGTTTGGTCCTTGCCGGACCAGGTGACTGACCTCTCTGTCGGGGAGCTCTTCGGGAACGGTGATTACATCTCACTAACCTTCAGACTAGCTGTAGATAAGGACCGGTTTGGTCCTTGCCGGACCGGGTGTATGACCTCTCAGTCGGGGAGCACTTCGGGAAGAGTGATCACATCTCACTAACCTTCAGACTAGCTGTAGATAAGGACCGGTTTAGTCCTTGCCGGTCCAGGTGACTGACCTCTCAGTCGGGGAGCAGTTCGGGAACAGTGATCACATCTCACTAACCTTCAGACTAGCTCTAGATAAGGACCGGTTTGGTCCTTGCCGGACCAGGTGACTGACCTCTCAGTCGGGGAGCAGTTCGGGAACGGTGATTACATCTCACTAACCTTCAGACTAGCTGTAGATAAGGACCGGTTTGGTCCTTGCCGGACCAGGTGACTGACCTCTCAGTCAGGGAGCACTTCGTGAAGAGTGATCACATCTCACTAACCTTCAGACTAGCTCTAGATAAGGAACGGTTTGGTCCATGCCAGACCATGTGACTGACCTCTCAGTCCGGGAGCAGTTCGGGTACGGTGATCACATCTCACTAACCTTCAGACTAGCTGTAGATAAGGACCGGTTTGGTCCTTGCCGGACCAGGTGACTGACCTCTCATTCGGGGAGCACTTCGGGAAGAGTGATCACATCTCACTAACCTTCAGACTAGCTGTAGATAAGGACCGGTTTAGTCCTTGCCGGACCAGGTGACTGACCTCTCAGTCGGGGAGCAGTTCGGGAACGGTGATCACATCTCACTAACCTTCAGACTAGCTGTAGATAAGGACCGGTTTGGTCCTTGCCGGACCAGGTGACTGACCTCTCAGTCGGGGAGCAGTTCGGGAACGGAGATCACATCTCACTAACTTTCAGACCAGCTGTAGATAAGGACAGGATTGGTCCTTGCCGGACCATGTGACTGACCTCTCAGTCGGGGAGAAGTTCGGGAACACTGATCACATCTCACTAACCTTCAGACTAGCTGTAGATAAGGACCGGTTTGGTCCTTGCCGGACCAGGTGACTGACCTCTCAGTCCGGGAGCAGTTCGGGAACGGTGATCACATCTCACTAACCTTCAGACTAGCTGTAGATAAGGACCGGTTTGGTCCTTGCCGGACCAGGTGACTGACCTCTCAGTCGGGGAGCAGTTCGGGAAGAGTGATCACATCTCACTAACCTTCAGAGCAGCTGTAGATAAGGACCGGTTTGGTCCTTGCCGGACCATGTGACTGACCTCTCAGTCGGGGAGCAGTTCGTGAAGAGTGATCACATCTCACTAACCTTCAGACCAGCTGTCGATAAGGACCGGTTTGGTCCTTGCCGGACCAGGTGACTGACCTCTCAGTCCGGGAGCAGTTCGGGAACGGTGATTACATCTCACTAACCTTCAGACTATCTGTAGATAAGGACCGGTTTGGTCCTTGCCGGACCAGGTGACTGACCTCTCAGTCGGGGAGCAGTTCGGGAACGGTGATCACATCTCACTAACCTACAGACTAGCTGTAGATAAGGACCGGTTTGGTCCTTGCCGGACCAGGTGACTGACCTCTCAGTCGGGGAGCAGTTCGGGAACAGTGATTACATCTCACTAGCCTTCAGACTAGCTGTAGATAAGGACCGGTTTGGTCCTCGCCGGACCAGGTGACTGTCCTCTCAGTCGGGGAGCAGTTCGTGAACGGTGATCACATTTCACTAACCTTCAGACTAGCTGTAGAGAAGGACCGGTTTGGTCCGTGCCGGACCAGGTGACTGACCTCTCAGTCGGGGAGCAGTTCGGGAACGGTGATCACATCTCACTAACCTTCAGACTAGCTGTAGATAAGGACCGGTTTGGTCCTTGCCGGACCAGGTAACTGACCTCTCAGTCGGGGAGCAGTTCGGGAACTGTGATCACATCTCACTAACCTTCAGACTAGCTGTAGATAAGGACCGGTTTGGTCCTTGCTGGACCAGGTGACTGACCTCTCAGTCCGGGAGCAGTTCGGGTACGGTGATCACAACTCACTAACCTTCAGACTAGCTGTAGATAAGGACCGGTGTGGTCCTTGCCGGACCAGGTGATTGACCTCTCAGTCGGGGAGCAGTTCGGGAACAGTGATCACATCTCACTAACCTTCAGACTAGCTGTAGATAAGGACCGGTTTGGTCCTTGCCGGACCAGGTGACTGACCTCTCAGTCGGGGAGCAGTTCGGGAACGGAGATCACATCTCACTAACCTTCAGACTAGCTGTAGATAAGGACAGGATTGGTCCTTGCCGGACCATGTGACTGACCTCTCAGTCGGGGAGAAGTTCGGGAACAGTGATCACATCTCACTAACCTTCAGACTAGCTGTAGATAAGGACCGGTTTGGTCCTTGCCGGACCAGGTGACTGACCTCTCAGTCGGGGAGCAGTTCGGGAAGAGTGATCACATCTCACTAACCTTCAGACCAGCTGTAGATAAGGACCGGTTTGGTCCTTGCCGGACCAGGTGACTGACCTCTCAGTCGGGGAGCAGTTCGGGAACGGAGATCACATCTCACTAACCTTCAGACTAGCTGTAGATAAGGACAGGATTGGTCCTTGCCGGACCATGTGACTGACCTCTCAGTCGGGGAGAAGTTCGGGAACAGTGATCACATCTCACTAACCTTCAGACTAGCTGTAGATAAGGACCGGTTTGGTCCTTGCCGGACCAGGTGACTGACCTCTCAGTCGGGGAGCAGTTCGGGAAGAGTGATCACATCTCACTAACCTTCAGACCAGCTGTAGATAAGGACCGGTTTGGTCCTTGCCGGACCAGGTGACTGACCTCTCAGTCCGGGAGCAGTTCGGGAACGGTGATCACATCTCACTAACCTTCAGACTAGCTGTAGATAAGGACCGGTTTGGTCCTTGCCGGACCAGGTGACTGACCTCTCAGTCGGGGAGCAGTTCGGGAAGAGTGATCACATCTCACTAACCTTCAGAGCAGCTGTAGATAAGGACCGGTTTGGTCCTTGCCGGACCATGTGACTGACCTCTCAGTCGGGGAGCAGTTCGGGAAGAGTGATCAAATCTCACTAACCTTCAGACCAGCTGTCGATAAGGACCGGTTTGGTCCTTGCCGGACCAGGTGACTGACCTCTCAGTCCGGGAGCAGTTCGGGAACGGTGATCACATCTCACTAACCTTCAGACTAGCTGTAGATAAGGACCGGTTTGGTCCTTGCCGGACCAGGTGACTGACCTCTCAGTCCGGGAGCAGTTCGGGAACGGTGATCACATCTCACTAACCTTCAGACTAGCTGTAGATAAGGACCGGTTTGGTCCTTGCCGGACCAGGTGACTGACCTCTCAGTCGGGGAGCAGTTCGGGAACGGTGATCACATCTCACTAACCTACAGACTAGCTGTAGATAAGGACCGGTTTGGTCCTTGCCGGACCAGGTGACTGACCTCTCAGTCTGGGAGCAGTTCCGGAACGGTGATCACATCTCAATAACCTTCAGACTAGCTGTAGATAAGGACCGGTTTGGTCCTTGCCGGGCCAGGTGATTGACCTCTCAGTCGGGGAGCAGTTCGGGAACAGTGATTACATCTCACTAGCCTTCAGACTAGCTGTAGATAAGGACCGGTTTGGTCCTCGCCGGACGAGGTGACTGTCATCTCAGTCGGGGAGCAGTTCGTGAACGGTGATCACATCTCACTAACCTTCAGACTAGCTGTAGATAAGGACCGGTTTGGTCCGTGCCGGACCAGATGACTGACATCTCAGTCTGGGAGCAGTTCGGGAACGGTGATCACATTTCACTAACCTTCAGACTAGCTGTAGAGAAGGACCGGTTTGGTCCGTGCCGGACCAGGTGACTGACCTCTCAGTCGGGGAGCAGTTCGGGAACGGTGATCACATTTCACTAACCTTCAGACTAGCTGTAGAGAAGGACCGGTTTGGTCCGTGCCGGACCAGGTGACTGACCTCTCAGTCGGGGAGCAGTTCGGGAACGGTGATCACATCTCACTAACCTTCAGACTAGCTGTAGATAAGGACCGGTTTGGTCCTTGCTGGACCAGGTAACTGACCTCTCAGTCGGGGAGCAGTTCGGGAACTGTGATCACATCTCACTAACCTTCAGACTAGCTGTAGATAAGGACCGGTTTGGTCCTTGCTGGACCAGGTGACTGACCTCTCAGTCCGGGAGAAGTTCGTGTACGGTGATCACATCTCACTAACCTTCAGACTAGCTGTAGATAAGGACCGGTGTGGTCCTTGCCGGACCAGGTGATTGACCTCTCAATCGGGGAGCAGTTCGGGAACAGTGATCACATCTCACTAACCTTCAGACTAGCTGTAGATAAGGACCGGTTTGGTCCTTGCCGGACCAGGTGACTGACCTCTCAGTCGGGGAGCAGTTCGGGAACGGTGATCACATCTCACTAACCTTCAGACTAGCTGTAGATAAGTACCGGTTTGGTCCTTGCCGGACCAGGTGACTGGCCTCTCATTCGGGGAGCCGTTCGAGAACGGTGATCACATCTCACTAACCTTCAGACTAGCTGTAGATAAGGTCCGGTTTGGTCCTTGCCGGACCAGGTGACTGACCTCTCAGTCGGGGAGCAGTTCGGGAACGGTGATTACATCTCACTAACCTTCAGACTAGCTGTAGATAAGGACCGGTTTGGTCCTTGCCGGACCAGGTGACTGACCTCTCAGTCGGGGAGCACTTCGGGAAGAGTGATCACATCTCACTAACCTTCAGACTAGCTGTAGATAAGGACCGGTTTGGTCCTTGCCGGACCAGGTGACTGACCTCTCAGTCGGGGAGCAGTTCGGGAACGGTGATCACATCTCACTAACCTTCAGACTAGCTGTAGATAAGGACCGGTTTGGTCCTTGCCGGACCAGGTGACTGACCTCTCATTCGGGGAGCCGTTCGAGAACGGTGATCACATCTCACTAACCTTCAGACTAGCTGTAGATAAGGACCGGTTTGGTCCTTGCCGGACCAGGTGACTGACCTCTCAGTCGGGGAGCAGTTCGGGAACGGTGATTACATCTCACTAACCTTCAGACTAGCTGTAGATAAGGACCTGTTTGGTCCTTGCCGGACCAGGTGACTGACCTCTCGGTCGGGGAGCACTTCGGGAAGAGTGATCACATCTCACTAACCTTCAGACTAGCTGTAGATAAGGACCGGTTTAGTCCTTGCCGGACCAGGTGACTGACCTCTCAGTCGGGGAGCAGTTCGGGAACGGTGATCACATCTCACTAACCTTCAGACTAGCTGTAGATAAGGACCGGTTTGGTCCTTGCCGGACCAGGTGACTGACCTCTCAGTCGGGGAGCAGTTCGGGAACGGTGATCACATCTCACTAACCTTCAGACCAGCTGTAGATAAGGACAGGTTTGGTCCTTGCCGGACAAGGTGACTGACCTCTCAGTCGGGGAGCAGTTCGGGAACGGTGATCACATCTCACTAACCTTCAGACTAGCTGTAGATAAGGACCGGTTTGGTCCTTGCCGGATCAGGTGACTGACCTCTCAGTCGGGGAGCAGTTCGGGAACGGTGATCACATCTCAATAACCTTCAGACTAGCTGTAGATAAGGACCGGTTTGGTCCTTGCCGGGCCAGGTGACTGACCTCTCAGTCGGGGAGCAGTTCGGGAAGAGTGATCACATCTCACTAACCTTCAGACCAGCTGTAGATAAGGACCGCTTTGGTCCTTGCCGGACCAGGTGACTGACCTCTCAGTCTGGGAGCAGTTCGGGAACGGTGATCACATCTCACTAACCTTCAGACTAGCTGTAGATAAGGACCGGTTTGGTCCTTGCCGGACCAGGTGACTGACCTCTCAGACGGGGAGCAGATCGGGAAGAGTGATCACATCTCACTAACCTTCAGAGCAGCTGTAGATAAGGACCGGTTTGGTCCTTGCCGGACCATGTGTCTGACCTCTCAGTCGGGGAGCAGTTCGGGAAGAGTGATCACATCTCACTAACCTTCAGACCAGCTGTAGATAAGGACCGGTTTGGTCCTTGCCGGACCAGGTGACTGACCTCTCAGTCCGGGAGCAGTTCGGGAACGGTGATCACATCTCACTAACCTTCAGACTAGCTGTAGATAAGGACCGGTTTGGTCCTTGCCGGACCAGGTGACTGACCTCTCAGTCGGGGAGCAGTTTGGGAACGGTGATTACATCTCACTAACCTTCAGACTAGCTGTAGATAAGGACCGGTTTGGTCCTTGCCGGACCAGGTGACTGACCTCTCAGTCGGGGAGCAGTTCGGGAACGGTGATCACATCTCACTAACCTTCAGACTAGCTGTAGATAAGGACCGGTTTGGTCCTTGCCGGACCAGGTGACTGACCTCTCAGTCGGGGAGCAGTTCGTGAACAGTGATTACATCTCACTAGCCTTTTAGACCAGCTGTAGATAAGGACCGGTTTGGTCCTCGCCGGACCAGGTGACTGTCCTCTCAGTCGGGGAGCACTTCGGGAAGAGTGATCACATCTCAGTAACCTTCAGACTAGCTGTAGATAAGGACCGGTTTAGTCCTTGCCGGAACAGGTGACTGACCTCTCAGTCGGGGAGCAGTTCGGGAACGGTGATCACATCTCACTAACCTTCAGACAAGCTGTAGATAAGGACCGGTTTGGTCCTTGCCGGACCAGGTGACTGACCTCTCAGTCGGGGAGCAGTTCGGGAACGGTGATCACATCTCACTAACCTTCAGACCAGCTGTAGATAAGGACCGGTTTGGTCCTTGCCGGACCAGGTGACTGACCTCTCAGTCCGGGAGCAGTTCGGGAACGGTGATCACATCTCACTAACCTTCAGACTAGCTGTAGATAAGGACCGGTTTGGTCCTTGCCGGATCAGGTGACTGACCTCTCAGTCGGGGAGCAGTTCGGGAACGGTGATCACATCTCAATAACCTTCAGACTAGCTGTAGATAAGGACCGATTTGGTCCTTGCCGGGCCAGGTGACTGACCTCTCAGTCGGGGAGCAGTTCGGGAACAGTGATCACATCTCACTAACCTTCAGACTAGCTGTAGATAAGGACCGGTTTGGTCCTTGCCGGACCAGGTGACTGACCTCTCAGTCGGGGAGCAGTTCGGGAAGAGTGATCACATCTCACTAACCTTCAGACTAGCTGTAGATAAGGACCGGTTTGGTCCTTGCCGGACCAGGTGACTGACCTCTCAGTCCGGGAGCAGTTCGGGTACGGTGATCGCATCTCACTAACCTTCAGACTAGCTGTAGATAAGGACCGGTGTGGTCCTTGCCGGACCAGGTGACTGACCTCTCAGTCGGGGAGCAGTTCGGGAACGGTGATCACATCTCACTAACCTTCAGACCAGCTGTAGATTAGGACAGGTTTGGTCCTTGCCGGACCAGGTGACTGACCTCTCAGTCGGGGAGCAGTTCGGGAACGGTGATCACATCTCACTAACCTTCAGACTAGCTGTAGATAAGGACCGGTTTGGTCCTTGCCGGACCAGGTGAATGACCTCTCATTCGGGGAGCCGTTCGAGAACGGTGATCACATCTCATTAACCTTCAGACTAGCTGTAGATAAGGACCGGTTTGGTCCTTGCCGGACCAGGTGACTGACCTCTCAGTCGGGGAGCAGTTCGGGAACGGTGATTACATCTCACTAACCTTCAGACTAGCTGTAGATAAGGACCGGTTTGGTCCTTGCCGGACCAGGTGACTGACCTCTCAGTCGGGGAGCACTTCGGGAAGAGTGATCACATCTCACTAACCTTCAGACTAGCTGTAGATAAGGACCGGTTTAGTCCTTGCCGGACCAGGTGACTGACCTCTCAGTCGGGGAGCAGTTCGGGAACAGTGATCACATCTCACTAACCTTCAGACTAGCTCTAGATAAGGACCGGTTTGGTCCTTGCCGGACCAGGTGACTGACCTCTCAGTCGGGGAGCAGTTCGGGAACGGTGATTACATCTCACTAACCTTCAGACTAGCTGTAGATAAGGACCGGTTTGGTCCTTGCCGGACCAGGTGACTGACCTCTCAGTCGGGGAGCACTTCGGGAAGAGTGATCACATCTCACTAACCTTCAGACTAGCTGTAGATAAGGACCGGTTTGGTCCTTGCCGGACCAGGTGACTGACCTCTCAGTCGGGGAGCAGTTCGGGAACAGTGATCACATCTCACTAACCTTCAGACTAGCTCTAGATAAGGACCGGTTTGGTCCTTGCCGGACCAGGTGACTGACCTCTCAGTCCGGGAGCAGTTCGGGAACGGTGATCACATCTCACTAACCTTCAGACTAGCTGTAGATAAGGACCGTTTTGGTCCTTGCCGGAGGGTTTTAAATTGGACTTGGACAAATCAGGCCAGAAAGGTCTATTTGTGAAGACCTTTGCTCAGCCAACTCCACCTCAGATATGCGGAGAGTGCTTGACGACCTATAGCACAGAGTACAGGAATGTTGTTTTCCCCTTAGTAGGAAGGAAGGGGATGGGAAGATAAGACAACTTTGGATGTCCAGAGAGTTGACGAATGCAGTCAAGATGAAAAAGGAGAAATAGGTAAAGCTTCCGAAGTCAGGATCAAATGAAGCCGGTGAGGAGAATAAAGACGCCTGGAAAGAAGAAAGGGAGGGAATGAGGAGAGCCAGGGGGGACCAGGAAATGTCCTTGACAAGTAGGTTTCAGGAGAATCCCAAGGATTTTCATAGGTACATCAGGAGTAAGAGGATTACTCGGGAGAGGGCGGGATCACTCAGGGATAAAGGGACATTTGCTTGTCTGCGGAAAATGTCCGTGAGGCACTTCATGAGTACTTTGCTTCAGTATTTACCAAGGAAAAGGACATGGAGCCCCGGGAGATCAGTGCTGAGTGTATAAACACGTTACGGTGTTTACAGATCAAGCATGAGGAAGTGTTGGGCCTCCTAATGAGTCTTAAGGTGGAGGACTCCAGGGCCTCTTGGGATGTACACCGGTTATTGAAGGAGGCGAGGGACGAGAGTGCTGCTGTCTTTACCGACATGTTCGTGTCCTCTGGGCACTGGCGAGGTCCCGATGACTGGCCATTATCTCTATTTGAGAAAGGGAAAAAGTGAAATTATGGGAAAGACAGACCGGAGAGTTTCACATCGGTTGCAGGGAATTTGCTGGCGAAAATTCGTAGGGACAGTATGCAGGGGCGCTTGGAAACCCATGGAGTAACTAGGGAGAGCCTGCATGTCTTTGTGATGGATATAAATGACCCGGATGAAAATACAGATGGAACAGTTATTAAGTTTGCGGATGATACCAAGTTTGGTGGAGTTGTGGATCGTGTAGAAGGCTGGCAAAGAATATAGGGCAATATGGATCAGAGTCAGATTTGGACACAGAAATAGCAGTTGGAGTTCAACCCACATAAATGTGAGGTGTTGCACCTGGGTGGTGTAAGTACAAGGAGACTGTGTACTGTTAAAGGCAAAATCCGTGTTGCAGAGTGGAGGGAACTTGAGATCCAGGTTCATAGCGCCTAGAAAGTGGCTACACATGTCGATAAAGATGTTAAGAAGGCTTATTCAATGGTTGTTTGTATTAGTTGGGACATTCAGTTCAAAAGTCAGGAGGCTATGTTGCAACTTTATAAAACTCTGCTCAGCCCACATCTGGAGTATTGCAAACAGTTCCGGACTGTATTCCTTCTTCCCCCATAAGAAGGATGGTCAGGTTTTGACGGGGGTGCGGAAGAGGTTTACCAGGATGCTGTCTAGCTTAGAGTGAGTGCGTTAACGTGAGAAGCTGGATAATTGTGGGCTGTTTTCTCTGGAGCAGCGGGGACAGAGGGGAGATCAGATAGAGGCTTATAAGATTATGAGAGGCATAGATGGACAAGACAGGGAGTGTCTTCCACAGTACTGAAATGTCTGATACCAGAGGGTGTGCATTGGAAGTGAGAGAGTATAGGATTAAGGGTAATGTGAGAGGCAACTATCGTTACTCAGAGAGTGGCGGGTACCCGGAATGCGCTGCCCGATATGGTGGTAGAGGCAAAAATATTAGAGGCTTTCAACAGACGTTTGGGTTGTCTCATGGACATCAGGTAGACGGAAGGATATCAACATTGTGTCAGAAGAAGAGATAAGTGCTTCGTTGTATTTGATTTGATTGTTAGCTTGTCAGCATAACATTGAGGGCCGAATGGCTTGTTCCTGTACTTTACTGTTTTATGTTCTATGTTATACGCTCAGAGATGTTCAACGTTCAGAGCTCAACACAAAACTCAAGAGTGGTCTAACCACACTTTTCTGTAACATTACGTCACGGAAAATAGACTGGCGTTGGAGATCGTGGGGACGAATTGATTGAGGAGACGACGGGGTTATACTTATGAATCTCCTGGGAGGAAACTGACTGTACTTCAGGAGAAAGGGAGGGGATCGTACGGGTGCATATCAAACAATGATAGAGAGATGGGCGAAACAGGGGCAGGTAAGTCATTACTGGGAGGTGAGACTACACTTTGGGTACATAGCCTCCAGATTTTTGAGAAATTGCTTTAGGACGGAGATGCGGAGGACGTGCTTTACTCATAAGAAATCCACTGCCCAGGGAAGTTGTAGAGGGTACGTCAATAAATTGACCCTCAGTGTTACCTCACTAAGTACATGAGTGAGAACAGGTGTGATCCTTTGCTACTGTCACCCATCTGCTACCAGCTTCTACGTGTCAAAGAGGAGGGAGGAACTTAAGATGGCTCCAAACGGCGACTCCTTTTTCTTGCATCTTCGAAAACAGCTTTATTTCTATCATTGATTGGTCTTTAAATACCTTTTCAGGGTGTGTGGGTATTTCTGAAGACCCTGACCTGGAGTTGCACTCTGACTTCAGTTCTCTGCGGGAATGAGAACCGCTCGCGGGGGGTCACGAACGGCCGAGTGTTGAAATCCCATGGACGCTGCCTGGAAGACGAGAGCGCCTTCAGGGTTCCGGGATTTCCCGGCTCCGGGAACTTGCTGATTCTGGGCTCTTGCCCCTGACTGAAGCGTCGAGGGAGAACACGGAACATCGGGAGCTACGGGCTGACAGCCAGGGGATGTGTGCACGGAGAGCTGAGAACTTTTGATACCGATACTCCGAGCGCAGAGCTCGGAAAAAGCGACGCAACAGACTTTTCAAATTGTGAATCTGCCAGTTGTTTGTTATGACTCCCCTCACGCTTTGACACGGAGACACCTCTTATTAGGGAGAAAGAGAGCCTATGCTTTGTCGAATTATCGGGTGAAGGACTGGTCTTCGGGATAGTGGAAGTCTGTGTCTTTATTGATGCTTTGCTGTGGGCTTGAGCGCTTGGTGGAGTGAGCTGATGCTTCCATTTACTGGTGGTGGGATGGGGTGTCGTTGCTTTTCTGCTTGTGCGTGGGAGGGGGGAGCTGGGGATGTCTGGGGACTTTGCGGTTGTAACGTGTTATCCGTTATTGATTTTTTGTGACCCTCTGTTTCCGTAGATGTTCGCGAAGAAAGAGAATTTCAGGATGTATATTGTATCCATTTCCCCGACATTAAATGCACCTTTTGAACCTGCCTACCGTCTGTGAGTTCACAGATGCTCTTCCGTGCACCGCCGTTACACATTTGTTAGTTTGAGCTACTGTCATGCGTCACAATGCCAGGAGATTATTCGCTTCAGAGATTATCAAACCACCCCTTCTGTCAGCATCAATCATTCCACGGTCAAAATCAGTGAAATTACCATAAGACCATAAGATAAAGGAGCAGAAGTCGGCCATTCTGTCACTGGCACTTACTTCCCATTTTACCCCATCCTCATTCTCCATCATCTCTTCGGTCGCCTATCTTTTTCGCCCACTCTCTCCCATCTCGTTCCCGCTCCCTTGATCCCGCTGGTTCCACTCTCCTTCTTTCCTTCTATCACCATTGCTCTCTCTTACTCCAGCATCTCTTCCTTTCGCTTTCGCTCCCTCCACCCACTCTCCTTTTCGGTTTATCACTCTCCAACCTCTCTCCCTAGAAGATCTGTCTCTGCCCCTTCATTCCCCATCTCACATTCCCCCACTCACCAACATCTCGCGATCTCACTCCCTTCACACCTCTTTCTCTCCTCTCTCCCTCCTTTCACTCTCTTCTCACTCACTCTCACTCCCCTCGCTTCTGTGTCTCCCCTCTATCACTTCTCTCTCCACTTTTTCTCCTTGTTCTCTCTCTCTCTCTCTCTCTCTCTCTCTCACTCTCTCTCATTCCTCCCATGTGTCTCACTCGTTTCTCCCTTCAGCCCCACTCTCTCACTTCCTGCACCCTCTTTTGTCCACCACGCCCTTCTGCCCATCACTCCGCAGTTTTCCCTTTCTCTCTCCACCTGCGGCGAAAGAGAGTTCACGATGGGTTATTTTGGGGATTGTCTCTGGAAGATAGTGCAGAGCAATGGGACCAGTTTAATGATCGATACAGTGCTGTGGAGAGCGAGGGGATAGTGGGATGTGTTTCTGACGTATATCGTGACGCCGTCAGACAGAACAGAGAAGTGGGAGTAGTTTAGAACTCGTACAGTGCTGTGAATAAGAGGGGGCGCTGGGATTAGTTCGGGGCTGATACCGCACCTACGGAGAAAGAGGGAGCAGTGTGATTAGTTGAGGGACTGAGAGTGCTCTGGAGAAGGAGGGGGCGGTTTGATTAGTTTAGGGACCGATAAAGTGCTGTGGAGGGCACACATGCACAAGTACACTCTCTTATCCGCCCCTCCCGCTCTCCGTCGTGGTCTTTGACACACAGTCATTCCCTCAGACTGCTGACTTTGATGGCCATGCATTATGTTTACGGGTGGGTCCTGGAGGAATCCCCAAATATTCTGACTGTGAGGGAGCCACAGAAGACACTTGACAGCTTGGTGGATATGAAGGTGTTTATTCATCGCCACAAATAACTATTTTCTTGGACACACTCTCGGCAGAGACTCTCAAACTCAAATTACGTCACGAGTTTTTAATCGTGTTGACAATGGCTACAATAGGTGATTCAATACAGTAACTTAAGCTACAATGTTACAATTAAAGGTGTTGTGTCTGACAAACGGATCCTTTGAAGTACAGATTTACAGTGGAACACTTTGCGATTGATGAGATGGCTTTGAAGGTTCAATCGCTTTTGTCGGTGCCAACTAATCCACAGAGATGATCAAAAAGCTTCTGAGAACTGAGATCCCAGAAGCCCAGGATTACTGATGTGACGGTTGACACGTGGGCAGTCAGAAGTGTAGGGTGACTGATCAAGTGTTGGTTGGTGGGTTCTCTTTAATATGACGTCATGTTTGGCGCAGTCAATGTGGTCCGAAGTGTCTGTCCCCATTCTTCCCCTGTGTTCTATGTAGGACAAACGGAAGGCAGAAGTTTATTTTCTCAGAGCCAACATTCCTCTCAGTGGTGGTGAACGTAGACTTCTTTACGACCCAGGACAATGTTTGGTACACTTCACTCGAACAACCAGAGGATGGTTTCTCGCGTCGGGAGTGGGAGATGAGGTGACGGTGAGATGAGCTCTGATTACAATCGGTGGAGAATCGGACTGAAGAGGCAGCTTTACTCTCAGTCAATCTGCTCAGCCGATGGACAAGATTCGCACTGACACAAGGTGAGGTGGAGAGTTGGGTCTATTTGTGTGTGAAATAACATTCCCTTTGCTGGAGGAATGCCACTCGTAATTTACAACCCTGCGTAACGTCACAGTTTCCATTGTTTTCAGTATCAGAGTTAATTCACTCAGTTAATCACGATTTTGCAACCCGGGATTGCATTCGGATGACGTAATCAGTTTGGAAGTAAACCAACAGATGTTTATTTTTAGATCTATTGAAACCTGTCCCAATTGAGTCGGTAAATGTTATTAAAACCCCAGGTATGTGCAGCCTTGACATTTCATTCCTGGAGATCGCCTGTGGCACACGGGGACAGATCACCGACCAGAGAAAATGCCTGAATTGTTTGATAGATACATGCGAGTGGACAAAATGCTGAACGTGTTCATTGCCTTCATTGGAATTCCTGGTGAGTGAGCACAGATATTCGTGTTTGGCACTTCTGTCTGTAAGCCGGTGTGAGGTTGTTTGAGTTCATTTTACAAGCTTCCCGGTGATTTTCGTGGCAGTAATATCCGTTAGTGATATTGAGCTTGTCTATTCAATATTCTGAATGTTCATATTTGATGACAAACTGAACTAAGCCCCTGACTCTCCTCTAACTCACGGGATCGACTCGAACTTTGTGCTTGCATTTGATGGAATTTTGTTCAGCGTGGTCCCAATGCTGGGGACAGGCAGCTCTCCAGGAATGAGAGACTAGAAATGTTTTACATTGTGGTGTTGACTGTTTATGTTATTGACCGGAGTGATTGACACCCTCTCCAGAGTTGCCCCAGTGTTGTGAGCCGGGAATCCTCCGGGAATGTGTGACTGGGAAATTTTAATGGCACGCTGTCCATGTTGCCCCAGGAGGGCGGGTAGCACTCCGCGACGGTGTGACTTGGAGGGGTTTGCATTTTGAAGTTCTCAGACTGTGTTACTGATCAGATTGAACCCTTGCTCCTGTGTTTCTCCTCTCCCTGTGGAACCTGTCACAGTCGCATTCAATAATGAATAACCTGTTTGTCAATAATCGGGTCTGATCTCCTGCACCTGAGTCACGGATCTACTGACGTGGGTTGTCAAAATGAGCTCCGTTGTTGAAGTAATCCATTAACCGAGACACTCGGCATCTGGTTACTATGTTGTCCCGGTTTTCCTTCTGAGATCCGACCTCAAGCCGTGCCCCGTATTGCCCTGAGGAAAGGCCTCGGTCGCATACTTTGAGCGTCTGTTCAACGTGGCGACTGCTGCTGAGTTCCCCCAGCATTTTGTGTGTGTTGTCTCCCTTTGCATACCAAAAGAACATAAGACAGAGGAGCAGAATTACACCACCGTGTCTGCTCCGCCGTTCAATCATGGCTGATCCATTCTTTTTCTTCTCCTCAACCCCAGTTCCCAGTCTTCTGCCCGTGACCTTTGATGCCATGTCCAAACAATGCCAGGTGTCTGTTCTCCCTGCTGTGAATTTAGTGGCGATTGTGATCCTGTCCCGTGGAAAGTGCGGCCTTTCCACCTGCACCACTCGCTACCTGGTGGCCAGGGCAGCGGGGGATCTGCTGACCGTAGTCATAGAGGTCCTTGTGCGTCAAGTCTTAGATTATTACTTTCGATGGAATTTTCTGAAAATTACCCCTGTGTGCAGGGTTATCGAAATACTGAGGCTCACAGACACATACTATTCTGTCTGGTTCAACGTCACCTTCACTTTTGATCGGTTTGTCGCCATCTACTGTCAGAAGCTGAAAACAAAATATTGCACCGGGAAAACTGCGGCTGTGGTACTTACAACAACCGGCGTGCTGTCCTCTCTGAGAAGCGTTCCCCGCTACTTCCTCTGGGAACCCGGACAGATAATCGACAATGACCGGTGGTTCTGTGAACTCACGGCCAATACTTTTACTCACGTCGGATGGGTCGTATACGATTGGCTTGACATAGTATTAAATCGGTTCATCCCTTTCGCTGTGATTCTGCTGCTCAACTCTCTGACGGTCAGGCACATTGTTGTGGCCAGTCGTGTCCGTAAGGGGCTGAGGGTTCAGAGCAAGGAGGAGAACAGCAGTGACCCGGAGATGGAGAGCCGGAGGAGGTCTGTGGTTTTACTCTTCACCCTGTCCGGCAGCTTCATCTTCCTGTGGATGACGAACGTTGTAAATTCCATGTATTATAAGATCGCAGTAAAAGGATTCATGTATTTCAATGATTCTGAATGGATCTTTCATTACGTCGGAGCCTTGCTGAAGAATTTCAGCTGCTGCGCGAACACATTTATTTACGCGGTCAGTCAGTCGAAATTCAGAGAGCAGGTGGTCAGCGCGGTGAAATATCCGGTCACCTCGGTGATTCAGTTCATTACTCAAGCCGCGCACTGAGCGGAGCCTGGAGGCGGCCGCAGTGTCTCCTGTCCGGGCTCCAGATCCTCACATCCCCCGCCTGATCTCTCATGTGTTATTTCCGGGGGAAGTGTTCAATGGACCGGCAGTACTTGGACTTTCGGAGCAGCAGAGGATGGAAGGGTGTGCATCGTGACGGTGCCCCAGATCCTCACATTCATCGCCCGATCTCCCTTTTCCGGGAGGACTATGTGCTTCGAAAAGTTTAACGACGGTGTTGCCAGGTGGAGGGAGGCTGTGGGCTGTGGTATCGGACGATTGGCCGGGCTGTGGCTTTCACACTCTACTGGAGTGACCTGCTTTGTTTCACAGCGGGGCTGCATATGGGAAAGGGGATGAGGGCTCAGTTAATATATGCTTGTACGATTCTTTTTCAATAAAACGAGTCCGAGTCGTTTCAAGTGTTTAACAAAATCCGCAGCACTTTGTTTCCATTATGGAGAAACCAAATAGAGTCGCTTTACACTCTGTTCGCTTGATCAGGCCCCACCTCGGAAAGCGAACAGAATTCAACGACAGATTTTGGGAATGATGTCGAGCATTTTCGCCTACGAACAGCTTTTGCCATTTGCCCCATTTTGCATTTCCCCACAAATGTATCGTGACCGTGGGAGCTGTAGTGGGGGAAAGGACAATCAGTGTTGATTCACGCTCGGATTTGGAATCAGAGCACAGTCACTATCCGGTCTCCTGCAGACTTGAATCCTCCCGTCCCGGTAACAAAAGACCTGACTCCTTAACGCGCCTGTCCAGGTTATTTCCGTCCTTTCTGAGTCGGGCGACCAGAGATTCACACGTTCTCCAGCTGTGATCTCACTGTGGTTAAAGTGAAAGAGTAACGACAATATTAACCAGGTTGTTGGCAGGAGGAGGGGGACTGTGCTATCGGGAGCTTGGCCAGGCTGGGGTTTGATGGCCCAACTGGAGTGACATGCTCAGGGGCTGGAGTTGGGAAAGGGGAGACAATTGATCTGTATTTTCATAGTTGTGCAATCGGCTCTATGTGCACTGTGCGATTGCAGTGGCCAGGGTCCGAATTCTGGCATGAGTGCACAATGTATGCTCGTAAGATTTTGGGAATAAAACGAGTCCGAGTTATTTTATGTGTTTAACCAGAGTCGCAGCCTTTTTCTTCCATTACCGAGAAACCAAATGTGGTCGACCTACGCTCCCTGTACTTTTCCCTCCGACTTCGGAAAACGATCACAATTCAATGACGGAGTTCGTGAATGATGTCGAACACTTCATCTTACGAACAGTTTGTGTCATTTTGCCCCACTTTACATTTCCCCGCAAATATTTCATGACACTGTGGCTTCTAGCAACAGAGGCTAAATTCATTCTTTCATAACCCTTTGATTTGGGAACGGAGCACAGTCACTATCCAGTCTCCTCCTGACTCGAGCCTCCCTTCCCGGTAACAAAAGTCGTGAATCCTTCCTGAACCTACCTAAGTTAATTACGTCCTTTCTGAGGCGGACGACCAGAGATTCACACGGTGCTCCAGCTGTGTACTGACCAAACCGGAAAGGGACAGAACAGGAACAGGCCATTCTGCTCACTGTTGTTCTGAACCAATTGAACTCTTCATTTAATGCTTAGCTGAACCAATCACGTCTGCACACAGAAGTTCGTGTTCCCTCCATTTCCCCAATATTGATGTGGATTCCAAGATCCTCTGTCCCCTCTGCCTGCACAATCGCTACCGCAATTCACTCCAGACACCAACCACTATGAGTATGAAAAGAAATTCTTGCAACGCTCTTCCCACGAAAAATTATGTGTCAGGTTTGAAATGTCTATGTCTTACAGGTTGATTTTTTCCCACTTCAGTCTCGGGAAAAGATACAATATGACACTGAATTAAAAACAGACAAGTAAATAGGAAAGTAGGAAAGTCTGAAGGGCCCATGAGAGGGCCTTGGCGGGCAGGATTCAGGAAAACCCCGTCATTCTACGGGTATGTGAAGAGCAAGAGGATAAGTCGCCAAAGAATAAAACCTGTCAAGTGTGACAGTGGGAAAGTGTGTCTAGAACCGGAGGAAATGGCAGAGATACCTAATGAATAATTTAATTCTGTATTCGCTATGGAAAAGGATCTTGGTGATTGTAGTGATGACGCACAGCAGACTGAAAAGCTCCAGCATGTAGATTTTAAGAAATCGGATGTGCTGGAGCTTTTGGAGAGCATCAAGTTGGGTCAATCGCCGGGATCGGATGGGATGCACCCCAGTCTACTGTGGGAGGCGAGGGAGGAGATTGATGAGACTCTGGCGAGGATCGGCATCACCAAAGGGGAAGGGAGAGGATCCGGAGGATTGGAGTGTTGCGGATGTTGTTCTTTTATTCAAGAAAGGGAGTGGAGACAGCCCAGGAAAATATAAACTAGTGAGTTTTACCTCTGTGGTCTGTAAGTTGATGGAGAAGATCCTGAGAGGAAGGTTTATGATGTATAATATGATTATGAAATCTCACCATGGCTTTGTCAAGGACAGGTCGTGCCTTACGAGCCTGATTGAATTTTCTGAGGATGTGACTAAACACATTGATTCAGGAAGAGCAGTGGATGTAGTGTGTATGGATTTCCGTAAGGCATTTGACAAGTTACCCCATGCAAGGATACTTAAAAGTAAAGAGGCATGTTATCCAAGGAGACATTGCTTTGTGGATCCAGAAGTGCATTGCCCGCAGAAGGCAAAGAGTGGTTGTAGCCGGTTCATATTCTGCTTGGAGGTCGATCAACAGTGGAGTGCCTCAAGAATCTGTTCTGCGACCATGACTCTTCGTGGTTTTTATAAATGACCTTATGAGGAATGGGTTAGTAAGTTTGCTTATGACACAAAGGTTGGATGTGTTGTTGGTAGTATGGACGGCTGTCAGAGGTTACAGAAGGATATTGATAGGATGCAGAACTGTGCTGAGGAGTGGCAGATGGAGTTCAACCCACATAAGTGTGAAGTGGTTCATTTTGGTAGGTCGACTATGATGACATAATATAGTATTAATTGAAAAAATATTGGCCGTGTGCAGGATCAGAGGGTTATTGGGGTCCGAGTCAATCGGTTGCTCAAAGCAATTGCGCAGGTTGATTCTGTAGTTAAGAAGGCGTACGGTGTATTGTCCTTCATCAATCGTGGAATTGAATTTAGGAGCCGAGTGGTAATATTGCAGCTATATAGAACCCTAGTCAGACCACACTTAGAGTACTGTGCTCAGTTCTGGTCGCCTCACTACAGGAAGGATGTGGAAGCCATAGAAATGGAGCAGAGGAGATTCACAAGGGTGTTGCCTGAATTCGAAAGAATACTTTTTGAGAATAGATTGAGTGAACTCGGCGTTTTCTAGGTGGAGCGACGGAGGATGAGAGGCGGCCTGATAAAGGTGTATAAGATGATGGGAGGCATTGATTGGGTGGATAGTCAGAGGCTTTCTCCCAGGTCATGTGACACGTTCTGCAAAACGTCGCGACATCATTTCTCAAACCAGGCCATTAAAAATGCTTGTAACCTTGTTCACAATTTTCATCACACGCTGATTTCCACCCAAGGGCAGACTATGGGCTAATATTAAAATCTCATTTCGATAAACTATAGGAAAAACTAGCTGGTGAACAACCTTCCATTCATCACTTGCAGGAATTGTAGGCAATCTCCACTTCCTCATTAAAACTCCTTCAACAAAATAATATCCTACTGGCTCCTTATCAACCTCACTATCCAGAAGAGCTTGTTCCTTTAATCTGATAATCCCAGGGTCTCTGCTCTGCTCTGCTATCATCTCCCTCCGAGACAGAGACAAATCTTCAGTGTCAGACTTACTCAAAGAATTGTGTTCAAACAATGGTTAGAAAGTTTCCGAAACATCCTCAGAACTCGAATCCTCAGTTGACCAGTCATGGATAACAACCGCATTCTGCACATCAAGCTTTTTTACCCACAGCTCGAGTTACAACACAGAAAGAATCTGTGTTTGAATACATCCGTGGTTCCTCAGACTTTATTGTCAAATGCACTTCAGGAAAAACTTGCCCGTCAGCCAAGTCATTTCCTAACAGTAAAGAAACATCATTCACAGGTAAGCTAGCTTGTAGTCCAACTTTACCAAGTCTTATGAAAAACCCTGACCTTAAATTAACTTTATGCAAATGTACAGGCATAAGGGCACTCCCGTCACCTCGCTGTAGTAGTAATCCATTAACGGAGCCACTCAGCATCTGGTTACTACGTTGTCCCGGTTTCCCCTCAGTGTTCCGAATTAAAGTAGTGCCCCGTTTGCCCTGAAGAAAGGCCTCGATCTCGTACTTTGAGTGTGTGTTCAACGTGGCGACTGCTGCTGACTTCCCCCAGCATTTTCTGTGTGTTGTCTCCCTTTGAATAGCATAAGACCATAAGACATAGGAGCATGAGTAGTCCATCTGTTTTATCGTGTCTGCTACGCCGTTCAATCATGGCTGATCCTTTCTTTTTCTTCTCCTCGACCCCAGTTCCCTGCCTTCTCCCGGTAACAGTTGATGCCATGTCCAATCAAGAACCTATCAATCTCTCTTAATCACAGCTACATGTGGCAACAAATTCCACAAACTTACTACCCTCTGGCTAAAGAAATCACTCTTCTGTTCTGTGCCACCTTGTCCTAGACTCTCCCCACCACAAGGGAAACATCTTTCCCACGTCTTCTTTTACCATTCAGAAGGCTTCAATCAGATCCCCCTCTGATCCACGGAGACTGTCTCGGCCCCGTCAGATGCCGAGTTTCCAGAGGTCTGGGCATTCAAGGTTAAATCAGTGACGGAACCGGGATGAGCACAGATCGCTGTTGTTCATGGCGCTCAGGATTAACCCCGACGATTACCGGCACATCGCCTTATCTCCACACTGAAGGTAGGTCTGAGACAGTCTGATCCATGTTTGGTGTTGGATGAGCAGCAGGTCACCTCATCTAGTTCCCTGACCTCTGGCTGAAACTCGAACCTGTGTCCATTCCCGAAGAATGAGTTTAATAATGCCCGGTGTCTGTTCTCTTCCTTCTCCCTGCAGTAAATTTAGCGGCGATTGTGATCCTGTCCCGGGGAAAGTGCGGCCTCTCTACTTGCACCACTCGCTACCTGGTGGCCATGGCAGCGGGGGATCTGCTGACCATAGTCATAGAGATCCTTTTGCGTCAAGTCTTACGATATTATTTTCCGTGGAATTTTCTGAGTATTACCCCTGTGTGCAAGGTTATGGAGGTACTGAGGCACACAGCCACATACTGTTCTGTCTGGTTCACCGTCACCTTCACTTTCGATCGGTTTGTCGCCATCTGCTGTCAGAAGCTGAAAACAAAATATTGCACCGGGAAAACTGCGGCTGTGGTTCTGACAACGGCTGGCGTGCTGTCCTTTCTGAGAAGCGTTCCCCGCTACTTCCTCTGGGAACCCAGAGAGATAATCAACAATGTACCGTGGTTCTGTGAACTCACGGCCAATACTTACACTGACGTCGGGTGGGTAGTATACGATTGGCTCGATATAGTTTTAAATCCGCTCATCCCGTTCATTGTGATTCTGCTGCTAAACGCTCTGACGGTCAGGCACATTCTTTTGGCCAGTCGTGTCCGTAAGGGGCTGAGGGGTCAGAGCAAGGGGGAGAACAGCAGGGACCCGGAGATGGAGAGCCGGAGGAGGTCTGTGGTTTTACTCTTCACCCTCTCCGGCAGCTTCATCCTCCTGTGGATGACGAACGTTGTAAATTTCATGTATTATGAGATCAAAGGAATAGGATTCAACTTCAATGATTCTGAATGGATCTTTCACATGGTTGGAGCCTTGCTGAAGAATTTCAGCTGCTGCACGAACACATTTATTTACGCGGTGACTCAGTCGAAGTTCAGGAAGCAGGTGATCAGCGCGGTGAAATATCCGTTCACCTCGGTGTTTCAGTCGATCAATAAAGCCGCGCACTGAGCAGAGCCGACAGGCGGCAGCAATGTCACGTGTCCAGGCCCCTCATATGACGCGCCCGATCTCCCGTGTTCTATTTCCGGGAGGTGTGTGTGTGTGTGTGTGTGTGTGTGTGTGTGTGTGTGTGTGTGTGTGTGTGTGTGTGTGTGTGTGTGTGTGTGTGTGTGTGTGTGTGAATGAGAGCGAGCGGAATGTGGTTATTTTGAAAGAGTGTTGAAAAGTTTAACGACGGTGTTCCCAGGTGGAGGGAGGCTGTTGTATCGGACGATTGGCCGGGCTGTGGCTTTCACGCTCTACTGGAGTGACCTGCTTTGTTTCACAGCGGGGCTGCATATGGAAAAGGGGATGAGGGCTCAGTTAATATATGCTTCTACGATTTTTTCAATAAAACGAGTCCGAGTCGTTTCAATTGTTTAACAAAAGCCGCAGCGCTTTGTTTCCATTATGGAGAAACCAAATACAGTCGCTTTACACTCTCTTCGCTTGATGAGGCCTCACCTCGGAAAGCGAACACAATTCAATGACGGAGTTTGTGAATGATGTCGAGCATTTCCGCCTACGAACAGCTTTTGTCATTTGCCCCACTTTACATTGCCCCACAAATGTCTCATGATAGTGGGACATTGCGACGGAGGGGACAATCATTGTTACTTCACGCTCATATTTTAGATCAGAGCACAGTTACTATCCAGTCTCCTCCTGACTCGAGTCCTCCCGTCCCGGTAACAAAAGACCTGAATCCTTACCGCGCCTGTCGGGGTTAATTACGTCCTTTCTGAGGCGGCGACCAGAGATCCACACGGTTCTCCAGCTGTGGTCTCACCAAACCAGAAAGGGACAGAACGGGAACAGGCCGGTCTGCTCAGTGCGTTGCTCTGACCCAGTTGAAATGTTAATGTAATGCTCAGCTGAACCAGTCCCATCTGCCCGCCGAAGGTCCACATCCCTCCATTTGCACAACATGCATGTGGATTGCAATATTCTCCATCGCCCCTGCCTGCGCATTCAGTCCAGGCACTCACCATTATGAGTATGGAAAAAAAAGACGTGCAACGCATATCTCCCGAAAACTATGGGTCAGGTTTAACATTACTCTGTTATTCAGGCTTTTTTTTTTCGCGTCAGTCTCGGGGAAAGAAACAAAATGACTCTAATCTAAAAACAAATTTCCCTGCTGTCAGAGTGCATGAACAAACCTTCACTATTCTGCCGGCACACAAACTTATTTTAAGTTAGTCTAAGTACAAGGGCACCAGGTCGCGCCTGGACTCATAAAGAGCATTAAGCGGGAAATGTTTCCAGCGCCTGGCGGGATTTATTGCACATTATTCAGAGAGAGGAGATGGGTATACTGGGTATATGACCAATATATTTGGGTTCGCCATACCGCACTCCCCTCGGAAATCAAAAGGGAAATAAATGGATGAATAACACGGAACATAGAAATCTTTGTGAAACCACTAGCCACACTCCATAAACGCCATTATGTCCAATCATAACGCGGAAACATCTTCATTCGTCAATGAAAAGTGAGACATCACAGCATAACCCGACGCTCCTGGAGCAGCGAGAGGCGTGGCAGTCTCAATTTAATTGACAAGGTTCAGTAGAAGACCCCGGTAATGATCCGCCCTAGTTGAGATAACAATTAATCAATACAGGCGCCAGAGAAACGGAGAAGCCCAACGCTCTTCGACACGTGGCAGAGGCCCAGGAACGGTAGGTGGCGCTGGGTCCACGGCAAAATCTGCCGGGATCTTATTGCAGGGCGGAGCAGGATCGTCAGGTCAGATGACCAACTCCTGCTCTGATTATTCCGTTTATTATGGAAAGGAGTAAGAGGAGAGAAAGAGGGAGGCTGGGGGCATACAGAGGGCAGAGATAGGAAGAGATACTGAGATCTTCGGAGGAGATCGACACAGAGGAAAAAGAGAAAGAGAATCCGCCAATCAGGTCCTGGGACAGCAGAGAGAACTCTGCAGATTAACGACACCAAACCGCTCAGCAGTAAACCGTACCCTCCACATCTTACCACCTCATGCAGCCCCTCCGCACAGGAAACACTGGCCACCTCAATAAGTTAACCGCCAGCATCGAAGGGAAAAGGAAAAGGACCCAACTGTACCAATGCTATTTTATTAGAGCGAGGCTTTTGCAATCGAACAGCCATGAGGTGCGGGATTTCAACGAGCTGTAATGGCGGGGGAGGGGTCTTAGTGAATGAACCCTTGCGACTCTACTGACCGAATCGAATCAATGCAGTTTTATTTCAGCGACGTTTCTGCAGTCAATGAGCTGTGATAGTGGAAGCGGTGGGGGGGTGTGGGGAGGGCGGAGAACCGACAGAACCCGTGTAATCCTATTCGCTGGAATGATGAGTCAGAGCTGATTAGGAAAGCAGTATGGCCAGTGCAGCTTAATCCTTCCCTCAAACCTCCGATGGGGAGTCGGTTTGGAAGTGGGCATTTTTCGATGCACAGTGAGATACAGTAGATAATCATCACGCTGATCATGAACCACCTGGGTGAGTGGGGCGTCTAATCAATAGCCCGTCGTGTATCCCTCCCCCCCCCCCCGTGTTACAGCCGACTGATTGTCGGAGGGGTGTGCGAGCACGGGCCGATGGTGCTGGGAGTTCAGGATCTATTTGTTGGGAGATCCGCGGAGAGGGGGCGGTGGTAGAAGCAGAGCGAGGTCGATGGGATGGTGAGATTGGGGCGAGTCCTCACTCTCTCCGGATGAGGGGAACCTAAGGGTCACCCCTCATGTAGTTTACATCGTGCGAGCAGGGGCGGCTCTCCACAACCCGGAGGCTGTTTTGAGTGTCTCTGATATCAGTATGTGATGCAGGGAGGGGAGAAGAGTTAGTGAGTGATTGTCATTTCATCGCCCCTCCCCACATCTTCCACACACTTCTGCACCACTCCCCATCTCCGTTGCCCCTCCCTTCACAATGACTCACACGGACTCCCAGAACTCCTCTCTCCAGGAAGGAGTTCCGCGCCTCCGTCACCCCTCCACTTGCTCTGCACTTTAGTGTGTTGGGCGCACATTCCCTCCCCTGAACAGCTCCCCTTTACCCTACACCGCCTCCGGCAACCACTAACTACCCTCTTTATCTACGTACAGTTTCTCGGCCTACGTCACACTTCCCTCCACTAAACTCATCCTCACCCTGTCACCCCTTACTGGCCAAGTGTCTATCCCACCTCCGTTAACCACTCCCTCTTCAATACCCCAACGAAACCTCGTCAGCCACTCTCGCTCCTCCACACATCCCCGAATCATTGGCCGCCTCTCTGCTCATCCCTCTCCTTCCCCTACACCCCACACCGTCTTCGCAACTCCCCTCCCCTACACACGTCCACGTGTCCATTACTGCGTCTTTGGCCAACATCTCTCCCGTCTCCGTCAGCTCATCCTCCGCCCGCACCCCTCATAAATTTGTGACGCTCCTCTGTGCGGACATTGCCTTGATCAGGATTCATGGTGCCGAATCTTCCGACTGACGAAGATTCATCGCCTGACAGTTACAGGTTGAAGGTCCTCTCCACGACAGGCTTCACGGCAGGACAGTGGGGAGCAGAGCCGAAACAGCGTGGAAGCTGCAGAGACCTGGAGCGAGAACAGGAACAATCGTGTCAAGTGCCGGCCAAGATTAGAAATCGGTTCGCCGTGATCCAGACCCGGGAGCTGGGGGTGTGTTTCCGAGAGGGAGGAACGGCCCGAGGTTTGGATGGTAGGCTCCGGGTTTCGGGACCGGTGACGAAGGGCTCAGCTCGCCGATCCGCCAGGTTTACTGGTCCCTGGGCTGAGCTCAGATTACCGTGATCCAGGCCCGGGAGCTGGGAGTGGGGTTCCGAGAGGGAGGAACGGCCCGAGGTTTGGATGGAAGAGGTCCGGGTTTCGGGACCGGTGACGAAGGGCTCATCTCGCTGCTCGGGCAGGTTTACTGGTCCCTGGGCTGAGCTCAGATTACCATGATCCAGGCCCGGGAGCTGGGAGCGGGTTTCCGATAGGGAGGAACGGCCCGAGGTTTGGATGGTAGGCTCCGGGTTTCGGGACCGGTGACGAAGGGCTCAGCTCGCCGATCCGCCAGGTTTACTGGTCCCTGGGCTGAGAGATTACCGTGATCCAGGCCCGGGAGCTGCGAGTGTGTTTACGAGAGGGAGGAACGAGCCGAGGTTTGGATGGTAGAGGTCCGGGTTTCGGGACCGGTGACGAAGGGCTCAGCTCGCCGCTCCGCCAGGTTTACTGGTCCCTGGGCTGAGCTCAGATTACCGTGATCACAGCTCCGTGGCGACGGACGCTCGGGGTCTTCAGATGTTTGGTTATTTCTGCTGCTTGCCCGGATTGTGTGTTTTTCTCTTTGCTCTTTCCGTGTTCGTCCATCTTTTCTTTATTTTGTGGCTGCCTGCGAAGAGACGAACTCAAAAATAAACGAACTTGGACTTCGACTTTGAAACACCACCGGAGGAGAACAACAGAGAAAAACTACAGCACAGTCCAGGCCCTTCGGCCCACAAGCTGTGTCGAACACGTACTGACTTTACAAATTACCTCGGGTTACCTGCAGCACGCTATCTTTGTAAGCTCCATGTACCGAAACAAGAGTCTCTAAAAAGGTCCTATCGCATCCGGTTCCACCATCACTCTGTGAGTCAAAAATTTACCCCTGACATCTCCTCTGTACCTACTCCCCAGCGCCTTAAAACTGTGCCCTCTCGTGCTAGCCATTTCAGCCCTTGGAAACAGCCTCTGTCTATCCACACGATCAAAGCCTCTCATCATCTTATACACCTCTTATCCTCCACCGCTCTAAAGAGAAAAGGCCACGTTCACTCAACCTATTCCTGTAAGGGATGCCAATCCGGGCAACAACCTGGTAAACCTCCTCTTCACATTTTCATATAGTTTTCACATCTTTCCTGGTGTGAGGTGAATAGTACTGAGCACAGTACTCCAAGTTGGGTCTGACCAGAGTCTTAAATAGCTGTAACATTACCTGTCGGCTCTTAAACTCAATCCCACCGTTGATGAAGGCCAATGCACCGTCTGCCTTCTTAACCACAGAGTCAACCTGCGCAGCAGCTTTGAGTATTCTATGGACTCTGACCCCAATACCCCGCTGATCCTCCACACTGCCAATTTACTTACAATTAATGCTATTTATCAACATATTTGACCGTCCAAACTGAACCATGTTACACTTATCTGGGTTGAGCACCATCTGGAAATTCTCAGACCAGTTTTACATCCTATCAATATCCCGCTGTTACCTCTGACAACCCTCCAGACTATCCATAACACCCACAACCTTTGTGTCATCAGCAAACTTGTGAATCCATCCCTCCACTTCCTCACCCAAGTAATTTATAAAACTCACAAAAGGACTGGTACACAGAACACAGAGAGACAGTTCTCAAAACAAGGTAGCGGCAAACGGCCGGACCTACTCAGCGCAGGCGAAGACACAGAGACGGTTCCCAACACAATGTAGCTGCAAACGGCCGGACCTACTCAGCGCAGGCGAGGACACAGAGACGGTTCCCAACATAAGGTAGCAACAAACGGCTGAACCTACCCAGCGAATGCATGGACAGACAGAGACAGTTCCAAACCACAATAAACAGTTCCTCATCGAGACACTTCAAGGCTCCGGTCTTGCTCAGGCAGTAGGACTTGACAGCGATACAAACGAGGTTGCCCGCAATGCTTCATAAGCAAGGGGATCGAAAGGGAACAGTCCAACAAATGAAGCTGACCCAGGAGCTATTTATGTATCCAGCCCAAACTGAGATTTAGCTGTCTCAATTACAGAACCAAACAGATTAAGGGAAAACCGGAAAACCCGGAATAACGATGAGCCGGACCATGAACCGGAATGTGGTCTTCACGAACCGGATGATGACACTGTTCCCAATTTATGCTTTCAAGCTTTTCGTGATGGTTTATAGTTCCCCTTACTTCAGTTAAACGCTTTCCTAATGTGTCTGTTCCTATCGCTCTCCAATGCTATGGTAAAGGAGATAGAGTTGTGATCATTATCTCCAAAATGCTCTCTCACTGAGAGATCTGACACCTGACTAGCTTCATTTTCCGATACCAGATGAAGTACAACCTCCCATCCTTTAGACTTATCTACATATTGTGTCAAGAAACCTTCTTGAACACACCTAACAAACTCCAGCTCATCTGAACCCCTCACTCTAGGGGCTTGCCAATCCGTATTTGGGAAATTAAAATCTCTCACCACGACAATCCTGTTACTATTACACCTTTCCAGAATCTGTCTCCCGATCTGCTCCTCGTTGTTCCTGTTACTAATGGGTGGTCTATAAAAACACCCAGTAAAGTTATGGACCCTTTCTTGTTTCTAACGTCCAGTCACAGAGACTTCTTAGAAAATCCCTCCATGTCTTCCTCCTTTTCTACGGCCGTATCACTATCTCTGATCAACAGTGCCATGCCCCACGTCCTTTGCCTCCCTTGCTGTCCTTTCTAAAAAAATCCTGAATCTAAATCTAAAATCTGAAGTCTCTGCAATGGCCACAACATCATAGCTCCAAGTACAGATCGACGGCTAAACCTCAACCGCTTTGTTTCTGATGCGACTTGCAATAAAATAAGCACATCTCAGACCATCAATCTGAGCGCGTCCCTTCTCGATCAGCTGGCTATCCTCCCTCTCGCACTGTCTCAAAACTTCCTCTGTCTGTGAGCCAACAGCACCTTCCTTCGACTTTTCAGTTTGCTCCCACCCCCATTAATCCCAGTTTAAACTCGCCTCAATAACCTTGGCAAACCTCCCTGCCAGGTTATTGGTCCCCCTGGGATTCAAGTGCAACCCGTCCTTTAAGGTGCCAGTGATCCAGAAATCTGAATCCCTTCCTCTTGCTCCAATCCCTCAGCCTTGCATTTATCCTCCTCCTCACTCTATTTCTATACTCACTGTCGCGTGGCACAGGCGACTACCTTTGTGCTCCTGCTTCTCATCTTCCTTCTTGACTCCGTGTGTGCTTTCAGAACATCGTCCCTTTTCCTGCCTGCGTCGTTGGTAGCACTATGTACCACAATCTCTGGCTGTTCTCCTTCCCAGTTCAGGATATCGTAGACACGATCAGAAACTTCGCCGACCCTGGCACCTGGGAGGCAAACTACCATCTGAGTTTCTTTCCTGAGTGCAAAGAATGGCCCGTCTGCCCCCACCCCCCGGCAACTAGAGAGTACCCAATCACGACTGTTTTTCTCTTCCTTCCCCTCCCTTTCTGACTCATATGGCTACTGTTGCCGCCCCCAGGTAGGCCATCCCCACAAACAGGTACTCAAACAGGAGTATTTATTATCAAAGAGTACAGCCACAGGGGTACTCTCTAGCCTCTGACTCCTGCCATTCCCTCTCCAGACAGTTACCCTCTTATCTGTCTCCCCAGGACCAGGAGTGACTACCTGCCTATAGCTTCTTTCCATCACCTCCTCACTCTCCCCGACCAGACGAAAGTAATCGAGCTGCATCTCCATTTCCCAAACGTGGTCCCTAAGGAGCTGTGTCACCCGGACATCTCACACCTGACACCCAGTACAGAACACCGGACTCATAGACATACTTCTGACTTCTATTCCTCACAGCTAACGTACCCGTTATCGCTGAAGCCCGAATGAGTCAAAGACCTACCACTCTGCCTCAGATCATTGTGTCGATGACCGCTCTGCGAGGGAGTGTTTCCCTTCTCTGCCTGAACCTTGCCTGCTACTGAGCTCACGGTTTTTGCTCCGGTTATAACCGCTGATAGGCCACGTATATGTTGTTTGGACCAGTCAGAGTTGAAATACACAGATACAAAAGGCTGGAGTGGACAGTACCATGAAACAATGCTGGTTGTTGCCCTGTACAATGACCAGTACGAAGGTGACCCAGGTAGGTCAGGTGACCTTGGGATGGAGACGCACCAGTTTAGTTAATTCGGACCGCAGGAAGAGTAGGGCCGATGAGCCTCAAGACACCAGAGATCAAGCATTGCGGATAAGGGGGACCCCACGAGGAACGCCTGACCTGCGCAGGCTCCTTTCCCGGGCAATATCCTGTTTCTTCAGAGACTGCTCTGCGAGGGTCAGGAATTCGAGTCGGGGGCACACAGGGAGATAGCTTGAGAAGCCACCTGATTTTTAATGGAGGCAATAAAGTTACTTGCGGGCAAATGCTGATTCCCTGTGCTTCACTGACCATTATTACAAGGGGAGATTCATGTAACAACACAGAGTCCGTGGAGGTCTGCAGAGGCAAATGTGAAAGTGTAGCTGTATGTGTGCGTGTGTGTTTCTATCTGTGTTTCTAAGTAGGTGTGCGTATCAGTGTGTTGTGCACATGCGTGTGTCTTTTTATGTTGGTAAGTATTTGTGGCTGGGTGTTTTTCTGTCTGTGAGTCAGTGTGAGTGTGTGTGTGGGTGTTTCTGTGTCTGCCTTTGTGTGATTGATTGTGTCTGTGTGTTGCTGTTAGTATGCGGGACTTGTTTTATGGACGTGCGCGTGTGTGTGTTTGTTTGTGGGACTGTGTTTGTTCTCGTTGTGTGTCTCATCCTGTCTGTGTTTGTCCTTTCAGTTTCTTTGTATATTTCTCTGTGTGTCTGTGTTGCGCTCTGTGACTGTGCGGACTGTGCGATGGTGTATTCCAGTGCGCGATGGTGTGCGTATCTCGATGTATGTGTGTCGGCATGTTCGTGTGTTTATGCTGGTGCCTGTTGATATACGTGTGTCTGTGCTTGTGCACGGTGTGTATGTGTTTCTGTGCGCGTTTGTTAGTTTGTGTGTGCATGTGTGCATCTGCGTCTGCCTCTGTATGTTTACGTACGCCATTGTGAGTGAGCCCGTGTGTCCCTGAGTCTCTGTGTGTGTATGGCGAACTGTGTCTGTGTTCGTAGATGGGTCTTTGTGTGGTTATCTGTGTCTATGGTGTGTGGGTAGGATGTCCATGTGTTCGTGCTCACGTCTGTGTGTGTATTTGTGTGAGCGAGTGTGTCCGTGTGTATCGGGGTTAACTCGTATGTATGAGGGAGGGAGATACATCAGCAGCCATTCCACGTCGTACAAACAAGGATCCACACACCTGACTGTCCGGTTTGGTCCATTGTCTCTGCCTGCTCCTGTCTGACTGAACTCGTGTCCGTGTACACTGACTTCATTTTACCCGCCTCGGTAGAGTGCAATCCCGTCCACATCCATGTCTCTGCACATGGCATCGATCTCTTCAACAACTTAAAATCCCTGGAAACGATTGCTTCACTGGGCATGGCTGCCCAATACAGAAACCCTGCAACCTTCTCCACCGCCCCCCCCCCCCCACTAACCAAGAAGGTTTTAAAGAGCTCTGCTTCCTTCTCGACTACAGACACAACGGGTTCCACACCAACTCCCGTTATTCAGTCATAGAACACGACAATAAAGAAACAGACGCTTTTGCTCCTTTCCACCGTCCCGAGTCCCAGGACTGTACCTGGACCACAGCCCAATCAGACCCCTCTTATCCATGTGATCCAAACTTCTGTACAATGCAGCCAAACCCACATCCACCAATTTCGCCGGCATCTCGTCCCGCTGTCGCGCCGCCCTCAGAGTGACCAACTTGCCCTCAGATTCCCCTGAAATTTTAGCTTTTTTACCCTAAACATGTGACCTTCTGTTCACTTCCTACCCAACCTCATAGGAAAAATATCCTGCCTGCGCTTACCCTCTCGAAAGCACTCAGCATGGGCCATACAACACGATTTCACAAGTTACAATCGCATAACACATCTCAATAATTTTGAGACTGACACCTTTGATGGTTCAGACGCTGATGTTAGTTCGCACAGATGGTCAAAAAGCTTCTGAGATGAGGGACACCAGAAGCCCAAGGTTACTGTTGTGAGAGTTGACACGTGTAGGGGGCAGGGGGTGAAGGGTGAAGGATCAGCGGCTGGGAGATTACATCCGATCAGTGTGGCGATATGGTGCGCGCGGAATCTGCAGACAGAAAGGCCTGCTCCTGTGATTACCTTTCTCAATTCTCGGTACGTGTCAGAGAAATAGAAGGCAGCAAGATTTCCTTTCTCAGAGCAAACATTTCTCTCAATGGCGACGAACGTAGGCATGTTCCACACCCATGACAAAGTCTGGTACATTTCACCCGAACACAAACAAGCTGAGGACAGTTAATGGTAATCGGGAGTGAGATCTGAGGATGGTTACTAGTAATCGAGAGTGAAATCTGAGGATGGTTACTGGTAATTGAGAGTGAGATCTGAGGATAGTTACTGGTAATTGGGAGTCAAATCTGAGTATGGTTCCTGGTAATCGAGAGTGAGATCTGAGGATGGTTACTGGTAATTGGGAGTAAGATCTGAGGATGGTTACTGGTAATCGAGAGTGAGATCTGAGGATGGTTACTGGTAATTGGGAGTAAGATCTGAGGATGGTTACTGGTAATCGAGAGTGAGATCTGAGGATAGTTACTGGTAATTGGGAGTAAGATCTGAGGATGGTTACTGGTAGTCGAGAGTGAGATCTGAGGATAGTTACTGGTAATCGAGAGTGAAATCTGAGTATGGTTACTGGTAATTGAGAGTGAGATCTGAGGATGGTTACTGGTAATTGGGAGTGAGATCTGAAGATGGTTTCTCCTAAATTCCGTCGCTCTCCTGAACCGATTGCCAAGATTGGCACCGACGGAATATTAGGTATTGAACTGGTTCTGTTGGTGGTATCCCATTGATACCACCAATCAATGGGGAAAAGTATCCCATTTGCTGGAAAAAAATGCCACTCGCTATTTCCAACACTGAGTACCATCATATTTTCCATTGTTTGCAGTTTCATAATTAATTCACTAAATTAACTATAGTGATGCACCGCGGGGATTGCGCATGTGTGACATAATCGGTTCGAAAATAACTTAAACATCTGTAATTTTAAATGTGTTGAACACGGTCTCTACGGATTCGCAAAATGGTATTAAAACCCTCGGCATGCGCTGCCGCAGCACCCCATTCCGGGAGATCGCCTGTGGTACACGGGCAGAAATCACCGGCCAGAGAGGATGCCTGCATTGTTGGATAGGTTCTTGAGTGTCTATAAAGTATCGAACGTGTTCATTGCCGTCATCGGAGTTCCTGGTGAGTGAACGGATCAATTCGTGTTTGTTATTTCTGTCTGTTAACCGGTGTGAACCTGTTTATGGGAATTTTACGAGCTTCTCACTTGGTGATCACGGTTAGATCTCCGGGAAGGATGTGATTGTCTATTTCTTCAATGCCACCTTTTCCAGAGTTGAGGCGGGGCTGGGGACAGGGGCCTCCCGAGGAGGGTGTGATGAGGAGAGTTTTATTGGCAACGTTTCCAGCCCTCTCCCAGTATTTTTGACAGTCAGTTCTGCGGCAAGCGGTGACTGTGAGAGATGCTGTCGGACTTTGCCCAGTGCTGGGGATAGCCGCTCTCTGCGAAAGCGTGACGAGAAGATTTTGAGTGAAAGCGCCTTCCGGAGTTGTCCCGGGCTTGGGTCGGGCAGCTCCCCGGAGAGATGTGAGTGGGAGAGGTTACGTTGCGAAGTTCACTGTTTCTGAGAGACTAATCTGATTGAACAGCTAGTCCGGTGTTTCTCGTTACCCCCTGGAGTCGGTCACAGTCCGACCCACTGCCTGCTGGTCAGTAGTTGGGTGTGAGCACAGGAATATTTGTCTACGGATCTACTGACCTGTGTTAATGAATTGAACTGCGCCGTGGGACTAATCCTTTCCTGGTCACTCAGCATCTGATCACTAAGTTGTTGCTATATCCCCTCTGAACCGTACGAGTGTTTCCTCCAGAAATCTGTGGGTTTGCTTGCATCTCGATCCCTTTCCGGCCCGGTTCGCTGCTGATTTTCCAGAGGCCCGGTTAGTCACGGTTCAATTTGTCAAAATGGTCGCATCGGCGACTGGAATCGGTATTAGTTCCGATCGTTGTTATTCCCGAGGATTACCCACGCATCGTCTTGTCTCCACTCTGAAGCAGGCAGGTTAAAGATAATGTGACCCGTGACGTTTCTTAGACAAGCAGCCTTTTCGCCGATTCTAGCACTCCTGAGATTTTTCTGAAAACTAGTCCTGCGTTCATTCCAATAGAATATGTTCAATAATGACCAATAACTTCTCTCTCTCTCTCTCTCTCTCTCTCTCTCTCTCTCTCTCTCTCTCTCTCTCTCTCTCTCTCTCTCTCTCTCTCTCTCTCTCTCTCTCTCTCTCTCTCCCCTTCCCACTCTCTCTGCAGTGAACTTAGTCGCGATTATGATCCTGTCCCGGGGAAAGTGCGGACTCTCTACCTGCACCACGCGCTACCTGGTGGCCATGGCAGCGGGGGATCTATTGACCATTGTAATCGAGGTTATTTTGCGTCAAATCATTTACAGGTATAATTATCATTCGTGGATTTTTCTGAACATTACCCCTGTGTGCAGGGTTATCGAAGTACTGAGGCAGACAGCCACCTACTATTCTGTCTGGTTCACCGTGACCTTCACTTTTGATCGGTTTGTCGCCATCTGCTGTCAGAAGCTGAAAACAAAATATTGCACCGGGAAAACTGCGGCTGTGGTTCTCACAACAACCGGCGTGCTGTCCTTTCTGAGAAGCGTTCCCCGCTACTTCCTCTGGGAACCCAGACAGATAGTCAACAATGTACCGTGGTTCTGTGAACTCAGGGCCAGTACTTACACTGAGTTCGGGTGGGTAGTATACGATTGGCTCGATATAGTTTTAAATCCGTTCATTCCTTTCGTGGTGATTCTGCTGCACAACGCTCTGACGGTCAGGCACATTGTTGTGGCCAGTCGTGTCCGTAAGGGGCTGAGGGGTCAGAGCAAGGGGGAGAACTGCAGAGACCCCGAGATGGAGAGCCGGAGGAGGTCTGTGGTTTTACTCTTCACCCTCTCCGGCAGCTTCATCCTCCTGTGGATGACGTGGTTGTTAAATTTCATGTATTATGAGATCTCAGGAATGGGATACAATTTCAATGATTCTGAATGGATCTTTCACCTCGTCGGAGCCTTGCTGAAGAATTTCAGCTGCTGCACAAATACATTTATTTACGCGGTCACTCAGGTGATCAGCGCGGTGAAATACCCGGTCACCTCGGTGTGTCTGTTGATTAATAAAGCCGCTCTCTGAGAGTAACCGCTAGGCGGCCACAGCGTCTGCAGTCCGGGGATCGCTGACATTCACCGCCAAATATCCCAGCTGTTATTCCCGGGTGGAATTTTCTGGGATCAGTGCACAGTCACTGTAAACTCGTAGGATTTTGGTGAATAACACGTTGCCCAATCCTTTCTATTGTTCAGAAAATCCGCAGACTTTAACTTCCATTTCGAGGAAACCGAAAACCAATCGGCTTACACTGACCTCATTCCGTCGGGCAGGCGCCGTCTCTCAGACTGAGCACACAATGACGGTGTCTGTGCATTATGTCGAGCGGTTTCGGGTAGGAAGAGTCTGTGTCCTTTGTCACCCTTTACAGTACCTGGCAATTGCATCATGACAAGGGGACCTGTGGTGGGGCAGAGAAGATTGAGCTTTGCATGACCCTGAGTTCCGGGATCAGTTCCGAGTCACTCCTCCTGTCCCGAGCGCTCCAGTCCCGGCCACAACAGTCCTGACAGGTCACAGCGCCTTCCTACGTCAGTCACTGTCCAGTCTCCTCCTGTCCCGAGCGCTCCAGTCCTGGCCACAACAGTCCTGACTGCTCACTGCGCCTTCCTACGTCAGTCACTGTCCAGTCTCCTCCTGTCCCGAGCGCTCCAGTCCTGGCCACAACAGTCCTGACTGCTCACAGCGCCTTCCTACGTCAGTCACTGTCCAGTCTCCTCCTGTCCCGAGCGCTCCAGTCCTGGCCACAACAGTCCTGACTGCTCACTGCGCCTTCCTACGTCAGACACTGTCCAGTCTCCTCCTGTCCCGAGCGCTCCAGTCCCGGCCAAAACAGTCCTGACTGCACACTGCGCCTTCCTACGTCAGTCACTGTCCAGTCTCCTCCTGTCCGGAGCGCTCCAGTCCCGGCCACAACAGTCCTGACTGCTCACTGCGCCTTCCTACGTCAGTCATGTCCTTCCTGAGAAGGTCGAACGGAGATGCAGACAGTACTGCAGCTTGGTTGTTCCGGTTCAGCACGGGAACAGGCCCGTTTCCTCACCTTGTTGTCCTGAACGAATGGAAGTGGGGATTTCATGCCTCATTGATTCCAATTCCATCTGCCTGCACAATGGTCACATACCTCCATTGTACGCCCACACATGTGGTATCCAGTAGCCTCTGTCGAATCTGCAAAATTCCAGGCACACATCACTGTGAATGTGAAAAAAAACATCTTGCAACACGCCTTTAAACATCTTTAAACATCCGGAGTCTGGTTCAACATGACTGTCTTCTATAATACTGATTTCTTTTTCAATTGCAGTGCAGGGCAAAGATACATAGTTACAGGAAAATACAAAATAAATAAATTGTTTTAAAAACACTAAACAGGCAGTGTTCTTTCTTTAATTACATCCTCTCTGGGTTTTGACATTTCTTCCTGGGCATGATAAAGTTTCATGATGGACATCATGATAAAGTTTCCCTGGAATCTCTCAACCCTATTGATATCTTTCCTGTGGATCGGCGACCAGAGCCCCACACGGTAGGAAATGGATGAAGCAATTAAGAGAGACTTCAGAGTTAAAGGAGGCGTGAGCAGGTTTGTGTGCAGTTATACAACTGGAACGTAACATCACGATCTATGTTCTCAGTTCTTTGACTGTATGAATGGCCGTGTGCCAAGATCTTTCCGTACGACCCTCTCTGCAGCCTTCTCTAGTAATTATGGAAATGGCATCTCAGATGCCTCGGTCCCACGCGCACCCCTCATTTCCCCGCCATTCACTGTGTCAGTCCTCCACTGGTCGGTCTTCCCAAAATGCAAAACCTCCAAAGTAAGTGTTTGTTCGGCACAGCATTGAGGGCCGAAGGGCCTGTTTTGTGCTATACATTCTCTACGTATCTACCGCACCCTTGTCTGCATTAAATTCCACCCGCCACGCTCCAGGCCATGTTTTTTTTCAAACTGGTCCACTCATGCTACAAGGTTTGATAACCGACTTCGCTGTCCGCTGCGCTCTGAATCCGGGTATATCTGCACATCCCGTAAACTATATTACCAATGAAATCGAGATTCGTAGATATCCTGACCCTCAGAACGCCTTTCAATAATTTAACCACGACTGACGTCAGGCTTACCAGCCTCTGGCTTCCCTGCTCCTTCCTAGAGAATTTCCTGAACATCAAAACAACATTAGCCATCCTTCCAGCACCTTATCCTTTGGATCTGAACTATCTCTGCCGTCGCCCCTGCAATTTCCGCACTAGCCTCTCACAAATGCCGAGGAGACATCCTGTCAGGATCCGGCAACTATCTGCCAGGACTTGCCTCAAGTCAGCAAACGTCTCCGCATAGAACATAGTACACAGAACAGTATCGTTCAGGGACAGGCCCCATGGCCCACAGCGTTGTGCCGAAGCTGCTAAACGGTAAATAAATAACTCAGGAATGAATTCCTCCTATACGCACAAGGTCCACAGCTGACCTTCCTCATATTCAT
This sequence comes from Hypanus sabinus, assembly GCF_030144855.1. Lineage (NCBI taxonomy): Eukaryota > Metazoa > Chordata > Chondrichthyes > Myliobatiformes > Dasyatidae > Hypanus > Hypanus sabinus. Next base: position 289,897 of record NW_026781306.1, read on the forward strand.
GTGCCTATTCAAAACGTCTCTTAAAAGCCTCTAATGCAGTTGCCTCTACCACGATACCGGGCATCGTACTCACTGAATAAAAAAGCTTTAACCCTCACATTCCCTTTCAACCTATCCCCTCTCACCATCCCGGCATGCCCTCTCGTATCAGAGAGTTCTATAAAGACTTGGCCTGAACAGCTGTCTGAGGTAACAAATTGCACAGATTCACCATTCTCTGAGGCAAGAGGTTCCTCGCCGTCTCAGTTCTAGCAGGACGCACCTCTATTCTGAGAGGGTGCTCTTTGTTCTAGACTCTCCCACCATTGGAAGCATCCCCTCCGTCCACTCTATATAGTCGTTTCACACATTCTTCTGAATTCCATTGAATCCTGACCATCAAACCCTCTTCATAAGACAAGCCAGTCAATCCGGGAATCATTAAGCGAACCTCCTTTGAAACCTCTCTAATTTCAGTGTCTCATTTCTAAGATAATGAGTCTAAAACTGTTCACAATGCTCCACTTGAGGCTTCACCGATGTTTTATGAAGAGTACACTGTAACATTTGCAGTGTCCAATAGGTGGCGCTGTCCCCTCATAGAAAATTGATGACGCCGTTCTTCGCGACGGTCTTAGCCCTATTTACTGGGAGAATCTCAAGTGGATCACGTGACGCACCTGAGACTGACTGAGTGGTGGTTAATGCTGGTGCCTGCTCTACCAGTTGCTCAGTCTTGATACTCACACTGCCGGTTAGAATCAACTATCAGCGTCAGTCTTTTTGCTGTGCCGGTTTGTAAAGCGACTTACCCAGGATAAAGCCCGTGGAGACATTCTGCTTGTTTTGTAGACTGACTTGCCCGATTCCCTCCTAAAGCCCTGGATCTTGTGAAGCAGTTTAAGTGCAGCCTTTTGCTATAGTCTCTGTGAACCCGTTGCCCGTATATTAGAGTCTGTATCCGAACAAGTAAATGTGCGAACACCAACACTGTCACTGTCTCTGCAGTTATACTCATACCCACTTGCATCTTGACATCAGCATTATCTGATTGCCTTCATATTCAATTGACCGATGTGAATGATAACGTTGCTTTTGCATTCCTCACCACCGACTCCGCCCGCAAATTAACTGTTAAGGCATCCTGGACAAGGGCTCCCACGTCTCCATCGTCTTAAGTTTTAGGATTTTCTCTGCCTTCAGACAATAACCAATCCTTCCATTTCTTCTACCAAAGTACATGGCCACACACTTCCCGACACTGTATTCCAACTGTCAATCCTTCGCCCATTCTCCAAATCTGACTCACCTTCTGAACCCTTTCTGCTTCCTCCAACCTGCCCTCCCCTCCATTTGTCTTCATATCATCTGCAATGTTTTCAACAAAGCCATCAATTCCAGCATCCAAATAATTGACATATAACGTCCGAGCTGATGCACAAACGGGAAGGAGACATAACTATAACTATAACTATAACTATAACTTTGCTTTTCTTTAGCGTTCTCTGACTGGAGCCGCGAGGATCTGAAGCCTCAAGATCACCACCGTGACTCTGCCGACTCAGGCGACGGTCGTGTCTGCAGCACACTTGTAGGCGGCTGCATGTTAAATGTCTACCGAGGCCGTGTCTGGAAACCGAACCCAGTCTGGTCCCCCGCTGTTGGAAAGATGCTGCTGCAGAGAAGTTTCAGAGGTTTACCAGGGTGCTGCTTGCATTAGCGGGCGTGTGTCATCAGGAGAGGGTGGACAACGTGGGTTGTGTCCTATGGGTTGGCGGACGCTCGGTGGAGAGCTGATTGAAGCTTATCAGCGTCTGAGGGGCCTAGATACAGTAGACGGCCGGTACCGTCTCTTTCCGGTGTGGAAACTTCTGATCCCGGATGACTAAAATGATAACGGCTGATTTGAAAGTAGATGTGCGGGTGATCTTTTCTTTCACACGGGGAGCGCTTGGGTGCCGGCAATCTACAAGCTGCAATGGCGGTGGAGGCAATTATAGTAAAGGACTTCCAGATGTTCTCAGAAAGGGATATGCAGGAACAGGGCGGATATGGACACCTGCAGACGGTAGGAATTGGTTTACTGGGGCATCTTATCACCAATTTAATTCCTGTGCTCTTCTGGTCCATGTTCCTGGTTCTGAAATATCCTGTCTTCGGTACATCCAACTGGCAGCTGGTCCCATATATGTACCACCCTCTGGGTAAAAAGGTTGCCCGTCGGTATGCTTTAGATCTTTAAATTGGGTACAGTTAAACCTCTCACTTTTAGCGTACGGTATCTCTTGTGGCTTTGATGCCCCAATTCCAAAGAAAATACAGCGCACATGCACCAGAACTTTGTCCGTCACATTCAGGAAGGTATCACAGCCTATAAGGTTAGACAAAGCCTAACGGATTGACATTAGACTGGTCGGATGATGAGAAAGGTTATTGAGTGATTATTCTGTGAAAAGTAAAGGCAAGCACAGCATCAGTAATGTTACAGTCAGTGGGAATCAGCAGAACGCTGTGTAACAAATGCAGTTACGAAACGGAGCGTGACCTCTTCATTGAGTTACTGTGGGTCAACGAAAGGGCCCTCCTGGAGAGATGCTCTCCGCGGGCGAGGGGAGCGCTGACGTCACTCCCTCGGGGGGGGGGGGTGTTCTGTTGTGGAATGTGAATGAAGAAGCTTCATGATCCAGCTGCTCAGTCTATCAGCTGGTGAACAGGTGGCACCGGAGCGGAACATCAACCCTTGTTTGTTCATTGGCTGTAAGTAACGTCATTCATTGCACAACCCGCCTACCCGTGACGGAGAATTCGTGTTTCCTATAAATTAGCAGGGTATCGTGGTCAGAGTTACACGCTGATGTGAACTGCACAACGGGAGATAATTCAAGCAATCGAACATGAGTCGACCGGCGATCCTACAGGTGAAAGACGTTTGTTACCCTGTTCTAGCGGTGTTTGGTTTACCCGGTAAGTCGTATTAATACAGTGTCTAACAGCTATCGGCCTTCGGCAGGACATTGATATTCTTTATGAAGTATGATCCGAAGATGCGCCGCAATGTGTCCATTATACAAGCTGCTCAATAGGCGCTGTATCGTTCCGTGTCCACACGGCCGGTGAGGAGACTTTCCTCTGGACACAGGAGGCCGTCTCCTCACGTCCGGTGCAAAGGGAACGGAGGGATGCCATCGCTGAAATAGCAGTAGTGTTCCGCTCAGGATGTAATGTATTTTTCATCGTGCCTGTCGGAGGATAAAAGTGTACTACAGCACAAAAAGTGGCCATTCGGCCCTCCATGGCAACCTGAACCTCTGTTATCCTATCTACCGGCACCTGACTGATATTCCCCTGCCTCCCTCTCACCTTGGCCCTTTACAAACTTATCTTACGTGGTACAACAGATCCCGCACCGTCCGCTCCGCGGGGAGCTGTTTCCACACTCGCAGCAAACTCTGAGTAAATAACCTCTCTCAGATTACCCCCGAAGTATTTCAGCTTTCACGCTAATCCTATTGTCGTTCAAAATAATTTCACACAATCTGAGAGGAAAAGGCTGAAATACATTTACACCAATTATACCCCTAATGGATACAAAGATTGCTTATTCCCGTCTGTATCCTTGTAAATATTTTGAACTCTGTCACGAATTTTGATATACTTCCCGTACTGAGATAAGTAGAATTGTAAACAATACTACGGATTCGGCTTTAATTACGTATTGTACAAATTCAACTCAATAACTCAGCCCCAGTGCTCAGAGTCCTGATTTGTGATGGCCGATGTGCAAAATGATCTCTGTGCCGCCCAGTTTACCCAGTGTTTTACTGTAAATGAATGATGGATCTGTATTTACAGCTCCGTTTCTTTTATGCGGAGCACCTCACAGCCTAGCATTCACCATGCAATGGTAACCTGGTTTACCCTCCTGCAGGGCGGCACATTACCCAGGCTCCCAGTACATTACACGGGCTGTTTCTCAGCCCGTTTCCAGCCGGTGAAGATCACACTGCGAAGTGCCTTTCCGTCCTGCCTATGCTCACCCTCAGACCACCGGACTAAACAGAAATACATCCGGACATATTTCAGAAATAAGTTGTCAGATTCACCAGTCTTCCTCCTCCAGTGATGTCTTTATCTGTTGGTGTTTCTTTCTGTTGCAGCTAATTTGTTAACAATTATTATTCTGTCCCGGGGAAAATGCGGTCTTTCCAAATGCATCTCTGCCTACATGACGATGATGGCTGTGTCAGATCTATCGGTCATTCTCATCAATGTCCTTGTCTATGAGATTTTAATATTCCGCCTGTCCAGTTCATTTCTGCATTATACGGAAGTCCTTAAAGCCACGATCTGCGTGCTGGCGGTCACTCTGGAACTATCACGGTGGTACACGGTGGCCTTCACCTGTGATCGATATGTTGCCATATGTTGTCAGAAGTTTAAAACGAAATACTGCAGAGTGAAGACAGCCAGAATCCTGGCAGCAGTAATACTGGCGGGGCTTTGTTTGGAGAATATACCCCTCTTGTTTGCATTTCAGCCTCAACGAATAATTGGAAATATTTCGTGGGGTATTCGCCCGAAATTGGACATCTTCAACTCTCCAAACCTTGTTGCGCTCATCAGATTCAATTCCTTTCAAAACCTGTGCGCATCTGGTTTAATACTTTTATGTAATGGGATGACAGGTAGGCATATCTTGGTGACCAGCCGATCCCGGAGAAGCTTCCGAACCCATAAGAGTAAGATTGAACGTGACAGGGAAATGGAGAACAGGAAAAAGAGCATCATATTACTGTTCTGTGTATCGGGCAGCTTCATGCTATTTTGTCTGCCGTCGGCAGTGACCGATATGATCGCCAGCCTAACCATGTATTTTGATCGCGACTATTACTCTGCCCGATATATCGCTGCTCAAACCGGGACTCTGCTCACGAACGTGAGTTCCTGTACAAACACGTGTATTTATGCAGCAACCCAAACTAACTTCAGGGCAGAGTTGAAAACGTTGATACTGTCTCCTTGGACGCTTTTCCGGGCATTGATTAAGAGAAATGTGAGATCATTTAAGGCTTTCTCCCCTGAGTAGAACTCAGTTCCAGCTCGCACACGTCTTACAGCAGGCAACATTTTATAAAAGATCCGCGCTTTTAGTTTGATAATCAAATAAAAATTCTCATTTAAAACACACCGATGCTGGTAACTTAAAGTGTCTCATTCGTATCTGATAAGAATTAGCTCGAGGTAGTAATAAAATGTATGAATGCGCGGAATGGGCCGGATGGAACACAGTATTGAATTAGACAAGCGTCATTTCAATGCTAAAGAAACCAGACTATTTTCACCCAGTACTGGAAATCTGTAAAGCAGCAGAGGGCTTTCGGTCAATAACATCCTTATTCCATATTTCCCGATCTGCCAAGCCGTATCATATGAAACAGCGAAAAAGAGGGGTAAAAAACATTTCGAACTGCACAACCGCCTCCAAAAACCTCAGCAGGAATACTCTTTCTCAATAATTGGTAGAAGAATACAAATTTTGGAATGAACTTAAGTAGCCTTTCTAAAAATCCTGTGTGAGTTTAGCATACGTTGTGTCCTTCCATTCATTTCTTGATCGGCAGTGCCACTCAGCTGTACCAGAACCTCCTCAATTGACCAGCCACGCCTCGGCAATAGAAGGCGATCTTCTATTCCCAATCCTGTAGACATTATATTCGATGTTACCCCGCGATATGCCTGGTTACGGAAATCAGCCCTGACAGAAGTCAGAGATCCACGCCTAAATATTTGAGTGCCTTCGGTGAAAACTAATAAATAAGCACATGATGTATTACTTTTCAAACTGATTTTATTAAATCATGTACAGGTGACCCACATTCGCTTTCTAATTAAATCTGAATATGGTTCATATTTCAGGGAGGCGATACTCTCACCAACGCTCCACAGCACGCCCAGCAAACCCATCCCCAAAATGGCGGGATTCCGTGAAAACTGATTTATTCAGGTTATTAACAAGGGACACGAGAAGCTGATTCTCTCCTGCTCTAAAACCGACTGAGCCAAAGCAATCTCGCAGTTCCCTTCCACAAGCTTCAATGTCACTCAAACCTGTCGAACTGTCTGCCTGATTTATTCACAGCTCATTGTCATGGAGGTTTGAACGTGCCGAAGCGGGCGCCTTCCTGACTGACTCCCATTTGCCTGTGTTTAGACATCAATCCTTCCCAAGCTTTCATAACATGATCTTGTCCAAATGCCAAAGAGACACTCCCATTATATCCGCCTCAACTATTTTTACTGTCATCTTGTTCCATGTGCCCACCACAATGAAAATTGTGTCGCTAAGAAACCCTGTCAAAACTTGCCTTCTCGCAAAAAAATATAGCCACTAGTTCTAGCATCCACTCGGTCGGAGAAATGCTGACTATCTACGCCATGTAGTTTCTATAAATCTTTATATATTCACCCTTCACCCTTTCCCCAAGAACAAAAAAAGTTCCAGACTATCCATACTTCCCGCTGACCTCATACTCCAAGCTACAATTACATCATTGTGAATCTGTTTTCCGCGTCCTTCAACAACACGTGACCACTTCCCACTAAACTTCACACTTCTGCGCATGTCAACGGATCGCACTCTTTGTTTCCACATGTTACAGGGGCAGGGGTAATCGTACGAACAGTTTTTTCAGTATCTGTTCGGTATATGTTGTTGATAAAATGAGCTTGTTGCTGTAGATCAGAGTATTGAGAGAGAGCCGCAGAATGTCCTTCCGGGTCACGCTGCATCTTCAGATTAACTACATCCCTGCTCTTCCTGATATCTACACTTAAAACGGGATTGTCCGAAGGTGTGGTCCGGCCAGCTCAGCGCCCAGTGACATCACTTGTGATCCCAACAATAATCCCAGATGTTTGTATTAATAATGTTAATAAATGTCTTCACGGCACTGACGCTCTGTCTCTGGAATCTCTCTTTCCTACGGTGTCACACAGTCCTAAACGTCCATTGATATTATGGAGTTGTTCCGGGACAGTAGGCAAGGAAAGGGAAATTGTATCCTTGCCGGGGATTGGAATATTTTAAATTAATCTGTTTTAATTAGTTTTGGTATTTCCCGTGTTCTTCGTTGTTTCAATGTCATCATCATGGCTTGACTTCCCGAACGAAGATTTAGGAAGGGGGCTGCCCCCGTCTTCTGCAGGCTCGCTGGTGGCTGACGAGGACAACACGGGACAGGCAGGCCGGGACACAACGGCTACAAGGGAGATTCTGTTCCGGATTTGCTGCTGCTGTGTCACGGTTCCTCCTCCATCTCCTTTCATCCTGAAGGCCGGCCCTGCGTGCGTTCCTGCTGGGGGAGACAGACTGGTGAATGGCGTGTCGCCAGGCCTCGCCATCGGAGGCTAGAGTAGACCACTGGCGATGGTCAATGTGACAGGCACCAAGGGATTTCTTCAGAGAGTCCTTGTGCTTCTTCTTCGGTGCCCCCTGTCAGGGTGGCCAGTGGAGAGTTCGCCATCCAGCACAGTCTTGGGCTGGCGGTGATCCTCCTTTCGGGAGACGTGCCCTGCCCAGCGCAGCCGCGTCTTCATCAGCCGGGTCTCGATGCTGGTGAGATCTGCCTGTTCGATGTTGGTGACGGAGTCACTCCAGTGGATGTCGAGGCAGCGCCGGTGGAAACGCTCAAGGAGTGGTGGGTGGTGACGGTCGGTAACCCAGGACTCGGAGCCGTACAGGAGGGCGGTCAGTACAACGGCTCTGTACACGCTGATCGTTGTGCCTTTCTTCAGGTGCTTGTTGTTCCAGACTCTTTCTCACAGCCTGCCGAGTGCGCTGTTGGCCTTTGCCAGTCTGTTGTCAATCTCTTTGTCTGTCTGGGCATCTGACGAGACGGTACACCCCGAGTAGCTGAACTGGTGACCGTCTTCAGCTCTGCCTCGCCGATGGTGATGCGGGGAGGGTGGTAATCTTCCTGAGGTGCGGGCGGATGGAGAACTTCTGTCTTCTTCAAGCTGGCTTCCAGTCCGAAGGGCTCGGCAGCCTCTGCGAAGTCGGATGTTATCCGCTGCAGGGCTGTCTCTGTGTCGGCGAAGAGGAGCTGTCGGGTGAGTTGCTCCAGTGTCTTGGTGCGGGACTGCGGTCGCCTCAGGTTGAACAGGCTGCCATCGGGGCGGTACCGGATGTAGACACCGTCCTCGTCATCACGGTCTTCCGTGACCCTTTCGAGCATGATTCTGAAGAAGATAGTGAAGAGAGTCGGCGGGAGGACGCAGCCTTGCTGTACACCGTTGCCTATTGGGAAGGGCTCTGAGAGGTCGTTGTAGTGTCTAACCTGGCCACGCTGATCTTCGTGTAGCTAGATGACCAGGCCGAGGAACACTGGTGGGCATCCCAGTCGTTCCATGATTTGCCACAGACCTTCCCTGCTCACAGTGTCGAACGCTTTGGTAATGTCGACAAACGTCACCTGCAATCCCTTGTTCTGTTCCCTACATTTCTCCAGGAACCGCCTGAGGACAAATACCATGTCCTTGACTCTGAAGCCACACTGACTTTCTGGCAGATACATTAAATTAACAGTAAAAACCAACATTTAAACATAATGTATGTACAATTGTACAAGAAAGAACAGAATTAGAACAGAAAAAAAACTCCCATGCAACAAACACAAAATGCTAGAGGAACTCAGCGGACCAGCCAGCATCTATGGGAAAGAATTCAGTCAACATTTCTGGCCGTTTCTGTCCTGGTGAAATGTTTGGGCCCCTGACTTCGACTTTCTACAGATGTTGCCTGGTCTGCAGCGGTTTGTGTGTGTCGCTTGGATTTCCAGCATCTGCAGATTCTCTCTCGTGTGAAAAATGCTCGTGATTGTGAAAACCTGCCGAAGTAGTTATCATGTTGCTGAGCTGCAGTAATCAGGATGATTGGTTCCAAATATGATTGGTTGAAGAGATGTCGTTGCATTTGGAGGTGCCGTAGGTTATGTGTGTATGTGTGTGTGTGTGTGTGTGTGTGTGTGTGTGTGTGTGTGTGTGTGTGTGTGTGTGTGTGTGTGTGTGTGTGTGTGTGTGTGTGTGTGTGTGTGTGTGTGTATTAAGGTTTCTTGAGTCAGGGCGTCAACTGTGTAATTCTAACTGTGAAACTGCGTTTCACATGACACTTTTATAGAGAGAGGCATTAAATCCGGGGCTGGAAAGTCGGGACGCTCCTGTAACGGAGTCGATATTGTATCACTTCTCATCGTTTTCTTCTGAGTGTATCCAGTTGTGATATAACAGAAGCTAATTTATCGTTCTCGGGAATGTTAAACCGACACATTGGAAAGATGGTAATTCGCCTGATAAATGGAACTTACCTTCGCATTTCGACTTCCTGATAACCCCAAGGATCATTCTGCTGTTGATTATGTTGAAGGATGTGTAGTCTTTTACCCAGTACCGTGAGACACTTCTTCTTCCCGGCTGGAGCAGTTCGCTGATTCCAGGTCAACTTATGACGAGATCTGATGGATTATTCTAAAGTGGACTGTTCCTTTAAACAGAGATAGAGGGAGCGAACAGCGTGTGTGCTATTTCAGCAACGGAGAGAGAGAAAGTCTGTGAGTTGCCTTGGAAACTGAAAGGCGGAACTATATGATGGGCCGCTCGTGTTCAGCAGTTGTGAAATATATACAAGGTCGACTGGATTTGAAATCAAACACACGACACGCCAGACACCAGGGAAGACACTGGTTGAGATTGTGTGCCACGACAGGGGTGGGGTTTTTACTCACAGTCTGGACAAATGGGTGACCGGTGGAACGCTATCGGTGTGTTTAACCCTCGCCTGGGTTGATAGCGGTTCCACATGAAGACGGCATACTCTTTTTGTGGTCACAAGTCCGTGACTTTGATAAGTTTCCAGAGCAGGAGGACGACGTGGAAGATCGACAGCATCGGAACTGGGAAGACCAAACATCTCACACTCTGTCTCCAACTCTGATCAACTCCAGTTCCAGAACTGAACTGACTCCTGAACCAAACCACCGTAAGAACCTGATCACCTGAGCTGAGAGAAGCTTGGGAACTTCATTTACTCACATATATACATATACACATACATATACTTTGCTAACCTGT